>NC_090728.1:75545741-75658241 GCF_036898095.1 Palaemon carinicauda
ATACACCTTACTTTTAACAGTTACGTGTAAGTAACGGCTATGTCTATCATTGTACTTATGAGTAGCATTAACTTAATTACTACTAAAACAGTTACATGTTAAGTTATGTCACTTTTCTTATGTCACTCTTTTAGTGCATGATCATATATATGGCTAGATTTGTTCTCTCTCTCTCTCTCTCTCTCTCTCTCTCTCTCTCTCTCTCTCTCTCTCTCTCTCAGAAAAAATTAATAGACGTCTCTAACATTAACTGCCGCTGAAGGTTCTTCAGTCCTCCCTTGGACTGCCATCCAGTCCTGGAACCGGCAATGCCGGCGACGGACTTTTTGGCTGGATGGAAGCTTGAATGATGCATTCTCCCCTTCCATTTGAACCTTCTTTCTGGAGGAAGGCAGTAAGATGGTATACTCACATCCTATTTATTGTAATAAGGCAGCCCTTCACTCCATGCTTTCTCTCTCTCTATCAGCTAGTGCCGCCAGGTACTAACCCGGCCGGCAGCATGCCGGCTGGGCCGGTGCCGTCAGGTAGTTACTCAGCCGGCGGCATGCCGATGGTACCATTGCCGCCAGGTACTATCTAGCCGGACGGATTGTGCCGCCAGGTACTAACCCGCGGCCGGTGCCGTCAGGTACTTACTCAGTCGGCGGCATGCCGACTGTACCATTGCCACCAGGTACTAACTGGTCGGCGACCTGTCAGCCGGACTGTGCCGCCAGGTGCTAGCCCTGCCGGCAACATGCCGGCTGAACTACAGTATATGATTATACAGTAGCCAGTATATTTGCACTAGAGTATATACTGCAGATAGAAAACTACTGTATATACTAAACAGTAGTTATTTCCAACACACCTTGTGTATCTGGTAGTTACTCAGCCGGCGGCATGCCGATGGTACCATTGCCGCCAGGTACTATCTAGCCGGACGGATTGTGCCGCCAGGTACTAACCCGCGGCCGGTGCCGTCAGGTACTTACCCAGTCGGCGGCATGCCGACTGTACCATTGCCACCAGGTACTAACTGGTCGGCGACCTGTCAGCCGGACTGTGCCGCCAGGTGCTAGCCCTGCCGGCAACATGCCGGCTGAACTACAGTACAGTATATGATTATACAGTAGCCAGTATATTTGCACTAGAGTATATACTGCAGATAGAAAACTACTGTATATACTAAACAGTAGTTATTTCCAACACACCTTGTGTATCTTTGCCCAGTATTTTGCTGAGACCAATCCTATATTGAAAGGATAGAATTCCTTCGATATTCTGATTAGAAATCAGTTTACAATTTACCCTACAATATTAAATGTTTTAGAAGGGTCAGTGGTAGTACACTTTCTATCCCTAAAGGTTAGAACCTTTAACTTTGAGTTTCCCTGATCAATTAACTCTATAGTCTTAATATTGGAAGGGAAGGTCACAGCAATTGGCTGGGTGGGATAAACAAGTATGTGTCTTTTCTAATTTCTAGTCCAGTTGGCGACATGCTGGCCGACCAGGCCGCCAGGTGCTAGCCATGCTGGCAACACACCGGCAGAACTACAGTATATGATTATACAGTAGCCAGTATATTTGCAATATAGTTTATACTGCAAATAGAAAACAATTATTATTATACAGTAGTTAATTTCTATCATATCTTGTGTACCCTTGTACTGGCTTTTGCTGAGACCGAACCTATATTGAAAGAATAGAATTCCTTCAATACTCTGATTGGAAATCAGCTAATACCATCCCCACAATATTAAATAATTAGAAGGGTCAGTGGCAGTGTACACTTTTTCTATCCCTAAGGGTTAGAACCCCTCTCCCTCGAGTTGCCCTGATAAAGGAAACTTTATCTTTAATATTGGGGGGAAGTTACAGCAATTGGCTGGGAGGGATACACAAATATGTGTCTTTCCCTATTTTTTTCTATCTTACTATCCTAAGCTATAATGATTAAAATATGAATAATTGCACATCTGTTTATCATGTGAGATAAACAATCGTATACTCATTTTGTTTTCCTTTCTTTACAGGAGGAACCCCAGATGAAATGCGATGTAGTCTTCTGCAATCTTACGAGTAAGTACTTTTACAGTCATAAAGCATGCATGTCTCATGCCCCCTGCAATATTGTTACCGAATCCCTGCAATATTGGGACCCCCAAGTCTGCAATATCTGCCGGACCTTAGTGACCGAAGGTTTTGATGACTTCAAGTTAATGGAGTCTAGGGATGCGGCACATAAAAAATTACGCAAATGGGTAAGAGGGTTCCAGAAGAACTCTCCGGGACCATACTCACCTAACGATAGGATGCGTAGCTTACTGTTCCCGAAAGCGGGTAGTGAAATGGTGGTGCCCCAAGTACGACTCGCACCTCCCTGCGTCCAGATTGCCATCGAGACAGAGGGCAGGAAGGCACCTCTGGAAGATGACGATGTCGTATCGGAATTCCTTCCGTTTGTGCCGGCCCCGGAGCCGTTACTCTCGACGTTTTCACCTTCTACCCCTCCATTAGACAAAATGAGCCAGAGGCTGGCCCATCTTACAGATTTAATGGAGAACATTCGCAAACGAGGCGAAACAAGGGAAGCGAAATTCAAGAGAGCGCTCCGTGAAGCTCCACTCATCGCCTCCCGAGGGTCATTCAAGCGACCCAGAGACCAAGACCTCCCGACATGCTCCAAAACCAATCCCTGGAAGTATGCGGAGCTTATGCCGATTCTGGACGGCAAACTCTACATCTCAGAGAAGATGGGAGCTGTCCCTTTAGATGACATCGAGTTTTGGCCAAGCTTTAAAGCTTTCCCTGATTGCTTCACTCAACTAAAGCATGAACCAACGTCAGAAGAAGAGACAGAACCGATGGAAGTCATGGTTTTCGACCACGATAAGGCACAGGCTCTCTTGTAAAGTAGCCTGAGAAAGGCGGGTTACTCGGTGTCGAAAGTGTCCGCCTTGAGCAAGAAACACCCTACCTTTCTTGCTCCTGCTTCAATAGCATTCCCCTTTACGTGGAAGGCATTTAAATCTGTTGCCAAGGCAGTGGAGGCAGGCAAACCATGCCCTGCACTTGAGGAGTGCAGGCTTCTGTCACTAGCCTTGCCCATGCAGGAGAAGGATTGGAAGGAAGTCCACCTAACCTTCTCAGTAGGGAAACTGGACCCGGACATCGCTGGACTACAGTTTAGCGAGAATCTCCCTAAACTTTCTGACTTTCTCTTGTGTAGGGAACAAGAGACAAAGGAGAGGCTTGCAGCCTTTTTATCCCTACAAAACTGCATAGAGATGTGTGCAGCCCAACGAAGTACCCCAGACATGCTCATGGTCCTGGCCAAAATGCATATGGCCACCTTAGTAAAAGACCTATATGCTTTTAGGAGGGCTAGGAGAGCCTGTAGAGAGTTCGTGTTCGCTGCTGCAACAGTGAAACATGAACCCAGGAAGCTGATATCTTCCAACATTTGGGGTAAAGACCTCTTTCCAAACAGAGAAGTCAAACAGGTAGTTGAGAAAGCTACCACGGAGAATAGGAACCTTCTCCAGAAGTGGGGTATCTCTTCAAAGAGGAAGTCTTCCCTGGATGTGGGTCCCCAACCTAAACGGAAGATGAAAAAGTCTGGACTTTTTCCTTGGTCTGCTCAACAACATCCCACAGTTTCTATGACCGTGGTGTCCCAGGTAGGCGGTCGAGGAGGTAAACCCTCCGATCAATCGAAGTAAGGAGATGCTTCCGGTAGGAGGGAGGCTCCAACAATTTCAGGATCGTTGGACCTTCGATCCCTCGGCCCAAGGCCTATTTAAGATTGGACTTGGATGAAAGTCCATCAAATTCCAGGGAAGGCTGTTTTATGTTCCCAAGAAGGACTCAAGAAAACTCAGTGTCATTCTGGACTTGTCGCCACTCAACAAGTTCATAAGAAACAGCAAGTTCAGGATGTTAATCCTTCTACACATAAGGAACCTATTACAAAAAGGGGCGTTCACAGTCTTGATAGACCTGACAAATCCCTATTGGCATCTTCTAGTCAGTTGCCCCCTCTCCTCCTACCTAGGATTCAAGTTACAGAAGATAAAAGTATATTCTAAGAGCCATACTCTTCGGACTAAACATAGTCCCAAATATCTTCAAGAAATTGGCAGACGCAGTCGTGCAACAACCACGCCTAGAAACTGTTTAGGTAACAAAGTACCCGGACGACTGGCTGGTGCGGGCAGCACCTGAAGCGGCTGGTCTGCAAGCATCCAAAGAAGTAACCCAGTTCCTGGAACATCTGGGATGCAAAATCAACTTCAAGAAGTCTCGAATCTCTCCAGCTCAAAGGTTTCAATGGATGGAAAACCATTGGAACCTGAGGTCACATTGTCTTTCCTTTCTCTTAGGGAAGAAGAAGGAGATCGCAGGGTCGGTCAAGAGACTACTGTAATCCAACAGGATTTCAAGACGCTAACAGGAAAGAGTATGGAACTCTCTCCAGTTTGCAGCAGTGACAGACCCAGTGCTAAGAGTACAGCTGAAAGATGCGTCAGGAGTCTGGAGAAGATACGCATCAAATGCTCGAAGAGATCTAAAATGACCGATATCGGCCTAACTTTGATCACCTCTCAACCCATGGTTGAAGGCCAAGAGCCTAATGAGGACTGTGCCCTTACAACCTCCTCTACCATCGATAATCATCCACATGGATGCCTCGACGGAAGAATGGGGATTTCACTCCCAGCAAAGGAAAGTCTAAGGGACCCGGTCATCTCTATTCAAGACCCTTCTCATCAACATTTTGGAAGCCATGGCCGTCCTTTTGACATTGGGAAAACTCTCCCCACGCAGATCAACCCTCATCAGGCTGATCTTGGACAGCGAAGTGATAGTGAGATGTCTGAACCGACAAGGCTCGAGATCATCCCATATAATCCCCCTATTAGCAGTTCACTTATAAGTGATCCGCAATGTGACAGCGGATGCTCTACTCAGGCTCAAGCTGATAGAGTCAGAATGGTCCACAGACGCAGGCTCATTTTCTTCCATCTTGAAACAAGTCCTGGAACTGCAGAACGGCCTCTTCGTGACGAGCGTCATCAAGAAACTACCTCGATATGCAGCCCCATACGAGGACCCTCTAGAGGAGATAACGGACGCCACGTCCTTAGTTTGGAACGGATGGATCAAAAATTTCCTGTTCCTTCCATCCAATCTCCTGCTGAAGGTCCTCAACATGCTGAGATCCTTAAAAGGAACGACAGCTCTAGTGGCTCCCAAACAGCCCAAGAGCAACTGGTTCCCTCTAGTGAGGGAACTGAGGCTGAGGCTGGTCCTTATACCGAACCCAGCACTATCTCAACGGGTTCAGAAGTTAACTATCTTCGATTCATCACAGAGAACCAAAAACCTTCATTTCATGATTTTCTCGCCCTAGCGGTTAAGAAAAGATTTGAGATCTCAAAAGACAGTATAGACTTCTTAGAAGAATACAAGTCTAAGTCAACTAGAAGACAATATGAATCGTCTTGGAAAAAGTGGGTTGCTTTTGTTAAAGCAAAAGGACCGAAAGAAATTTCAATAGACTTCTGTCTGTCCTTTATCCACCTTCATAATCAAGGTCTAGCAGCTAACACGATAAATACGTGTAAGTCAGCCTTGACTAGACCTCTTCTATATGCCTTTCAAGTGGATCTGACAAATGAAATCTTTAACAAGATCCTGAAGGCATGCGCTAGACTTAGGCCTGCAGCTCATTCGAAGCCCATTTCATGGTCTTTGGACAAGGTCCTACATTATGCTTCATCTGTGAACAATGAAGATTGTTCTCTCAAGGATCAAGCCCTGAAGGTTATTTTCCTGTTCGCTATAGCCTCAGGGGCTAGAGTTAGTGAAATAGTAGCCCTGTCAAGAGATGAGGGCCACATTCAGTTCACAGAAGTGGGAGAACTGAATCTCTTTCCTGATCCAGCTTTTCTCGCTAAGAACGAGCTACCCACTAAGAGGTGGGGTCCCTGGAGAATCTGCCCTCTGAAGGAAGATGTCTCTCTATGTCCAGTAGAGTGTCTAAAGGTCTATCTTAATAGAACTTCAGACTTCAGGGGAGGACAGCTCTTCAAAGGAGAAACCTCAGGATCAAACTTATCCCTAAAACAACTGAGGGCGAAGCTCACCTACTTCATTCGCAGAGCGGATCCTGACAGTACACCCGCAGGTCATGATCCGAGGAAAATTGCTTCATCACTGAACTTTTTTCAGTATATGGACTTTGAGCGTCTTCGCTCATATACTGGATGGAAGTCATCCAGAGTGTTCTACAAACACTACGCAAAGCAAGTCCACGAACTGAAGCATTATGTGGTGGCGGCAGGTAGCGTATCAAAACCTGTCGTCTAGTGCTGCGATGAACAGTTAATTGATTGGGACTATCAATTAGGGTGAAAAGGTGTTGACACTTCCAGTGCGATACGTTTTAAGTGAGTGTCACTATGGTGACACAAAGACTGTTCAAAATCTCAGGTGTGGAATTATACAGATAACACTTGTGCCGTGTGTACACAGTACACAGTGTTGATAGTAAACAACATTTACAGAATTTATAGTGGGAATATTCATCAAAATTTTCAGTTTTAGAGTGGCACTCATCATTTCTCTCCTTTCAGGGAGGGAAAATATTTTCTATGTACGTTGCACGTATAATTCCTTTAACACGTTACATTCGTTACACTCGTTTTTTAATTTAGTCATTTATTCGAAATAAATATCTATTAGAATGTAATTGCATCCTATTTTGCCCTGCAATTTGCACATTAAATATGCCAGAGTTCGCTTATTTATATCATTGTATGCTTACAAAGAATGGTTATAGTTGACACTTATATTGTTTCGACAATATATACAAACTGTGAGACCATTTGTATACCTGTATCTGGTGGATACTTATGTTTGTCCATATAATATATGCTAACCTTGAGGCCCCTTTTCTACTGTCTAGTACGACTCTTCCCTGCAGGGGGTAAGAAGCACTAACATAGTCTATGATTAGTGGTAATGACGGATGACGGTAACGTCATTTGTCTCAATGGTCCAGATGACCATAGAAAAATTGTCCCAAGGTTAAGGCACTTATGAAAATCCACAGATACAGTACTTTCTAGTAATTCTCTGGTAAACTTCCATCAGGACGACATGGCTTGAGCCCAAAAAACGGATTTTGAGCGAAGCGTAAAATCTATTTTTGGACGAGATAGCCATGTCGTCCTGATGGACCTGCCCTTGGCAGGATCCCTCCCAAAACTACTATATCTGTAGCACCATGCTCAATGCTACTAGGAATAACCGCCATCTTGGATATGGCGCCATCTAGATACTCAATAGTAGTATGGGAGGAAGGGTAACCTTGATAACGGCTCCCCTTCTAATTAGCTAGTCTTCCCCCTCGAGGCGAAAACGCTATTCGGGGTGAAGATTGCTATGTGTCGTATCAAGATATACGTCCCCTGATTTATGCGATATCCTTAAGAGAAATTTTAAGGATATTCGCGCCAGGAGTTAGAATTCTGGAGACCTAAAGGTAAATTCTCTGGGAATATCACTGTAGTTCAAATATCCCTTGGAAGCTACTCATAGGAACCTTCCATCAGGACAACATGGCTATCTCACCCAAAAATAGGTTTTTCGCTTCGCTCAAAATCCGTTTTGTAGAATATTTGTATTCATTTAAAAACTGGATTGATAGACATATGACCAAGGGAGATTGGGTGTAAATAAAAAATGATTTTCTTTGGAAGTATGTGTCTAGCTGTTCTGTAGTTTCCTCTTGTCTTATGTTATTTTGTGTTAGATTCCGAGGGGAACACTTATTATTATTATTATTACTAGCCAAGCTACAACCCTAGTTGGAAAAGCAAGATGCTATAAGCCCAAGGGCTCCAACAGGGAAAAATAGCCCAGTGAGGAAAGGAAATAAGGAAATAAATAAATGATGAGAATAAATTAACAATAAATCATTCTAAAAACAATAACAACGTCAAAACACATATGTCCTATATAAACTATTAACAACGTAAAAAACAGATATGTCATATATAAACTATAAAAAGATTCATGTCAGCCTGGTCAATATAAAAACATTAGCTACAACTTTAAACTTTTGAAGTTCTACTGATTCAACTACCCGATTAGGAAGATCATTCCACAACTTGGTAACAGCTGGAATAAAACTTCTAGAATACTGTGTAGTATTGAGCCTCAATGAAGAAGGCCTGGCTATTAGAATTAACTGCCTGCCTAGTATTACGAACAGGATAGAATTATCCAGGGAGATCTGAATGTAAAGGATGGTCAGAATTATGAAAAATCTTATGCAACATGCATAATGAACTAATTGAACGACGGTGCCAGAGATTAATATCTAGATCAGGAATAAGAAATTTAATAGACCGTAAGTTTCTGTCCAACAAATTAAGATGAGAATCAGCAGCTGAACACCAGACAGGAGAACAATACTCAAAACAAGGTAGAATGAAAGAATTAAAACACTTCTTCAGAATAGATTGATCACCGAAAATCTTAAAAGACTTCCTCAATAAGCCAATTTTTTGTGCAATTGAAGAAGACACAGACCTAGTGTGTTTCTCAAAAGTAAATTTGCTGTCGAGAATCACACCTAAAATTTTAAGTGTCATACAAATTTAAAGAAACTTTATCAATACTGAGACCCGGATGTTGAGGAGCCACCGTCCTTGACCTACTTACAATCATACTTTGAGTTTTATTAGGATTCAACTTCATACCCCATAATTTGCACCATGCACCAATTTTAGCTAAATCTCTATTAAGGTATTTAGCAACCCCAGATCTACATTCAGGGGATGGAAATGGAGTTTTTATGATAAAACAAAAGTTTTATGAATACTTACCTGGCAGTTATATATATATATAGCTGAGTCTCCGACTCCGGCAGAATTTAATCGAAAATCGCTGCAACCACCTTGTGGTGGTTGTGTGGTTAGATGGTTAACAACCCTTACAGGGTGGTACCTGGAATCATTCCCGTTTTCTGTTCCTCAGATTATCTTTGCCTGACCTGTCTCCTGAGGGGAGGTGGGTGGGCTTTAAAATATATATATAACTGCCAGGTAAGTATTCATAAAACTTTGTTTTATCATAAAAACTCCATCTTTATGAATAGTATTTAACTGGCAGTTATATATATATAGCTGATTCACACATTTGGAGGAGGGAAACAGACAGAAAAACAAAGTTGGGGAAACAACAAGAGTTGCAGGAGAAAAAACACCTTGATTCCTTACCTGCTAAGGTAGCTGACTTCAAAGGTAACTGCCTCTAGAGTCGCTTTCCCTTAGGAGTGTTCAGCCAGGAGTAGACCTGCTACGCTGCAAACAACTCAATCGAGTCTGTCAAAGGGGTAGGACCAACAACTTGACTAGACATCAGAAACTACCTTCGCCCCATATAACAAAAAAGAATTTGCAACCTTACTAAAACTAACCATCTAATCTTGCAGAAATAGATATAAGCTATCTATCTGGACTGAGGGAACTGTACCACAAGACGAGGCCCTCAGACAACCATAAAAAACACAAACTTATATACATGTACACAAACTAAGGTTGAGTGGGGGTAGTAACTCCTTTGCCTAATACAGAAGCCGCAGCTATGTATGGGCCCGAGGTATAACACTTGTCATAGTCCACTCTTACCTCTCTGAGGTAATGAGAAGCGAAGACAGAGTTGCTCCTCCAGAACGTTGCGTCCATGATCTGCCTAACTGACATATTTTTCCGGTATGCCAGTGAGGTAGCAATGGCTCTTACTTCGTGAGCCCGTACTTTCAACAGGGCGAAGTTTTCTTCATCACAAAAGAGGTGGGCTTCCCTAATAGTTTCCCTCAGGAAAAAGGACAAAGCGTTCTTTGACGGGTTTTTGAGGATCCTTCACCGAACACCATAAGGAGTTGGATGCACCCCTCACGTTCTTAGTGTGGGCCAAATAAGCCTTGAGAGCCCTAACCGGGCAGAGGAGGCTTTCCTGTTCCTGACCCACTAGATTCGTGAGGTTAGGGACTTCAAAAGTCCAGGGCCAGGGTTTCGACGGGTTCTCGTTCTTGGCGAGAAAGTCGAACCTTAAGGCACAAACCGCTCCATTTTGGTTGAAGCCTACACGCTTCTCGATTGCCTGGACCTCGCTGATCCTTCTGGCAGTCACTAGAGACAAAAGGAAAAGGGTTTTCTTAGTCACATCTCGAAGAGAGGCTTGCGAGATAGGCTCAAACTTCTTGGAGCACAGAAACTTGAACACCACATCCAGGTTCCAAGAAGGGGGTCTTAACTGTACCTGCTTCGTCGTCTCAAAAGACCTAATGAGGTCCTGCAAGTCCTTATTCTGAGACAACTCTAACCCTCTATGCCTAAAGACGGTTGAGAGCATGCTCCTTTATCCTTTAATGGTAGATACAGCCAGCTTAGCATCCTGCCTGAGGTACAAAAGAAAGTCTGCAATCTGGCTTAGAGAGGTAGAGGACGAGGAAACCTTGTACCTCTTGCACCAAGCTCTAAAGGTCTCCCACTTTGACTGGTAGACTCTTTGTGAAGAGATCCTCCTTGCTCTGGCAATAGCTTTCGCCGCTTGTGCCGAAAAGCCTCGAGATCTAACGAGCTTCTCGACAGTCTGAAGGCAGTCAGATTGAGAGCGAGGGGGTTTTGATGAAATCTCTCGAAGTGGGGTTGTCTGAGAAGATCTGGACTTGCCGGGAGTCTTCTTGGAAAGTCCATCAGCAAGCCTACCACTTCGGTGAACCATTCCCTCGCAGGCCAGAATGGAGCCACTAGGATCATTCGTCCCGAATCGAGGAGAGCGAATTTTCTGACAACCAGATTGATGATCTTGAACGGGGGAAAGGCATACATGTCCAGCCCCGTCCAATCCATCAAGAAGGCGTCCACTGCAACAGCTTCCTCGTCCGGGACTAGGGAGCAGTAGTTGGGGATCTTCTTGTTCAGACTGGAGGCGAAAAGGTCTATTACAGGTCTGCCCCACAACTTCCAGAGGCTCCGACAGACATGCGGATTGAGAGTCCACTCTGTGGGAAGGACTTGTCCCCTCCTGCTGAGCATGTCTGCCCTGATGTTTCTCTGCCCTTGAACAAACCTTGTCAACAGCTGAGTCTCGTTCTCGTTCGCCCAAAGGAGAAGCTCTCTCGCAGTTGTGAACAGAGAGAGGGAGTGAGTTCCCCCTTGCTTCCTTATGTACGCGAGAGCTGTGGTGTTGTCTGAATTGATCTCCACAGTCTTTCCTGACACCGAGGTTTTGAAGGCCTTTAGCCCTAACAAAATGGCCATCAATTCCTTCCTGTTGATATGCCAACTGATCTGACTCCCTTCCAAAATACCTGAGACCTCTTTGCTCCCTAGTGTTGCCCCCCAGCCTGACTCGGACGCGTCTGAGAATAACACTAGGTCGGGGTTCTTCTTGAACAAGGAGATCCCTTTTCCCAATAGAGCTGGGTCCAGCCACCATATCACAAGATCCTTGATCTTTGTCGGTATGGGAAAAGAAAAAGAGTCCTCCCGGATCTTTCTGTTCCAAACCTTTGCGAGGAAGTGTTGCAGAGGCCTTAGGTGCAGTCTCCCCAACGGGACAAACTGCTCCAGGGAGGATAGAGTTCCCAGCAGACTCATCCACTCCTTTGCTGAGCATTCCTGATTCCTTAAAAATTCTTTGACTTTGTCTAGGCACCTGGTCTGCCTTTCCTGGGAGGGAGAAGCTTGAAAAAGAACTGAATTCAGAACTATCCCCAAATAGAGAATAGTCTGATTCGGCTCGGTCTGAGACTTCCCCCAGTTGACGATGAGTCCCAGGTCCTGAGTCATCGTATACGTCTTCATTAGGTCCTCCAGACATTTTTCTTTCGACTGTGATCGGATCAGCCAATCGTCTAGATAGAAGGATACCCTTATCCCCTCCTGGTGTAACCAGCCTGCCACATTCGCCATTAGTCTGGTGAAAACTTGGGGAGCTGTGCTGAGCCCAAAGCAAAGTGCCCTGAATTAGAAGCACTTGCCCTGGAACACAAATCTCAGATATCTCCTTGAAGACGGATGAATGGGGACGTGAAAATAAGCGTCCTGCAGGTCGAGAGATACCATCCAGTCGCCTGGACGAACTGCAGCCAGCACTGACTGAGTCGTCTCCATGGAGAACTTTGTTTTCTCCACGAAGGCGTTCAGAGAGCTGACATCTAGGACTGGTCTCCATCCACCCGAGTTCTTGGGAACCAGAAACAAGCGATTGTAAAAGCCTGGGGAGGCGAGGTCTTGAACCGGCTCTATTGCTCCCTTGACCAACATCTGGTCGACTAGCTCCAGAAGAGCCTCTCGTTTCCCCGCATCGGTGTACTGAGCCACTAAGGCTAGGGGAGTGTCTGAGAGAGGTGGTTTCTTTAAAAAGGGGATCTTGTAACCTTCCTTGACGACCGAGAGGGACCAGGTGTCCGCCCCTCTCCTTTTCCAAGACTGCCAAAAACGAGACAGTCTTGCCCCTACTGGTGTCTGGAGGACTTCCATCTCATTTTTTGGACCGGGGCCTAAACGCACCTCTGCTGGTCCTTGGCCCTGACTCTTGTCTTCTTCCCCTAAAATCCGCTCTCGAGGAGGTCCTGCCCCGAAAGGGCTGTTGAAACTTCTTCTCTTCCTTCTTCAGAGGAGCAGGAGCAACAGGCAAGGTTTTCCTAGCAGACCGAGACAAAAGGTCCTGAGTAGCCTTCTGTGCTAGAGAAAGGGAGATATCTCTGACCAGAGCTTCAGGAAAGAGATGACGTGAAAAAGGGGCGTAACGCAGCTCCGACTTCTGGGCAACAGTCACAGATCTAGAGGTGAAGGAGCACAAAAGGGCCCTCTTCTTTAAGACCCCTGCTGAGAAAAGGGAAGCCAATTCATTCGCCCCATCCCTTAGAGCTTTGTCCATGCAGGACATGATACTCGTCAGGTCCTTCGTGTCCTCCAGGAGTTCAGACTTCCTGGCCAGAGTCCCGAGAGACCAGTCCAGGAAGCTGAAAACCTCGAAAACCCTGAAAAATCCCTTGACGAGGTGATCAAGCTCCGACATGGACCACATCACCTTGGCAGAGTTTAAAGCATGCCTTCTTGCCGAGTCCACAAGAGCAGAGAAGTCACCTTGGGAGGAGGCAGGCACTCCTAACCCCAAAGGTCCCCCTGTCTCATACCACATACCAGCCTTGGAAGCGAGCCGAGATAGTGGAAAAGAAAATGTGGTCTTGACAGCTTGTCTCCGTTCCTTCATCCAATCATCCACCTTAGCGAGAGCTTTCCTGGCCGAAATTGAAAGTTTCATTTTGATGAAGGCCGAAGACTTTGTAGCTTTCTTCCTGGTAAATTGAGACTGAGGAGAACGAGGGGCCGAAGGTTGAAATTCCTCCCCATAAAGTTCCAAAAGAGAGCGAGAAAGAACCTTATAATCACTAGTAGAGTCGGCAGGTTTTTCTTCCTCTTCCGAAATATCTTCGAGGTCCTGCTCAAGGATAACATCTTGAAGAGTTGGGCTGCAAGCAGTCTGGCACCAAGAGCTGTTTGAATCCTGGCGCCGAGCGCTGCTAACATCCTGTCGGCGAGAAGCGGTATCGTCACGATGACGAGAAGCGGTATCGTCACGATGACGAGAAACGGAATCGTCCTGAAAATGCAGGCTGCCTTCGTCTTTAAAATGCAGACTGCATTCGTCCTGTTTCCTAATAAACGAGGCGGTAGCGTCCTGGCGTTTCGAATGAGAAACGGAATCGTCCTGGCGCCGAGAACGAGAGGCAGTATTGTCATGGCGCCGAGAGCGGGGGGAAGTAAATTCCTGGCAGCGTGCCGATGAAGAGGGTGTGCGTTGTCGTACGGCCGACGAAGTGCGCAGAGGTTTCTTGGGAGAGATACTAAGTTCTCTCTTAGAAGATGATCTCTTAACAGGTAAAGAGACGTCCTTACGTCTGACGGACTGTGAAAGAGGGTGGCTGAAAGCTTGAACTAACGAAGTAAGTTGTTCCTGCATAACAACCATGAAAGCTTTAGCAACCTCCGCTGGTTCTCGCGGTTCCGAAGGAGGCAGTTGTCGTACGGCTTGACTGGGAGCGCTGGCAGAAGAAGCAGGGAGTTTAGCACGATTAACTGGGCTAAGGACTCTCTGTTTCGCCCTCTTAACCCTGGATAGGTACGGTGGGTCGTACGCGACCCCGAGCGTCAAAACAAAAGAGGTTTTTATCACGTGACTCACCCCCGTGATGGAATTTGTGGGTGATCGACCTGCAGTCGGTCACTTGCCCACACGCTCTGGTAGTGTACAGACGTGCTTCGCTCTAGCTCTCCTCCTTCCCAGATTTCTGAGACACGTCGGGGTCGTTCGCGTCCGAGTTTACCCTTCTAAGGTAAGTTGCATATTTATCAAAGTTATTACGTATTATGAAATTGTCGTAGAATGGTGCAACTTGTATAGGTTATCGGATGTGGAAATTCTTGGTGGATGATTTAGCTACCACGTGCATGATTTTTTTTTTAGTTGAAATGCCGTTCATCACCACGAGGACCATTTTACCGCGAGTGCCCCTTTTTCAGTTTTTTGCATTTTTTGGCCAAGTCATTTTTCCGTAAGTAATTGCCAAATAGTGTCGCAAAACTTTTGCTTTTTCAGTGTTGGAAAGTGTGTATAGATGATCTGGCTACCCATGCGTGACTTTGTTTTTGTCAGGTACGCCGTAGATCTTGGTATGTGGGGCATTTAACTGCGGTTGCCAATTTCTGTTTTTTTTCAATATTTGTAAAAATTTACTGCAGCGTAAGGAATTGCCGTATAGTATTGATTTTTTTTCATGTTTATTTGTTCGAAAGTGTGCCTTGATGGTTGGGCTAACACGTGCATGTGTTTTTTTTCATCTGAGATGCCGTATATTAGAATGTTGGCCATTTTTCCGCGAGTGCCCCTTTTTCAGTTTTTTTCATTTCTTGGCTAAGTCATTTTTCCGTGAGAAATTAGCAAATAGTATCGCAAAACTTTTATTTTTATAGCATTGGAAAGTGTGTATAGATGATCTGGCTACCCATCGGTGACTTTGTTTTTGTCATATACGCCGTAGACATGGGTATGTGGGGGTATTTAACTGCGGTTGCCAATTTCTGTTTTTTTCAATATTTGTAAAAATTTACTGCAGCGTAAGGAATTGCCGTATAGTATTGATTTTTTTCATGTTTATTTGTTCGAAAGTGTGCATTGATGGTTGGGCTAACACGTGCATGTGTTTTTTTTTATCTGAGATGCCGTATATTAGAATGTTGGCCATTTTTTCGCGAGTGCCCCTTTTTATTTGCTTTGCATTTTTTTGCTTAGTCATGTTACCGTAATGAATTGGCAAGTTTTGTCGTAAAACTTATATTTTTATTGTGTTGGAAAGTGTTTCTAGATGATCTGGCTACCCATGCCTATCTTTTTTTTTAGCCAGATATGGCGTATATTTATAAGTATGTGTTCGATTTTCCTGTGTTTGCTATTTTTTCGTTTTTTCCCATTTCTTTCGGAATTACTACGTACTAAGTAACTATCACAGAGTAATGATTCATTTAGATGTTTATTTGTCGGAAAATGTGCCTTGATGGTTTTCCTAGCACGTGGCTGAATTTTTTGTTTTTAGAAGGGATCACCATTAGCACGTTGCTATTTTTCATAGAGTGTCCCTTTTTCAGTTTTTTTCATTTCTTGGCTAAGTCATTTTTCCGTGAGAAATTAGCAAATAGTATCAAAAAACTTTCCTTTTTATAGCATTGGAAAGTGTGTATAGATGATCTGGCTACCCATGCCTATCTTTTTTTTTAGCCAGATATGGCGTATATTTATAAGTATGTGTTCGATTTTCCTGTGTTTGCTATTTTTTCGTTTTTTCCCATTTCTTTCGGAATTACTACGTACTAAGTAACTATCACAGAGTAATGATTCATTTAGATGTTTATTTGTCGGAAAATGTGCCTTGATGGTTTTCCTAGCACGTGGCTGAATTTTTTGTTTTTAGAAGGGATCACCATTAGCACGTTGCTATTTTTCATAGAGTGTCCCTTTTTCAGTTTTTTTCATTTCTTGGCTAAGTCATTTTTCCGTGAGAAATTAGCAAATAGTATCAAAAAACTTTCATTTTTATAGCATTGGAAAGTGTGTATAGATGATCTGGCTACCCATGCGTGACCTTGTAAGTACGCCGTAGATGCTATCGGCGTGTGGGGTGTTTTCCTGCGGTTGCCAATTTCTGTTTTTTTCAATATTTTTAAAAATTTACTACGGCGTACGGAATTGCCATATAGTATTGATTTTTTTTTTTCATGTGTATTTGTTACAAAGTGTGCCTTGATGGTTGGGCTAACACGTGCATTTCTTTTTTTTTTATCTGAGATGCCGTATATTAGAATGTTGGCCATTTTTTCACGAGTTCCCCTTTTTATTTGTTTTGCATTTTTTGGCTTAGTCATGTTACCGTAAGCAATTGGCAAGTTTTGTCGTAAAACTTATATTTTTATAGTGTTGGAAAGTGTTCCTAGATGATCTGGCTACCCATGCCTATCTTTTTTTTTTTTTAGCCAGATATGGCGTATATATTTGTTACTGTTTTTAGAATGATATATTGTTAATTTATTCTCATCATTAATTTATTTCCTTATTTCCTTTCCTCACTAGGCTATTTTTCCCTGTTGGAGCCCTTACTTGGAGCATCTTGCTTTTCCAACTAGGCTTGAAGCTTGGCTAATAATAATATAGGTATGTGTTCGATTTTCCTGTGTTTGCTATTTTTTCGTTTTTTCCCCATTTCTTTCAAAATTACTACGTACTAAGTAACTATCACAGAGTAATGATTCATTTAGATGTTTATTTGTCGGAAAATGTGCCTTGATGGTTTTCCTAGCACGTGGTTGAATTTTTTGTTTTCAGAAGGGATCACCATTAGCACGTTGCTATTTTTCATAGAGTGTCCCTTTTTCAGTTTTTTTCATTTCTTGGCTAAGTCATTTTTCCGTGAGAAATTAGCAAATAGTATCAAAAAACTTTCATTTTTATAGCATTGGAAAGTGTGTATAGATGATCTGGCTACCCATGCGTGACCTTGTAAGTACGCCGTAGATGCTATCGGCGTGTGGGGTGTTTTCCTGCGGTTGCCAATTTCTGTTTTTTTCAATATTTGTAAAAATTTACTACGGCGTACGGAATTGCCATATAGTATTGATTTTTTTTTCATGTGTATTTGTTACAAAGTGTGCCTTGATGGTTGGGCTAACACGTGCATTTCTTTTTTTTTTATCTGAGATGCCGTATATTAGAATGTTGGCCATTTTTTCACGAGTTCCCCTTTTTATTTGTTTTGCATTTTTTGGCTTAGTCATGTTACCGTAAGCAATTGGCAAGTTTTGTCGTAAAACTTATATTTTTATAGTGTTGGAAAGTGTTCCTAGATGATCTGGCTACCCATGCCTATCTTTTTTTTTTTAGCCAGATATGGCGTATATATTTGTTACTGTTTTTAGAATGATATATTGTTAATTTATTCTCATCATTAATTTATTTCCTTATTTCCTTTCCTCACTAGGCTATTTTTCCCTGTTGGAGCCCTTACTTGGAGCATCTTGCTTTTCCAACTAGGCTTGAAGCTTGGCTAATAATAATATAGGTATGTGTTCGATTTTCCTGTGTTTGCTATTTTTTCGTTTTTTCCCATTTCTTTCAAAATTACTACGTACTAAGTAACTATCACAGAGTAATGATTCATTTAGATGTTTATTTGTCGGAAAATGTGCCTTGATGGTTTTCCTAGCACGTGGCCATGCATGACATTGTTTTTTGCCTCAGATATATTGGTAGGGGATCCATTTTTCATCGAATGCGTATTTCTAATTTTTTCTCATTCTTTGCAGATATCAAAATGGCAAGCAGGAGACAATCTTTGGGCTTGGATGCCATAAATCAGCTCTTAGAGAAATTCGATAGCGATGTCGATGATGCTTTGGAGATTGATGACATCAGTGACGAAGAATTCATCAATGTCGATGAGTTGGAGCAGGAGGTCAGGGAGGAACAGGAGGAACAGGCGGTGACCCAAAATCCTGAGATTGTCGCCTTAGGGAATGGTGATGGAGAAGCCGACGACGATGTGGGGGAGGAGGGGGTTGGGGCTTCGGGTTCTCATGTTGTCCCAGTCAGCACGATAACAAGTCCTGTGCCATCGACCTCACGTGGTCCCCCCCCCCAGTAACGGTACCGGTACCTCAGCTCACGCCAGTGGAGGAGAGAAGCAGGAAGAGGAGAAGGGGGGATCTACAGGCAGCCAGGGGGTCGGCAATCACCCAAATTGATGCTGAATCGGTGAAAGGTCGCGACGGTACCGTTTGGCATAGAGACCCAAATGCCACCCTCCCCCATATGTTCACACCAAGGATTGAGCCTGGGGGTCCCACTTCTCTCACGTTGGGAACGAGCAAAGTGTCCGACATTTTCTCTCTCTTTTTGACCGACCGCATGTTAGCCGAGGTTGTTTTGTATTCTAATGAACGCCTTGCCCTATTGAGAAGTCATTATCATCATACGGGCAACGTTGCCCTCAGGGACATTGACCTGAGGGAACTGAAGGCGTTTATTGGTATCCTAATAATGACGGCAGTGCGGGCGGACAACCATACACCGACGTGGGACATGTGGAACCTCACAGAGGGAAATCCTTTGTACAGGTGTACTATGAATGAGCGTCGTTTCACCCTGTTGGTGAGGGTAATTCGCTTCGATGATTCGGCCACCAGACAAGAGAGGGTGAAAGTGGATCGCCTTGCACCCATTAGAAAACTCTTTGATCACGTGGTGACCAATTGTCGAAACAATTACACCCCAGGACCACATCTGACTGTGGATGAACAGCTTGTCCCTTTCCGGGGGCGCTGTCCATTCAAGATGTACATACCCAATAAACCTGCTAAGTAAGTAAAATTCTTTGTTTTTTATATTTGCACATGTTATTATTGTTTTGAAATTATAAAAAATTGTTTATATATATATATATATATATATATATACATATATATATATATATATATATATATATATATATATATATATATATATATATATATATATATATATATATATATATTTTGTGAAGTAAAGAACTTGCTATATGATTTATATATCTAAATCATAATATATCATCTATTCTATCTCTATCTATGTATAACTTGTTCATTTATATAACTGATAATTTATCTTTCGTATTTGTAAATGTTTTTCTTATATTTTTATTATTATTATTATTTTATTATTATTATTACTATATTGATTAGTAATATAATTGTATATTGTGTATTTTTTTTAATTTTTTTTTATCTTTTTACCTTTATTAGTTACTAATTCCATTTCCCTTCTTCTAGATATGGTATCAAGATTGTATTGGCGTGTGATGCCGATACGCATTACATGTGTAATGCGATTGCGTACTTGGGGAAGGACACTGTCCAGATACCTAGAGGATCGACGCTTGGAGAAGTTTTTACGTCTGATCTTGTGGCACCTTTTCAGAGAAGTGGCCGCACAGTGACGACGGATAACTTTTTCACGACGTTACCGTTTGCTTTGTCACTCTTGGATAAGGACATGCATTTGTGTGGCACCATTCGCCAAAAGCCTTATATTCCTAAGGAACTTACGGAGAAGGTGCTTCCCCAAAGGAGTCAGTGGCAGTGTTCAATTACGAACACAATCTAACTCTACAGTGTCAGCAAATTAGTAGGACTAAGAAGGTGATGCTGTTGAGTTCCCTGCATCATGATCCGTCTGAAGTCGAAAAAAGGAAGACCGACATTCAGATGTTTTATAATGCGACCAAGGGAGGTGTAGACACATTCGACCAGATGTGTTCTACATCTAGTTGTATTCGTAAGTCACGACGCTGGCCTATGACTCTCTTTTACGGGATATTGAATATAATAATGGTCAATTCTTATATTCTCTATACGTCCATGCCTTTCACCAAGCCAGTGCCAAAGCGAACGTTCCTCAGAGATATCGCCTACGAGTTGTGTGCTCCCCAGGCAATACATCGGTATCTAACGTCACACAGTTTGTCGAAAGGACTCCGTCAAATCATGGTGGATACTTTCAAGATACCTGAGCAGGTCCCACCAAGACGTCGAATTCCCGTTGGCCAAAGAAAACTCCCTAAAAGGATTCGGTGTCACACCTGCCCGCCTAGGGACGACCGCAAGACAAACACTGCCTGTCTCCTGTGCAAGAGTCCTGTTTGTCTGGACCACCAGAGTGTCCTCTGTCCAAACTGTAGCGTCTGTCCAAACTGTAACGCAGCGTTATTTGTAAGTTACAACATGAAAATTTTGTTTACTTCTTTTTTGATTGAATATCATCAAATTTTATTACCGAAAATATTATTATTGATTTACAATTTTCTTTTTTTTCGATTTTATTTCCCTTCAAATTTTTTTTTTGGGGTCAGCATTCTAATTTTATATTCGTAAAATAATCGACATTCATCCAGCAACCCACCATACAATTTTTATGTATATCCAAGAATAATTAGATTAGTAAATAACACCCTCATCAAATTTTATTACCGAAAATATTATTATTGATTTACAATTTTCTTTTTTTTTCGATTTTATTTCCCTTCAAAAATTTTTTTTTTTGGGTCAGCATTCTTATTTTATATTCGTAAAATAATCGACATTCATCCAGCAACCCACCATACAATTTTTATGTATATCCAAGAATAATTAGATTAGTAAATAACACCTTGAAATTGACATACCCTTCCTACATTTCAGGAGGCAGAACAGGGAGTCTGAGTCAGTGTGGTTGGCGGCCATTTTGTGGACATATCCGAAGCGTAAGTTGCCATATCTATATATATTCTTGTTCCCTATAAAATTTGTGATATTTTGGTATATTTTTACCTGCATAAAATCATATTATATATTATATATAGGTATTTTTTTACGAAATTTCTAAGTACTCAAAAAATGACCTTTAGATATGGCCCCTGATATATATGTAATTTACACAATAATGAAGATTTTTTTACATATTTCTATTCTAGGATAACATGTGTTTATTCCATAAAAAAATTAGCCAATTCGGATTTCATTTGGGTACCTAAAAAAATTCATGAAATTTGGACACATTTTTTTGGCCAAAAAAAGTTACCCTTTTTTTCTCATTTCAGATCTTCACCTCTATGGGTCCGATCTCATCCAAAATATAGGCAGATGTGTCCTAGACATTCAAGATTCAATCCCTGAAATTATTTTTGTAAATAGGAGAAAAATTATTTTTTTATGAATTTTTATGTAAGGTCTTTTTTTTTTCTACTTATTTTTTTAAAATATTTATAATAAATTATTTTTATGGAGATGAGTAGTTTTTATCTTTACAGTAGTTTTAAGCATTCATTGAAGTTTTTTTTGGCAAAAGAAAAAAAGAGGTTACTGCAAAAACTGATTTTTCAAGAATTTTTTTTGGCGTCGGGGCCGTTCGCGTCCGAGTATACCCTTAAAGGGGTGTCCGAGGACCGTACCTATCCAGGGTTAACAGGAACAACATCGAAATCGTCTTCCGAAGGATCAGGATCTCGGCTACTCGAACCGGGAGAGGGAGAGCGAGACTGCACATCCTGGTTCCACCCTCTCTTCATTGGTCTTGATTCGTAACGCCAATTACGTCTGGGAGAAGGATCAGGTGAAGACACAAACGTATCCGACACGCCTTTTCTACGGCGGTCAAGAGCAGCCTGGGAGGTCGCAACAGGACTGTCTGACACGACGACTGACCGAGGATAAGCACTTCTCACCCCCTTTCGGCTTTCGATGTACCTTCTCCCTTGGTCCTGGGAGCTTGGTAGAGGTCTAGACCTAGGGGTATGACAGATTCGATCAGCTGCCACCTCCACTGCACTTTCACAAGCACTAATTTCACTTACACTCTTACCTTTAAAGGCCTCCAATTGTGCTTTAATGGCCTCTAATTCAGCAGCTAATTTAGCATACCCAGGGTCATCCTTAGGCACAGATCCTGTAGAAGGGGCAGGAGTTACTTCATTCGGGGAAGGAATAATTTCCAAAGAGGTTACAATTAAAGGGTCAATAGATAAATCTAAGCTAGGCTCACTAGCAGACTTTGACTTTGATTTAGCTCTCCTAGCTCTATCAACTTCAAGTTTGCGCACATAGCGCTTCATAGCTAACCAATTATCATCATTTAAAACCTCGCATTCCTTGCACCTATTCAAACCCCCTGCAACCCATACAGATAGTGTGAGGGTCAACCGACACTTTCGGTAACCTCACCTTGCAAATATCATTCGCACATATATGAATTTTTTCACTCATGATAAGAAAGGAAAAAAGACAAAAAACAAAAAACAAACACGATTGCCAAATCCCAACACAGTGTACTTCACCAAAAACGAAGTCCAAAAAAGCGATGAAGGGAAAGCGATCCGAATAAACTCTAAATGGCGGACCAACGATGTTGTCGATCCGGCCGGCAGAGATAATCCGAGGAACAGAAAACGGGAATGATTCCAGGTATCACCCTGTAAGGGTTGTTAACCATCTAACCACACAACCACCACAAGGCGGTTGCCGCGATTTTCGATTAAATTCTGCCGGAGTCGGAGACTCGGCTATATATATATAACTGCCAGGTAAGTACTATTCATAAAATTGATGCAAAGAGAGTAGCATCATCTGCATATGCAACAAGCTTGTTTTCTAGGCCAAACCACATGTCATGTGTATATAGTATGAAAAGTAATGGACCAAGAACACTACCCTGTGGAACACCGGATATCACATTCCTATACTCACTATGGTGCCCATCAACAACAACTCTTTGAGATCTATTACTTAAAAAATCAATAATGATGCTCAGAAACGACCCACCCACTCCCAACTGTTTCAGTTTGAAAACAAGGGCTTCATGATTAACACGGTCAAAGGCAGCACTAAAATCAAGGCCAATCAAACGAACTTCCTGACCACAATCAAGGGATTTCTGTACAGCTTTGGCGATTGTAAGAAGGGCATCACATGCTCCAAGGCCTTTACGAAAACCAAATTGCAAACTAGGGAATAGATGATTACCCTCAGCAAATCTATTAAGACGTTTTGCCAGAGGACGTTCAAAAACTTTAGATAATATGGGAGTTATGAAAATTGGGCGGTAATCAGTGGGACTTGAGCTACCACAAACACATTTACATAGAGGAGTAACATTACCAATTCTCCAACAAGTGCTAAAAGCTCCTCTTCTTGCTAACTTGCGCAAAATAACAGATAACTTTGGAGCTAAGAAATCTGCTGTCTTTATAAAAAACAAAGGAAAAATGTCATTTGGGTCCACCTCCATAAGCATCAAGGTCCATCAACAGAGCTTTAATCTCACAAGATTGAAAAGCTAAACTAGTTAGTTTAGCCTCAGGAAAACAGGAATGAGGAAGTTCAAGTTTTTCATTACTCTGTTTACTATCAAAAACATCAGCCAACAGGGTTGCCTTTTCCTTTGGACAGTGAGTGACTGAACCATCTGGTTTAAGTAAAGGAGGAACTGTTGCATCTACACCAAAGAGTGTAGATTTAAGGGTAGACAACCATTTACATTCCTGAGTTGGACCAGAAAGGGTTTCTTTTATGGTTAAATTGTACTCCTTTTCAGTTGAGGCATAAACTCTCTGAGCAAAAGCTCGAAGCCGAGTATAGTTGTTCCATGTCAAATCTGATCTGTTACCATTCCAAAGATGATAGGCCTCCTGCTTCTCCAAATAAGCACGTCTACAATCATCATTGAACCACGGTTTGCCCTTCACTCGGTACCTTAGCACACGAGAAGGGATACGCCTATCAATTATGTTGACTAGATTCTCATTCAAAGGGACAACAGAATCTACACTACTATATGATTGTGACCAATTCAAGCACAAGAGATCATGCAAAATCCCATTCCAGTCTGCTTGGGATTTCATACAAATTTTACAAGAGTATGATATATCAGGGACAGGCTGCTCAGTCTTCACTACTAATGAAATCAAGGCATGGTCAGATGTCCCGACTGGAGAACCAACCTTACTAGTTATAACGCCAGGGGAGTCAGTGTATACGAGGTCCAAGCAATTACCAGACCTGTGAGTAGCTTCATTTATGATTTCCTCACAGCCTGATTCAGAGGCAAAGTCTAAAGCTCTTAAGCCATGGTGATCGGTAGGAGAGATAGAACTTAACCACTCCCTATGGTGAGCATTAAAATCACCAACAAAGACAAAAGAAGCCTGTGACATTTCATAACCAATAGGATTAATCTAGATATAAACATGTTTCTTAGCCAAATAGATACTCAACATACTACAGCATGAAATTGCATAATTCACTCGATATAAAAATAAGGCAATAAATTATACACATCCAACTAGAACTTGGAAGATTTATATTGTCCATTTTTTCGTTGCTAGTAACACACTGACTTAGTGAGTGAGGAGCATATTTGGTTTCTTCTTTGGGATTATTTGACTACTGTCTGCTACTATCTTAACGCCTTTCCAATTCACTGTCGCAAGGATCTTTGACCTTATGACCTGTATGAAGACATATCCTGACCCCAAGCATAGATGCGCGATGACTAACTGTAGCAATAGGCTAAACCTTGCTTGCTGTTTCCTTTTTGCAACAGTTTTCTTTTCTTTGCATTAGGCAAAGCCAATGATGCACCTGTGTACCTGTCAAAGGTTTTCATTTCTCTTGATCAGTCTAAATTACTGTACACTGTTTTATTGACGCACCCATAGCTGATGACATTATTATTATTATTATTATTATTATTATTATTATTATTATTATTATTATTATCAGCTAAGGTAGAACTCTAGCTGGAAAAGCATGATGCTTAAAAGCAATGGCTCCAACAAGGAAAAATAGCCAAGTGAGGAATGGAAATAGATATACAATAAAACAATTAATGAACAATTAAAAATAAATTTTTTTAGGACAGTATCTATATTGAAATAAATCTTTCATATATAAACTTTAGAATAGTGTGTACAAATGTATCCTCAAGCAAGAGAACTCTACCCCAAGACAGTCGAAGACCATGTTACAGAGGTTATGGCACTATCCCAAGACTAGAAAACAATGGTTTCATTTTGGTGTGTCCTTCTCTTAGAAGAGCTGCTTACCATAGCTTAAGAGTCTCTTCTACCCTTACGAAGAGAAATGTAGCAACTGAACAATTACAGTGCAGTAGTTAAACCCTTCAACGAAGAAGAATTGTTTGGTAATCTCAGTGTTGATAGGTGTATAAGGACAGGTAAGCATATGGAAAGAATAGACCAGACTATTCGTTGAATGTGTAGGCAAATGGAAAATTAGCCGTAACTAGATATAGGGATTCAATGTATTACTATCTAGCCAGTCAAAGGACCCAATAACTAGGTAGAGTAAGAAATCAACACGTAAAATTGACAGACTTTTAAAACCCTTATTCTTCAACATGCTTAAACAGGTGCAACAATGAAGGAATATACATAAAAGTAATGATGAAGATTTGTGAAGAAAAGGGTGTAGGATACATGCACAAATAGAACTAAGAAACTGGTAAGAACATTGTTGTTAACACAAGGAAAGTTTTGAAAATTAAGTTATTTCAGCAACATTTAGTTTTCATATGCAGATCATGAGATATATATATAAATATATATATATATATATATATATATATATATATATATATATATATATATATATATATATATATACATATATATATATATATATATATATATATATATATATATGTATACAGATACATATATTATGTATATATATATATATATATATATAATTAAGCTTTCTAAGAACATTTCAGTTCTTTATGAATGCAGTTACTGATCATAACTTTAATGAAGTAGTTACCCATCAAATCTTAACGCAGCCGTAATAAAGGAGTTACCCTTTAAATCTGTTTTCTGCTCACGAAGCCCCGCCCCAATCTGCACTCCTGTTTGGGAAAAAAATTTTGCGTCCAGGCCAAGTTGGCTTCAGCAATGAAACATTAAATCTTGATAAAAAAAAAGGAAATTCAATATAAAAAAAGATGTAATAGCTTAAATGCATTATTTTTTTTCAGAGAAAAAACACAGGGCCCCCTCAATAATTAAATCATAGTAGGGGATCTCTGATTTTATGAACCCATCTAAAACAAATGACTAAGTCTGGAAATCCTATCCAAACCAACTGTGAATTCCATTTAGGTTTCATCCCCACCTGAATACAGCTCTCCATTCTTTTAAAGTATTGTTTTACCATAAAATACCTTATGAATGTTAATCTTCATTTTATAAGTTTATTTACCCTTAACATGCCTTCTAAAAAAAGTTTACCCACTCTAAAATACAATCAACGTGCAGTTCTTCATTCTATTCATTATTTCCCCATCATAGTGTGCCTTCAGAATGCAGGTCTTTTGTCTGTATCCAAGAACCTTTCCCATGATTCCCTCTTTTATTGGAATGCATACAGTATATATTCAATGAACTATGTATATCTCCCTGAGAAGAATTGTTTTCCCATATTGGTTTATTGTTAATTTAGATTACTATTCTAACATCAAGTTGTTTTCCCTCAACTCCAATAGAATTATTATTTGTATTACTATTGTCTGCAATGAATGACAGGTTAATCTTCACTCTTAAAATGCTGTTTTCCGTTTTATTAAAATGTTTATCATCACAGCCTCATAGACATTTACTACCTTGAGTCTAGATATCCAGTAACAAACATCCAGTGTGCACCTCAGTTATTTTATCTGCAATGATTGAAACGAATTGCAAAAAATATCAACAATCAAGGAAAAAGACGTTTAACAATTCATTACACTTTGTTACCTAAACAGTTATTTTTAAAATATACAAGATTAGTCCTCCTCTTGAACATCCTCATCACTATCTTTATTGTCACTATCTTCCATTGGTTCTGTAGTTTTCATTTCATCCACAGCTGAAAACACTGCATTCTCTGACACTGCTGATCCATCTTCAAGAGACTGCTTTTTAAATCTCCTTAGCTTAAAATTTGTTAAATAACGAAGCTGTCCATTCCAAGCCTTGAAGATTTTCAGTAACTCAGGATTTAGAAAATCTATGGTTTCTGTAGAATCAAGTAAAAACATTAGCTATAATATTGTAAAAATATCTTACATAATAAATTGCACATAGTTAACCTAACAGCAGACTGCCTTACATTTTTTTGACAAATCACAAACTGGATTTTTATAATAAAAAAATTATTCAGATCGAAAAAGTCATGATCACTAAAATACTGTGTAGCATATTGAGCCAATTTTATTTTAGTTAGCTAAATCACCCCCTGGAGTACTGTATAGCACCAAGGACAATAGCCCTTGGTGTAGCACTGCCATCTGTAATTTGTAGGAGTATATTGTATTCTGGCATTGTAGCTTTTAATAGAGCAGTTCTCAACTGGCATCTCGTGTGTGCAGTCATCCCTCCTCCCATTCAAAAACCTACATGGTGTCAGAAGTGGAAGCAACAGCAAGCTACAAAGGATGTCTTGAAACTACCAAGGAGTTGGACTTGCATAGTGGAAATATTGCTGAAAGCTGGCAAAAAAAGTGGAAGCAGCAATTCCAGATTTATTTTGATGCCTGTGAGCTTGTCAACAAAACCAAATATATGGCAGGCCCTGAAGCTGTGGAAATTTCAAAGACTTTTATATGGTTAGATGGAGAGAATAAAACAGACAAAAAGTTTGACAGCCAGAGAAGAATGTAGTGTATGAAAAATATCAATTTTGGACACAATACCCAAAATGTGGCAAAACCATTGATACATGGGTGACTGAGCTCAGATAAATTTTGAGGTGTCAAATCACTGAAGAGGATGCCATACTACGGGACAAAGTGGTTTATGGCGTGAGAGACAACAGAATGAGGGAAAGACTTCTTCGTAAACCAAGGCTGACACAAGCTTGAGCATTGGAATTTTGTAGAGCCGCGAAAGCCAGCAGGGAACAGGCAAGTGCCATGATAGCCAACCTGCACGTGGGGACGTCAGAAACTCACATGGATCCTCTTCGCAGGATCTCTAAGCAGCGTAGACGACATGGACACTGATAACAGTACATCTGCTTGTGATGATACCATGGGGAAGGTCACGACCGTGGAAAATGCCTAGCATATGAAAAATGCTGCAAGACATGTAGAAATCACAACCATTTTGACATAATCTGCGAAAAATGTAGAATATCTCATCGACCTTTCATCGCTGGAAAACCAAGCAAGCCCCAAATCAGCAATTCAGTCAAAATTTGGAAAATTTCAGAAGTCCAAATTTGTTAATCAGATTGGCGAACATTATAATGATAGTGACGATGACAGTCTCTTAATGTTACACATTCCCAATTGATGCCAATGGATTATTCATCGTTGCACTTGGCAGTGTCAACAATGATAAATGGCAAGACTGGTTAGATGTTAATGGAATAAAATGTGTTTACGATTGATACAGAAGTAGATGTCAATGTGCTTCCCAAGGCTGTATTTATGAAAATTGGTTTGTTTCATGACAATAGGCCTATGAGACAGCCTTTGAGAGCATTTGGAGAGGCAGATATTGTAACTCTACGAACTATTCAATTACAGACTTTGTCCTCACATGCAAGTCTCCCTGATAACCACATATGTCATAGAAACTTCAGGAAAGAATGGCTGTGAACAGTTCAAGCTTGTGCAATGTATTATGTCAATTGGCAAAAACTTTATTCCTTTGGTTGAACACTTGATTATTGAATATGCTGATGTTTTTACAGCACTAGGTAGGTACCACCAGCCATAAAAGATCACCGTGAACCTGGAAGTGCACCCTGTGATTCAGCCCTGTTGTAAGGGGCTGTTCAGTAAACAATCTCAGCTTAAAGATGGTATGATTACCAATGTAGACAGACCAACAGATTGGGTCCATAATTCAGTTATTACAGAAAAAAAAAAAGATTGGTTCTGTGAGAATTTACCACAACTGAAAACCTTTGAATCTGGCATTCAAACGTGAAATACACACAATTCCAACCACTGATGATGTTAAGCTAGGGTGAATAGAAAAACAGTGTTCACAGCGGTAGACACAAAGGACGTCAACTAGCAAGTTTGTATAGATGACGATTCCTCTCATCTGTGCACTTTCCACACACCATGGGGTAGGGAATCTTTTTTAAAAATGCTCTTTGGAATAAGTTCTTCAAGAGTAGTTATGGAGAAGAGAAATGAGGCTACCTTTGGTGACATTCATGGTGTCTCTGTGATGGCTGATGATCTATTTGTTGCAGGCAAAGATGTCCAGGGGCATGATCAGATCCTCCAGAGAGTGATGTGGAGTGCATACCCCAGAAAGAAGAGAGAGGTTCAACCAGAACAAGCTTCAATTCAAGCTCTCCAAGTCTCCTACATGGACAAGGTGGTGTCATCGGAGACTTACGCCCATATCCGAAGAAGATTGACGTAATCTTCAACATGCCAGAGCCGACAAGTAAGCCTGCATTACAAAGACTGTTGGGTATGATTCTATATTTATTGCAATTTATTCCAAATGAGTCTACAATCACTGCCACATTATGTTCATTGCTTAAAATAGATTTTCATTGTCACTGGAACCATAAACATAAGAAAGCTATGAGAGTTATTAAAGATGCTACTGCAAAGCCTACGATGCTCAAGTTTTTCGATGTCAATAAACCTGTGGTGGTTCAAGCAGATTAATCACAATCAAGCATAGCCTGTATTCTACATGATTCACATTCGATTGCTTATGTCTCTAGAGCATTGACAACTGCAGAATGTAATTACTCACAGATTGCAAAGGAATTATTAGCTATTTTGTTTGCATGTCATAAATTTCATCAAAACATTTATGGCGGCAGAGACGCCGAAGTTTCATCCAGATCATTGTCCATTAGTTTATCTTCAAGATGCCCCCGGGAAAGGCTGCATCTCAACTGTACCAAACATTGTTACAGTTGCATAAGTGCAGACTACGAGTGTGCTACATACCTGGTCGTCTAATGTATATTGCTGACGCATTATCCTGAGCGTACATCCGAAGTGATTTACTTGAAGGAGATGTCGACAATGTCGAGATTACAGCGAATGCAATAGATTCCCTCCCTATGACTTCACGGAAGTATGAGGAATTCAAAGATGCATTCGCCAAGGATCCAACGATGCGAAAACTAAGCAAAGTAATCTTTGATGGCTTTCGCAAATCACGAAAAGCTGAATCTATTGACATTCAGTCATATTGGAACAATTGTGATGAACTGCAGTCAGCATATGGTTTACTGTTCTCTGGTGAAAGATTGATTGTACCTACTTCGTTAAGATCAGAAATGTTAGCTCTGATACATGAAAGCCATCTGGGGACAGACAATGTAAATTGAGGGCCCGCAAAGTGTTATATTAGCTAACGATGCTAGATAACATAGAGTATTGTCAACAACTGTGAAAATTGTCTCTTGGAAACAGTAAAAAAAAAGAGGCGATGATTCCCGATCAAACCAATATACCATGGTAAAGGTTAGCTACAACTGTCCTGACTTGAATCTAGGGATTACCTTGTGGTCTCTGATTATTAATCTAAATACCACGAAAGTGCATTACTTCAAAGAAAAACAGCATCGTGTGTGATTGACCGCTATACAGCTTTATCAGAGTATAGGAATACACCTGTCTGGAATATTTTTATCACTTGCATAAATGCTGATGAGTTGTCATCTTAAAGATATCCCAACTACAGCAGCTCTTCTGAACCCCAAGCCAATCAATGAGAGACCCAAGTTGCAGTATCTTCCAGTGAGGAAAGGAAACAAGGAAAAATAGAATATTTTAAGAAAAGTAACATTAAAATAAATATTTCCTATATAAACTATAAAAACTTTAATAAAACAAGAGGAAGGGAAATTAGATAGAATAGTGTGCCCGAGTGCACCCTAAAGCAAGAGTACTCAAATCCAAGACAGTGGAAGGCCATGGTACAGAGGCTATGGCACTACCCAAGACTAGAGAACAATGGTTTGATTTTGGAGTGTCCTTCTCCTAGAAGAGCTGTTTACCATAGCCAAAGAGTCTCTTCTACCCTTAAAAAGAGTTAAGTGGCCACTGACCATTACAGTACAGTAGTTAACCCCTTGAGAGAAGAAAAATTGTTTAGTAATCTCAGAGTTGCCAGGTGTATGAGGACAGAGGAGAATATGTAAAGAATAGGCCAGATTATTCGATGTATGTGTAGGCAAAGGGAAAATGAACTATAACCAGAGAGAAGGATCCGATGTATACATATGGTCCAAGACTGTGTCCTTGCCTTCCTCAGTGATAGGCCTCACGAAGGCTAGGACTTGCCAAAAGGCGTATTCCGATTCTCTACACTCTTGCTCGGAATGGAATTTATGACTCGCTAACCTAAGGAGATAGTCGTTATCAGAATCAATGTCGTCATCCAACCCCAAGCTCTCATCCATAGGAACCTGGGGTGGGTCGAGATTGTCAACAGATAGAACATCTCTGAAAGTTCCTGCAACTGAGGAAGATCTAGCTATCTCTTGCATGAGAGCTGCCCGTGCCCCTGAGTTAGTTATCGTCTTGGCGTCCTTAGACTCTCTATGGGATGGCAAATACCTCCAGCAAGGAAGGTCTGGAAGGTGCCTGCCATTCTGTAGAGGTCTGAACCTCTCTTGCAGGAGGTTCCTCATCCTATGGAGGTGGTGTGGAGACAGATTGTAACTTAAGCGGTACTATATCAATAGGCGAAAGCCTAAAATTGGGCACGAGCGAGATCTCATGAGAAGAGCCTATGCCCCTGCTCGAACGAGGGTGTTGTAAATCCGCGCGAGGCGAGATCTGCTTCGACATCCTTCTCCTCTGCTTCGTTGTCATGACTGGGGCTAGTTCCAGGTAAGAGTACTCGATCCTGGTAAATCCCTAAGTACTCTTTGCGGCTCCTTGAGGTCTTCCGATGGGAGAGAAGATCATAGGGTGCTGGAGCTCTGCTGGAAGCGGATCTCCTCCACGGATCAGTTGGGAAAGCAGAAGAAAAGGAAAACGACTTATCCATTGGGCTCCTGGGTATAGAGGCCATTGTTGACCTGCCTGAATGGTTGTTGCGCCAGCTGGTTTGTGCCTACCATCGTTTGCTTGACAGCTTTCATCAGGTTGTCGAACCACAATGGGTGCTCTCCTACAGTCGACAGGTCCTGGGTGTCCTTGGGGAGACGTGGAGGTGGAGAAAACTTTCTCTAAGAACGCTGCCTCAGAACCTGAAAATGAGGTGGAGATGGAAAGGGTACAGGCATCCGAAGGTCTTCCCGAGAGACCTTCCTTGTGACGATCCAGGGAGATAGGTACGCTAGCATACTTGTTAGGTGGCTCCCCGAAGTCTTCTGGAAATGGAATGTGCTGTCTGGTTCTAGCTGGTGTTGTCAAAGGTTTATCCACTGAAACTTGCCTTTCTGCTGCTCCATAGGGGAGCTGGGTTATCTTTGTTTGCGGGAGCGCGTGAATGATTTGTGGAAGAACAATGAGTAATAGTTGGTGATCGGCAAGGAAGAGAGAGGTGACGATCTGGCAACCGGTAAGCAAAAGAGAGGCGACGAGCAGGTGAAGGACGCTCTCGCAAGTGGCGAGCAGGAGATCATCGCACTGGTGATCGCCGAGTAATATCTAGGCTAAAGACGAGATGAGGAGGGGTGCACTGGAAATCGCTGAGCAGGAGAGCATCGTCTGGTGGGAATCGTCTAGGAGGACGATATGGCAAATGGCACATTAGAAGATCTGGCACTGACGTATAAGCTGAAAGAGAACGATCATGAGGAGACGCGTGATTGCGTGAAGAACAGCGAGATTACCAGCATCCAGCCAGAGAAAGGCCATTATCAGCAGCAAGAGAACGATGGTTAGCAGAGCGTTGAACATGCTCCTGCGAGCGATGATCCCGAGCTGAAGAGTGACAATCCCGAGAACACCCATAATCACGAGCAGGAGAACAACAAGATCGTTGATCTCATAAACTGGAGCACTGCCTGATGGAGGGCGAACGTAGAGGACTACAGTCCCTGGAGGACAAAGAGATCCGAGGATGGAGGGAGATCTTGTCGTTAGGTCGTCGTTGATGAGTAAGCAAGTGGGCACGCTGGTCAAGAGGGTGCACAGGACTGACCGGAGCAGAAGGCTAGAGATGGGCCTCTCACACAGCCAGAGCATCTAGAGGAGACAGAACTTAAACTTCGGAGAAAGCAGGAGAAGGACACCTCCGGGCCCCCAGCTGAAATAGTTCCAAGAGCACCTCCTTGGAAAGAGGCCCAGCCTCACTCAGTGACAGCTAAGCCTACAACACAACTAAAAGGGAGAAGGATTCGCCCGAGGATGGGGATGAAGTTCCTTCTTTAGGGGAAGCAACAGCATCCCAGAAACCAAAAGGTTGCAAGAAAGTTAGCTGGTATACAAAGGATTATCTCCCTGATAATCAACATGCAAAGGTCATCTATAACAGAATAGCTAAGGATAGTAAGCTATAAAGGGATAGTAGGAGATACATACATGTGTATCCCCGTGAGCAAATGCTGTTACCTCCCCTCGGTATTAACTATATGGAGATTCCTCTATCAAGTAACTCCGAGTAGAAGGGCTCTTACCCCTAGGGGTAGAGAAGTACAAATTCACTATCCCTTTATATTGTTAATACTGTGGGGTCAGGATGACTGATTCTCAATCAGAATATTGAAGAAATATTATTCTTTCAATATAGGAGCGGTACCAGCAGAATGCTCGCACAAGGGTACCCACGGTATGTTTAGAAATTACTACTGTATAATGGTACTGTAGTTTTCTATTTGCAGAAAGTCTATATTGCAAATTACTGGCTACTGTACAATCATGTATTGTAGTTCAGAATCAGAAAATAAAGACATATATTTTTGTATCCCACTCAGCCTATTTGCCGTAGCCTTCCTTACAATATTAAATTATAGAGTTTCCTGATCAGGGAGACTCAAGGATAAAGGCTCTACCCTTTAAGGGTTAGGAGTGTATCACCACTGCCTTGAGCTATTTAATATTGTAGGGTAATCCAAATACTGATTTTTAATCAGGATATTGAAGAAATTATATTCATTCAATATGGAATTGGGTTCAGCAAATGCCTGTGTATGGATATCCAAGATATATTGGAAATAACTACTAGTATAAAATATATAGTAGTTTTCTATCTGCAGTATATTCTATACTGTAGATATACTGGCTACCTGTATAACATATACTGTAGTTCAGCCGGCATGTTCCCGGCATAGCTAGGTCTTGCCAGCAAATCTAGTATGCTAGCTAGAGAGAGAGAGAGATAGCATGGAGTAAAGGCTACTCCTTTACTGTGTATGTATACAGTAATGAAGGATGTAAAAGTATAATTTTACTGCCTTTCTCCAGAAAGAAGGTTCTAATGGAAGGGGAGAATGTACCATTCAGGCTTCCATCCAGCTACAGTACTATTGCTGGCAAGGTTCCGCCAACACACTGCCGGCAGTATCAGTACAGTCGGTGTGCTGCCATCTAAGTCAGCACTTATCTGCGCCGGCCTGGCCGGCAACAGAACCTGTGGATAGCAGTCCAAGGGAGAACTGAAGAACCTTGGGGACAGAAAGGGACTTCCCACTCACAGCCATCATGGCTGCCGGCAGCCGCCAGTTGCCGGCAGCCATCTTAGCTGCCGACAGTCATCAGCTACCGGCAGTGACCATAGGTGCCGACAGATGATGTGGCTGCCATCAGTATGCACTGCCACCAGCCATGGTTACTGACATTCAACATGGCTGCCGACAGTTGTCATGGCTAGAGAGGGAGTCTGGCCGGCACCGGCAACCTACCAGCAATGGTAAGGTTGCAAGATGCCGGCCCAATGAAAGACAATGGCTAGGCCATCAAAAGTGGACAGAGGGGTAGGGAACAGGGTCCTGTATAGCGTGTGAAAGGAACTGGCAAAATTGTCAGTCCTACCACCTCTCAAAAGAAACTCTGTTTCAGTATCGGCAGAATTCTAGGTGACAGGAGAGTCTCAGTTCTCCACCCTATAGATTGCCGATACAGTTAAGGGGATGGCGTCATCCTAGGCAAAAGAAGAATATCACCCTTCAGCCTAGGGGACTGCGGCACAGGACTAGTCTTCTAGTCGCAAGGAGAAGATGGTATCCTACCTCAACTTCAAGTGCGGCTAGGGAGGGCTAGCCTCCAATGCCGGTAGGGGAATGATGGTATCCTACAACCCATTCGTCTTGCCGACAGGTCGCCGACGTAAGACTAAATACTCTTGAGATTCTGGCTAAATCCCAAAACCTGCTGGTATACCACAACCAGCGGTTTAAGGGAAAAGACAGAAAAACCCTAGGCTAGTCATGTCTGAATAAAATTCATGGCACGGCCACTAGGGTTGTAGCCTGAAGCTACACTCAGAGGGAAAAGAGATTACCCTTAAATCTCCATGGAGACGTGTAATGTTTCATATAATTCTAGGAGGTATCAGTCTCCACTTGAATTGAAAAAACAATACACGAGGGTAACCGGGGAAATGTCTGAACATATAATAAAACGCCTAGGTTAGGTTACCTAGGCTAGACGAGATCTCGGTTACCTAAATCACCGAAACTCTAACTATACGATCGACATGGAAAAGGAAAATTATGCACATTATTAAAATCTTTACAAGTATAATTGCCTAAATAGCTAAATAATTAAAATAATTAAGTAAATCTTTTTAAAACTGGAATTCGTTCTGCTAACTAAATAACACATGCCTAACGAACGACGGCGCCCATGGCGCCTCCAGTAATAGGCCTAGCTCTTAGGCACAATAAATTACACTAATTTCATTGTGAAACAGGAGCTAAAATATACTCATAGTAAAGACCCAATACTCAACTTTCCAGAGGCGGAAGAAGATGAAGAAAGCATAATCATAATCCTGTAAAACGATCGAAAAGTTACATCCACGGGGAATACCACTGAGCGAAATCGCTACAGAACAAGGAATGTCTGCCATCGTGGAAATGGCGCTGTTGTCATACTCAATAGTAGTACGAGAATGGGGGTAACCTTGATACGGCTCCCCTTCTATTCTGCCACACCTCCTCGAAGCGTAAACACTATTAGGGGTGCAGATTGCTATGTGGCGTGTCAAGAATACGTCCTCTGATATTATACGATATCCTTGAGAGAAAATTTAAGGATATTTGCGCCAGGAGTTAGAATTCTGGATACCTAAAGGTAAAATTCTCTGGGAATATCACTGTAGAACATATATCCCTTAGGAAGCTACCTTAAGGAACTTCCATCAGGATGACATGGCTTGAGCCCAAAAAATCTTATAGGGTGCATATGGATGTGGTAGGACTATTTCCTACTGGTATAATACAACATAAGTATATATATGTATGCATTTACTCATTACACTCATACTTATGCAATGTTGGATAAATCAGCAAAATTTATTAGCCCAGGCGCTGTCCTCTTTCACAACTAGGTTTGGTTGCCCCAGAATTTTGATAAGTGATAATGGTCTCGAGTTTATAAATAAGGTGGTGAAATCGGTCAAGGACTTGGTGAAAATTGAACACTTTTAAGTGACTGCACATAGGCCTCCAGCTAACGGCTAAGTGGAATCACATAATAGGAAGGTGGTGTGAATTTCATGTTACTTAGTGGCTGATGATCCCTATCATTGGCACTCCATGCTTCCTACGGCTGAGCTAGCTTTGAACACGTCCTTCTTTTTAGTGTATGGACAAGATCCTGTGTAACCATATACGGCACTCATTAATTCGCAACAGTTACCAAATTATTCAACTGAGCAATACCGTATCTGTTTACTAAATCTTTTAAGGAGAGTAATGAACACCACTGAAAGGTTTCTGCAAAGAGCTTAGGAAAAACACAGCTCTACATACGAATTTAATCCGTTCCACAACCGACTTCGGATGTAGAAAATGGTCGGATGTAGAAACGAATTTTCCCATAAGAATACATTGAAATAGGATTAATCCGTGTTTGAGCCCAAAAACTTATAACTCCTTAATAATTTACTACACATAATTACACATGACCTTAGAAATGATGTAAAAGGAGTATTTCACGGAGCGGCACAGGTGGAGCCCAGAAATTAACGTTTATTAACTTTATCGCTAAATACGCAAAAATACCTAAAACATCTACATGTATTTCTAAAATGTAGTAGATAGAAAAACACACTAAACATTCAACAAGTTCATCGACATTATGATGACTATTACATTAACTAAAATATAAGTTGTGAGCAATTCCTCGAATATAATCACTTATCGAAACAACTTTCTTTCTCCTTAAAACTGTTGCGAGCTTATTTTCTCTTTGAGTTTGCTCCCTCTTCCTTTTGCTCCGATAAATACCTGATCCAAAACCTTGTACCTCTTGGACTGTGTGATGGTCTTTCTTTAATTAATTCTCGAATCATTGAGTAAACTCCCACATAGTATCCTTAACTGTCTCGGCTCTCCTGTGCCAAGTCTCTACATTATTTATTGATCTTAGGAGATTGCATTCTAGCAGGTGATGAATGCTTCACATACTTGGATCATATCTTGGGAATGAGATACACCTTACTTTTAACAGTTACGTGTAAGTAACGGCTATGTCTATCATTGTACTTATGAGTAGCATTAACTTAATTACTACTAAAACAGTTACATGTTAAGTTATGTCACTTTTCTTATGTCACTCTTTTAGTGCATGATCATATATATGGCTAGATTTGTTCTCTCTCTCTCTCTCTCTCTCTCTCTCTCTCTCTCAGAAAAAATTAATAGACGTCTCTAACATTAACTGCCGCTGAAGGTTCTTCAGTCCTCCCTTGGACTGCCATCCAGTCCTGGAACCGGCAATGCCGGCGACGGACTTTTTGGCTGGATGGAAGCTTGAATGATGCATTCTCCCCTTCCATTTGAACCTTCTTTCTGGAGGAAGGCAGTAAGATGGTATACTCACATCCTATTTATTGTAATAAGGCAGCCCTTCCCTCCATGCTTTCTCTCTCTCTATCAGCTAGTGCCGCCAGGTACTAACCCGGCCGGCAGCATGCCGGCTGGGCCGGTGCCGTCAGGTAGTTACTCAGCCGGCGGCATGCCGATGGTACCATTGCCGCCAGGTACTATCTAGCCGGACGGATTGTGCCGCCAGGTACTAACCCGCGGCCGGTGCCGTCAGGTACTTACTCAGTCGGCGGCATGCCGACTGTACCATTGCCACCAGGTACTAACTGGTCGGCGACCTGTCAGCCGGACTGTGCCGCCAGGTGCTAGCCCTGCCGGCAACATGCCGGCTGAACTACAGTATATGATTATACAGTAGCCAGTATATTTGCACTAGAGTATATACTGCAGATAGAAAACTACTGTATATACTAAACAGTAGTTATTTCCAACACACCTTGTGTATCTTTGCCCAGTATTTTGCTGAGACCAATCCTATATTGAAAGGATAGAATTCCTTCGATATTCTGATTAGAAATCAGTTTACAATTTACCCTACAATATTAAATGTTTTAGAAGGGTCAGTGGTAGTACACTTTCTATCCCTAAAGGTTAGAACCTTTATCTTTGAGTTTCCCTGATCAATTAACTCTATAGTCTTAATATTGGAAGGGAAGGTCACAGCAATTGGCTGGGTGGGATAAACAAGTATGTGTCTTTTCTAATTTCTAGTCCAGTTGGCGACATGCTGGCCGACCAGGCCGCCAGGTGCTAGCCATGCTGGCAACACACCGGCTGAACTACAGTATATGATTATACAGTAGCCAGTATATTTGCAATATAGTTTATACTGCAAATAGAAAACAATTATTATTATACAGTAGTTAATTTCTATCATATCTTGTGTACCCTTGTACTGGCTTTTGCTGAGACCGAACCTATATTGAAAGAATAGAATTCCTTCAATACTCTGATTGGAAATCAGCTAATACCATCCCCACAATATTAAATAATTAGAAGGGTCAGTGGCAGTGTACACTTTTTCTATCCCTAAGGGTTAGAACCCCTCTCCCTCGAGTTGCCCTGATAAAGGAAACTTTATCTTTAATATTGGGGGGAAGTTACAGCAATTGGCTGGGAGGGATACACAAATATGTGTTTTTCCCTATTTTTTTCTATCTTACTATCCTAAGCTATAATGATTAAAATATGAATAATTGCATATCTGTTTATCATGTGAGATAAACAATCGTATACTCATTTTGTTTTCCTTTCTTTACAGGAGGAACCCCAGATGAAATGCGATGTAGTCTTCTGCAATCTTACGAGTAAGTACTTTTACAGTCATAAAGCATGCATGTCTCATGCCCCCTGCAATATTGTTACCGAATCCCTGCAATATTGGGACCCCCAAGTCTGCAATATCTGCCGGACCTTAGTGACCGAAGGTTTTGATGACTTCAAGTTAATGGAGTCTAGGGATGCGGCACATAAAAAATTACGCAAATGGGTAAGAGGGTTCCAGAAGAACTCTCCGGGACCATACTCACCTAACGATAGGATGCGTAGCTTACTGTTCCCGAAAGCGGGTAGTGAAATGGTGGTGCCCCAAGTACGACTCGCACCTCCCTGCGTCCAGATTGCCATCGAGACAGAGGGCAGGAAGGCACCTCTGGAAGATGACGATGTCGTATCGGAATTCCTTCCGTTTGTGCCGGCCCCGGAGCCATTACTCTCGACGTTTTCACCTTCTACCCCTCCATTAGACAAAATGAGCCAGAGGCTGGCCCATCTTACAGATTTAATGGAGAACATTTGCAAACGAGGCGAAACAAGGGAAGCGAAATTCAAGAGAGCGCTCCGTGAAGCTCCACTCATCGCCTCCCGAGGGTCATTCAAGCGACCCAGAGACCAAGACCTCCCGACATGCTCCAAAACCAATCCCTGGAAGTATGCGGAGCTTATGCCGATTCTGGACGGCAAACTCTACATCTCAGAGAAGATGGGAGCTGTCCTTTTAGATGACATCGAGTTTTGGCCAAGCTTTAAAGCTTTCCCTGATTGCTTCATTCAACTAAAGCATGAACCAACGTCAGAAGAAGAGACAGAACCGATGGAAGTCATGGTTTTCGACCACGATAAGGCACAGGCTCTCTTGTAAAGTAGCCTGAGAAAGGCGGGTTACTCGGTGTCGAAAGTGTCCGCCTTGAGCAAGAAACACCCTACCTTTCTTGCTCCTGCTTCAATAGCATTCCCCTTTACGTGGAAGGCATTTAAATCTGTTGCCAAGGCAGTGGAGGCAGGCAAACCATGCCCTGCACTTGAGGAGTGCAGGCTTCTGTCACTAGCCTTGCCCATGCAGGAGAAGGATTGGAAGGAAGTCCACCTAACCTTCTCAGTAGGGAAACTGGACCCGGACATCGCTGGACTACAGTTTAGCGAGAATCTCCCTAAACTTTCTGACTTTCTCTTGTGTAGGGAACAAGAGACAAAGGAGAGGCTTGCAGCCTTTTTATCCCTACAAAACTGCATAGAGATGTGTGCAGCCCAACGAAGTACCTCAGACATGCTCATGGTCCTGGCCAAAATGCATATGGCCACCTTAGTAAAAGACCTATATGCTTTTAGGAGGGCTAGGAGAGCCTGTAGAGAGTTCGTGTTCGCTGCTGCAACAGTGAAACATGAACCCAGGAAGCTGATATCTTCCAACATTTGGGGTAAAGACCTCTTTCCAAACAGAGAAGTCAAACAGGTAGTTGAGAAAGCTACCACGGAGAATAGGAACCTTCTCCAGAAGTGGGGTATCTCTTCAAAGAGGAAGTCTTCCCTGGATGTGGGTCCCCAACCTAAACAGAAGACGAAGAAGTCTGGACTTTTTCCTTGGTCTGCTCAACAACATCCCACAGTTTCTATGACCGTGGTGTCCCAGGTAGGCGGTCGAGGAGGTAAACCCTCCGATCAATCGAAGTAAGGAGATGCTTCCGGTAGGAGGGAGGCTCCAACAATTTCAGGATCGTTGGACCTTCGATCCCTCGGCCCAAGGCCTATTTAAGATTGGACTTGGATGAAAGTCCATCAAATTCCAGGGAAGGCTGTTTTATGTTCCCAAGAAGGACTCAAGAAAACTCAGAGTCATTCTGGACTTGTCGCCACTCAACAAGTTCATAAGAAACAGCAAGTTCAGGATGTTAATCCTTCTACACATAAGGAACCTATTACAAAAAGGGGCGTTCACAGTCTTGATAGACCTGACAAATCCCTATTGGCATCTTCTAGTCAGTTGCCCCCTCTCCTCCTACCTAGGATTCAAGTTACAGAAGATAAAAGTATATTCTAAGAGCCATACTCTTCGGACTAAACATAGTCCCAAATATCTTCAAGAAATTGGCAGACGCAGTCATGCAACAACCACGCCTAGAAACTGTTTAGGTAACAAAGTACCTGGACGACTGGCTGGTGCGGGCAGCACCTGAAGCGGCTGGTCTGCAAGCATCCAAAGAAGTAACCCAGTTCCTGGAACATCTGGGATGCAAAATCAACTTCAAGAAGTCTCGAATCTCTCCAGCTCAAAGGTTTCAATGGATGGAAAACCATTGGAACCTGAGGTCACATTGTCTTTCCTTTCTCTTAGGGAAGAAGAAGGAGATCGCAGGGTCGGTCAAGAGACTACTGTAATCCAACAGGATTTCAAGACGCTAACAGGAAAGAGTATGGAACTCTCTCCAGTTTGCAGCAGTGACAGACCCAGTGCTAAGAGTACAGCTGAAAGATGCGTCAGGAGTCTGGAGAAGATACGCATCAAATGCTCGAAGAGATCTAAAATGACCGATATCGGCCTAACTTTGATCACCTCTCAACCCATGGTTGAAGGCCAAGAGCCTAATGAGGACTGTGCCCTTACAACCTCCTCTACCATCGATAATCATCCACATGGATGCCTCGACGGAAGAATGGGGATTTCACTCCCAGCAAAGGAAAGTCTAAGGGACCCGGTCATCTCTATTCAAGACCCTTCTCATCAACATTTTGGAAGCCATGGCCGTCCTTTTGACATTGGGAAAACTCTCCCCACGCAGATCAACCCTCATCAGGCTGATCTTGGACAGCGAAGTGATAGTGAGATGTCTGAACCGACAAGGCTCGAGATCATCCCATATAATCCCCCTATTAGCAGTTCACTTATAAGTGATCCGCAATGTGACAGCGGATGCTCTACTCAGGCTCAAGCTGATAGAGTCAGAATGGTCCACAGACGCAGGCTCATTTTCTTCCATCTTGAAACAAGTCCTGGAACTGCAGAACGGCCTCTTCGTGACGAGCGTCATCAAGAAACTACCTCGATATGCAGCCCCATACGAGGACCCTCTAGAGGAGATAACGGACGCCACGTCCTTAGTTTGGAACGGATGGATCAAAAATTTCCTGTTCCTTCCATCCAATCTCCTGCTGAAGGTCCTCAACATGCTGAGATCCTTAAAAGGAACGACAGCTCTAGTGGCTCCCAAACAGCCCAAGAGCAACTGGTTCCCTCTAGTGAGGGAACTGAGGCTGAGGCTGGTCCTTATACCGAACCCAGCACTATCTCAACGGGTTCAGAAGTTAACTATCTTCGATTCATCACAGAGAACCAAAAACCTTCATTTCATGATTTTCTCGCCCTAGCGGTTAAGAAAAGATTTGAGATCTCAAAAGGCAGTATAGACTTCTTAGAAGAATACAAGTCTAAGTCAACTAGAAGACAATATGAATCGTCTTGGAAAAAGTGGGTTGCTTTTGTTAAAGCAAAAGGACCGAAAGAAATTTCAATAGACTTCTGTCTGTCCTTTATCCACCTTCATAATCAAGGTCTAGCAGCTAACACGATAAATACGTGTAAGTCAGCCTTGACTAGACCTCTTCTATATGCCTTTCAAGTGGATCTGACAAATGAAATCTTTAACAAGATCCTGAAGGCATGCGCTAGACTTAGGCCTGCAGCTCATTCGAAGCCCATTTCATGGTCTTTGGACAAGGTCCTACATTATGCTTCATCTGTGAACAATGAAGATTGTTCTCTCAAGGATCAAGCCCTGAAGGTTATTTTCCTGTTCGCTATAGCCTCAGGGGCTAGAGTTAGTGAAATAGTAGCCCTGTCAAGAGATGAGGGCCACATTCAGTTCACAGAAGTGGGAGAACTGAATCTCTTTCCTGATCCAGCTTTTCTCGCTAAGAACGAGCTACCCACTAAGAGGTGGGGTCCCTGGAGAATCTGCCCTCTGAAGGAAGATGTCTCTCTATGTCCAGTAGAGTGTCTAAAGGTCTATCTTAATAGAACTTCAGACTTCAGGGGAGGACAGCTCTTCAAAGGAGAAACCTCAGGATCAAACTTATCCCTAAAACAACTGAGGGCGAAGCTCACCTACTTCATTCGCAGAGCGGATCCTGACAGTACACCCGCAGGTCATGATCCGAGGAAAATTGCTTCATCACTGAACTTTTTTCAGTATATGGACTTTGAGCGTCTTCGCTCATATACTGGATGGAAGTCATCCAGAGTGTTCTACAAACACTACGCAAAGCAAGTCCACGAACTGAAGCATTATGTGGTGGCGGCAGGTAGCGTATCAAAACCTGTCGTCTAGTGCTGCGATGAACAGTTAATTGATTGGGACTATCAATTAGGGTGAAAAGGTGTTGACACTTCCAGTGCGATACGTTTTAAGTGAGTGTCACTATGGTGACACAAAGACTGTTCAAAATCTCAGGTGTGGAATTATACAGATAACACTTGTGCCGTGTGTACACAGTACACAGTGTTGATAGTAAACAACATTTACAGAATTTATAGTGGGAATATTCATCAAAATTTTCAGTTTTAGAGTGGCACTCATCATTTCTCTCCTTTCAGGGAGGGAAAATATTTTCTATGTACGTTGCACGTATAATTCCTTTAACACGTTACATTCGTTACACTCGTTTTTTAATTTAGTCATTTATTCGAAATAAATATCTATTAGAATGTAATTGCATCCTATTTTGCCCTGCAATTTGCACATTAAATATGCCAGAGTTCGCTTATTTATATCATTGTATGCTTACAAAGAATGGTTATAGTTGACACTTATATTGTTTCGACAATATATACAAACTGTGAGACCATTTGTATACCTGTATCTGGTGGATACTTATGTTTGTCCATATAATATATGCTAACCTTGAGGCCCCTTTTCTACTGTCTAGTACGACTCTTCCCTGCAGGGGGCAAGAAGCACTAACATAGTCTATGATTAGTGGTAATGACGGATAACGGTAACGTCATTTGTCTCAATGGTCCAGATGACCATAGAAAAATTGTCCCAAGGTTAAGGCACCTATGAAAATCCACAGATACAGTACTTTCTAGTAATTCTCTGGTAAACTTCCATCAGGACGACATGGCTTGAGCCCAAAAAACGGATTTTGAGCGAAGCGTAAAATCTATTTTTGGACGAGATAGCCATGTCGTCCTGATGGACCTGCCCTTGGCAGGATCCCTCCCAAAACTACTATATCTGTAGCACCATGCTCAATGCTACTAGGAATAACCGCCATCTTGGATATGGCGCCATCTAGATACTCAATAGTAGTATGGGAGGAATGGTAACCTTGATAACGGCTCCCCTTCTAATTAGCTAGTCTTCCCCCTCGAGGCAAAAACGCTATTCGGGGTGAAGATTGCTATGTGTCGTATCAAGATATACGTCCCCTGATTTATGCGATATCCTTAAGAGAAATTTTAAGGATATTCGCGCCAGGAGTTAGAATTCTGGAGACCTAAAGGTAAATTCTCTAGGAATATCACTGTAGTTCAAATATCCCTTGGAAGCTACTCATAGGAACCTTCCATCAGGACAACATGGCTATCTCACCCAAAAATAGGTTTTTCGCTTCGCTCAAAATCCGTTTTGTAGAATATTTGTATTCATTTAAAAACTGGATTGATAGACATATGACCAAGGGAGATTGGGTGTAAATAAAAAATGATTTTCTTTGGAAGTATGTGTCTAGCTGTTCTGTAGTTTCCTCTTGTCTTATGTTATTTTGTGTTAGATTCCGAGGGGAACACTTATTATTATTATTATTACTAGCCAAGCTACAACCCTAGTTGGAAAAGCAAGATGCTATAAGCCCAAGGGCTCCAACAGGGAAAAATAGCCCAGTGAGGAAAGGAAATAAGGAAATAAATAAATGATGAGAATAAATTAACAATAAATCATTCTAAAAACAATAACAACGTCAAAACACATATGTCCTATATAAACTATTAACAACGTAAAAAACAGATATGTCATATATAAACTATAAAAAGATTCATGTCAGCCTGGTCAATATAAAAACATTAGCTACAACTTTAAACTTTTGAAGTTCTACTGATTCAACTACCCGATTAGGAAGATCATTCCACAACTTGGTAACAGCTGGAATAAAACTTCTAGAAGACTGTGTAGTATTGAGCCTCAATGAAGAAGGCCTGGCTATTAGAATTAACTGCCTGCCTAGTATTACGAACAGGATAGAATTGTCCAGGGAGATCTGAATGTAAAGGATGGTCAGAATTATGAAAAATCTTATGCAACATGCATAATGAACTAATTGAACGATGGTGCCAAAGATTAATATCTAGATCAGGAACAAGAAATTTAATAGACCGTAAGTTTCTGTCCAACAAATTAAGATGAGAATCAGCAGCTGAACACCAGACAGGAGAACAATACTCAAAACAAGGTAGAATGAAAGAATTAAAACACTTCTTCAGAATAGATTGATCACCGAAAATCTTAAAAGACTTCCTCAATAAGCCAATTTTTTGTGCAATTGAAGAAGACACAGACCTAATGTGTTTCTCAAAAGTAAATTTGCTGTCGAGAATCACACCTAAAATTTTAAGTGTCATACAAATTTAAAGAAACTTTATCAATACTGAGACCCGGATGTTGAGGAGCCACCGTCCTTGACCTACTTACAATCATACTTTGAGTTTTATTAGGATTCAACTTCATACCCCATAATTTGCACCATGCACCAATTTTAGCTAAATCTCTATTAAGGTATTTAGCAACCCCAGATCTACATTCAGGGGATGGAAATGGAGTTTTTATGATAAAACAAAAGTTTTATGAATACTTACCTGGCAGTTATATATATATAGCTGAGTCTCCGACTCCGACAGAATTTAATCGAAAATCGCTGCAACCGCCTTGTGGTGGTTGTGTGGTTAGATGGTTAACAACCCTTACAGGGTGGTACCTGGAATCATTCCCGTTTTCTGTTCCTCAGATTATCTTTGCCTGACCTGTCTCCTGAGGGGAGGTGGGTGGGCTTTAAAATATATATATAACTGCCAGGTAAGTATTCATAAAACTTTGTTTTATCATAAAAACTCCATCTTTATGAATAGTATTTAACTGGCAGTTATATATATATAGCTGATTCACACATTTGGAGGAGGGAAACAGACAGAAAAACAAAGTTGGGGAAACAACAAGAGTTGCAGGAGAAAAAACACCTTGATTCCTTACCTGCTAAGGTAGCTGACTTCAAAGGTAACTGCCTCTAGAGTCGCTTTCCCTTAGGAGTGTTCAGCCAGGAGTAGACCTGCTACGCTGCAAACAACTCAATCGAGTCTGTCAAAGGGGTAGGACCAACAACTTGACTAGACTTCAGAAACTACCTTCGCCCCATATAACAAAAAAGAATTTGCAACCTTACTAAAACTAACCATCTAATCTTGCAGAAATAGATATAAGCTATCTATCTGGACTGAGGGAACTGTACCACAAGACGAGGCCCTCAGACAACCATAAAAAACACAAACTTATATACATGTACACAAACTAAGGTTGAGTGGGGGTAGTAACTCCTTTGCCTAATACAGAAGCCGCAGCTATATATGGGCCCGAGGTATAACACTTGTCATAGTCCACTCTTACCTCTCTGAGGTAATGAGAAGCGAAGACAGAGTTGCTCCTCCAGAACGTTGCGTCCATGATCTGCCTAACTGACATATTTTTCCGGTATGCCAGTGAGGTAGCAATGGCTCTTACTTCGTGAGCCCGTACTTTCAACAGGGCGAAGTTTTCTTCATCACAAAAGAGGTGGGCTTCCCTAATAGTTTCCCTCAGGAAAAAGGACAAAGCGTTCTTTGACGGGTTTTTGAGGATCCTTCACCGAACACCATAAGGAGTTGGATGCACCCCTCACGTTCTTAGTGTGGGCCAAATAAGCCTTGAGAGCCCTAACCGGGCAGAGGAGGCTTTCCTGTTCCTGACCCACTAGATTCGTGAGGTTAGGGACTTCAAAAGTCCAGGGCCAGGGTTTCGACGGGTTCTCGTTCTTGGCGAGAAAGTCGAACCTTAAGGCACAAACCGCTCCATTTTGGTTGAAGCCTACACGCTTCTCGATTGCCTGGACCTCGCTGATCCTTCTGGCAGTCACTAGAGACAAAAGGAAAAGGGTTTTCTTAGTCACATCTCGAAAAGAGGCTTGCGAGATAGGCTCAAACTTCTTGGAGCACAGAAACTTGAACACCACATCCAGGTTCCAAGAAGGGGGTCTTAACTGTACCTGCTTCGTCGTCTCAAAAGACCTAATGAGGTCCTGCAAGTCCTTATTCTGAGACAACTCTAACCCTCTATGCCTAAAGACGGTTGAGAGCATGCTCCTTTATCCTTTAATGGTAGATACAGCCAGCTTAGCATCCTGCCTGAGGTACAAAAGAAAGTCTGCAATCTGGCTTAGAGAGGTAGAGGACGAGGAAACCTTGTACCTCTTGCACCAAGCTCTAAAGGTCTCCCACTTTGACTGGTAGACTCTTTGTGAAGAGATCCTCCTTGCTCTGGCAATAGCTTTCGCCGCTTGTGCCGAAAAGCCTCGAGATCTAACGAGCTTCTCGACAGTCTGAAGGCAGTCAGATTGAGAGCGAGGGGGTTTTGATGAAATCTCTCGAAGTGGGGTTGTCTGAGAAGATCTGGACTTGCCGGGAGTCTTCTTGGAAAGTCCATCAGCAAGCCTACCACTTCGGTGAACCATTCCCTCGCAGGCCAGAATGGAGCCACTAGGATCATTCGTCCCGAATCGAGGAGAGCGAATTTTCTGACAACCAGATTGATGATCTTGAACGGGGGAAAGGCATACATGTCCAGCCCCGTCCAATCCATCAAGAAGGCGTCCACTGCAACAGCTTCCTCGTCCGGGACTAGGGAGCAGTAGTTGGGGATCTTCTTGTTCAGACTGGAGGCGAAAAGGTCTATTACAGGTCTGCCCCACAACTTCCAGAGGCTCCGACAGACATGCGGATTGAGAGTCCACTCTGTGGGAAGGACTTGTCCCCTCCTGCTGAGCATGTCTGCCCTGATGTTTCTCTGCCCTTGAACAAACCTTGTCAACAGCTGAGTCTCGTTCTCGTTCGCCCAAAGGAGAAGCTCTCTCGCAGTTGTGAACAGAGAGAGGGAGTGAGTTCCCCCTTGCTTCCTTATGTACGCGAGAGCTGTGGTGTTGTCTGAATTGATCTCCACAGTCTTTCCTGACACCGAGGTTTTGAAGGCCTTTAGCCCTGAGACTTCCCCCAGTTGACTATGAGTCCCAGGTCCTGAGTCATCGTATACGTCTTCATTAGGTCCTCCAGACATTTTTCTTTCGACTGTGATCGGATCAGCCAATCGTCTAGATAGAAGGATACCCTTATCCCCTCCTGGTGTAACCAGCCTGCCACATTCGCCATTAGTCTGGTGAAAACTTGGGGAGCTGTGCTGAGCCCAAAGCAAAGTGCCCTGAATTAGAAGCACTTGCCCTGGAACACAAATCTCAGATATCTCCTTGAAGACGGATGAATGGGGACGTGAAAATAAGCGTCCTGCAGGTCGAGAGATACCATCCAGTCGCCTGGACGAACTGCAGCCAGCACTGACTGAGTCGTCTCCATGGAGAACTTTGTTTTCTCCACGAAGGCGTTCAGAGAGCTGACATCTAGGACTGGTCTCCATCCACCCGAGTTCTTGGGAACCAGAAACAAGCGATTGTAAAAGCCTGGGGAGGCGAGGTCTTGAACCGGCTCTATTGCTCCCTTGACCAACATCTGGTCGACTAGCTCCAGAGGAGCCTCTCGTTTCCCCGCATCGGTGTACTGAGCCACTAAGGCTAGGGGAGTGTCTGAGAGAGGTGGTTTCTTTAAAAAGGGGATCTTGTAACCTTCCTTGACGACCGAGAGGGACCAGGTGTCCGCCCCTCTCCTTTTCCAAGACTGCCAAAAACGAGACAGTCTTGCCCCTACTGGTGTCTGGAGGACTTCCATCTCATTTTTTGGACCGGGGCCTAAACGCACCTCTGCTGGTCCTTGGCCCTGACTCTTGTCTTCTCCCCCTAAAATCCGCTCTCGAGGAGGTCCTGCCCCGAAAGGGCTGTTGAAACTTCTTCTCTTCCCTCTTCAGAGGAGCAGGAGCAACAGGCAAGGTTTTCCTAGCAGACCGAGACAAAAGGTCCTGAGTAGCCTTCTGTGCTAGAGAAAGGGAGATATCTCTGACCAGAGCTTCAGGAAAGAGATGACGTGAAAAAGGGGCGTAACGCAGCTCCGACTTCTGGGCAACAGTCACTGATCTAGAGGTGAAGGAGCACAAAAGGGCCCTCTTCTTTAAGACCCCTGCTGAGAAAAGGGAAGCCAATTCATTCGCCCCATCCCTTAGAGCTTTGTCCATGCAGGACATGATACTCGTCAGGTCCTTCGTGTCCTCCAGGAGTTCAGACTTCCTGGCCAGAGTCCCGAGAGACCAGTCCAGGAAGCTGAAAACCTCGAAAACCCTGAAAAATCCCTTGACGAGGTGATCAAGCTCCGACATGGACCACATCACCTTGGCAGAGTTTAAAGCATGCCTTCTTGCCGAGTCCACAAGAGCAGAGAAGTCACCTTGGGAGGAGGCAGGCACTCCTAACCCCAAAGGTCCCCCTGTCTCATACCACATACCAGCCTTGGAAGCGAGCCGAGATAGTGGAAAAGAAAATGTGGTCTTGACAGCTTGTCTCCGTTCCTTCATCCAATCATCCACCTTAGCGAGAGCTTTCCTGGCCGAAATTGAAAGTTTCATTTTGATGAAGGCAATGAAACATTAAATCTTGATAAAAAAAAGGAAATTCAATATAAAAAAAGATGTAATAGCTTAAATGCATTATTTTTTTTCAGAGAAAAAACACAGGGCCCCCTCAATAATTAAATCATAGTAGGGGATCTCTGATTTTATGAACCCATCTAAAACAAATGACTAATTCTGGAAATCCTATCCAAACCAACTGTGAATTCCATTTAGGTTTCATCCCCACCTGAATACAGTTCTCCATTCTTTTAAAGTATTGTTTTACCATAAAATACCTTATGAATGTTAATCTTCATTTTATAGGTTTATTTACCCTTAACATGCCTTCTAAAAAAAGTTTACCCACTCTAAAATACAATCAACGTGCAGTTCTTCATTCTATTCATTATTTCCCCATCATAGTGTGCCTTCAGAATACAGGTCTTTTGTCTGTATCCAAGAACCTTTCCCATGATTCCCTCTTTTATTGGAATGCATACAGTATATATTTAATGAACTATGTATATCTCCCTGAGAAGAATTGTTTTCCCATATTGGTTTATTGTTAATTTAGATTACTATTCTAACATCAAGTTGTTTTCCCTCAACTCCAATAGAATTATTATTTGTATTACTATTGTCTGCAATGAATGACAGGTTAATCTTCACTCTTAAAATGCTGTTTTCCGTTTTATTAAAATGTTTATCATCACAGCCTCATAGACATTTACTACCTTGAGTCTAGATATCCAGTAACAAACATCCAGTGTGCACCTCAGTTATTTTATCTGCAATGATTGAAACGAATTGCAAAAAATATCAACAATCAAGGAAAAAGACGTTTAACAATTCATTACAATTTGTTACCTAAACAGTTATTTTTAAAATATACAAGATTAGTCCTCCTCTTGAACATCCTCATCACTATCTTTATTGTCACTATCTTCCATTGGTTCTGTAGTTTTCATTTCATCCACAGCTGAAAACACTGCATTCTCTGACACTGCTGATCCATCTTCAAGAGACTGCTTTTTAAATCTCCTTAGCTTAAAATTTGTTAAATAACGAAGCTGTCCATTCCAAGCCTTGAAGATTTTCAGTAACTCAGGATTTAGAAAATCTATGGTTTCTGTAGAATCAAGTAAAAACATTAGCTATAATATTGTAAAAATATCTTACATAATAAATTGCACATAGTTAACCTAACAGCAGACTGCCTTACATTTTTTTGACAAATCACAAACTGGATTTTTATAATAAAAAAATTATTCAGATCGAAAAAGTCATGATCACTAAAATACTGTGTAGCATATTGAGCCAATTTTATTTTAGTTAGCTAAATCACCCCCTGGAGTACTGTATAGCACCAAGGACAATAGCCCTTGGTGTAGCACTGCCATCTGTAATTTGTAGGAGTATATTGTATTCTGGCATTGTAGCTTTTAATAGAGCAGTTCTCAACTGGCATCTCGTGTGTGCAGTCATCCCTCCTCCCATTCAAAAACCTACATGGTGTCAGAAGTGGAAGCAACAGCAAGCTACAAAGGATGTCTTGAAACTACCAAGGAGTTGGACTTGCATAGTGGAAATATTGCTGAAAGCTGGCAAAAAAAGTGGAAGCAGCAATTCCAGATTTATTTTGATGCCTGTGAGCTTGTCAACAAAACCAAATATATGGCAGGCCCTGAAGCTGTGGAAATTTCAAAGACTTTTATATGGTTAGATGGAGAGAATAAAACAGACAAAAAGTTTGACAGCCAGAGAAGAATGTAGTGTATGAAAAATATCAATTTTGGACACAATACCCAAAATGTGGCAAAACCATTGATACATGGGTGACTGAGCTCAGATAAATTTTGAGGTGTCAAATCACTGAAGAGGATGCCATACTACGGGACAAAGTGGTTTATGGCGTGAGAGACAACAGAATGAGGGAAAGACTTCTTCGTAAACCAAGGCTGACACAAGCTTGAGCATTGGAATTTTGTAGAGCCGCGAAAGCCAGCAGGGAACAGGCAAGTGCCATGATAGCCAACCTGCACGTGGGGACGTCAGAAACTCACATGGATCCTCTTCGCAGGATCTCTAAGCAGCGTAGACGACATGGACACTGATAACAGTACATCTGCTTGTGATGATACCATGGGGAAGGTCACGACCGTGGAAAATGCCTAGCATATGAAAAATGCTGCAAGACATGTAGAAATCACAACCATTTTGACATAATCTGCGAAAAATGTAGAATATCTCATCGACCTTTCATCGCTGGAAAACCAAGCAAGCCCCAAATCAGCAATTCAGTCAAAATTTGGAAAATTTCAGAAGTCCAAATTTGTTAATCAGATTGGCGAACATTATAATGATAGTGACGATGACAGTCTCTTAATGTTACACATTCCCAATTGATGCCAATGGATTATTCATCGTTGCACTTGGCAGTGTCAACAATGATAAATGGCAAGACTGGTTAGATGTTAATGGAATAAAATGTGTTTACGATTGATACAGAAGTAGATGTCAACGTGCTTCCCAAGGCTGTATTTATGAAAATTGGTTTGTTTCATGACAATAGGCCTATGAGACAGCCTTTGAGAGCATTTGGAGAGGCAGATATTGTAACTCTACGAACTATTCAATTACAGACTTTGTCCTCACATGCAAGTCTCCCTGATAACCACATATGTCATAGAAACTTCAGGAAAGAATGGCTGTGAACAGTTCAAGCTTGTGCAATGTATTATGTCAATTGGCAAAAACTTTATTCCTTTGGTTGAACACTTGATTATTGAATATGCTGATGTTTTTACAGCACTAGGTAGGTACCACCAGCCATAAAAGATCACCGTGAACCTGGAAGTGCACCCTGTGATTCAGCCCTGTTGTAAGGGGCTGTTCAGTAAACAATCTCAGCTTAAAGATGGTATGATTACCAATGTAGACAGACCAACAGATTGGGTCCATAATTCAGTTATTACAGAAAAAAAAAAAGATTGGTTCTGTGAGAATTTACCACAACTGAAAACCTTTGAATCTGGCATTCAAACGTGAAATACACACAATTCCAACCACTGATGATGTTAAGCTAGGGTGAATAGAAAAACAGTGTTCACAGCGGTAGACACAAAGGACGTCAACTAGCAAGTTTGTATAGATGACGATTCCTCTCATCTGTGCACTTTCCACACACCATGGGGTAGGGAATCTTTTTTAAAAATGCTCTTTGGAATAAGTTCTTCAAGAGTAGTTATGGAGAAGAGAAATGAGGCTACCTTTGGTGACATTCATGGTGTCTCTGTGATGGCTGATGATCTATTTGTTGCAGGCAAAGATGTCCAGGGGCATGATCAGATCCTCCAGAGAGTGATGTGGAGTGCATACCCCAGAAAGAGGAGAGAGGTTCAACCAGAACAAGCTTCAATTCAAGCTCTCCAAGTCTCCTACATGGACAAGGTGGTGTCATCGGAGACTTACGCCCATATCCGAAGAAGATTGACGTAATCTTCAACATGCCAGAGCCGACAAGTAAGCCTGCATTACAAAGACTGTTGGGTATGATTCTATATTTATTGCAATTTATTCCAAATGAGTCTACAATCACTGCCACATTATGTTCATTGCTTAAAATAGATTTTCATTGTCACTGGAACCATAAACATAAGAAAGCTATGAGAGTTATTAAAGATGCTACTGCAAAGCCTACGATGCTCAAGTTTTTCGATGTCAATAAACCTGTGGTGGTTCAAGCAGATTAATCACAATCAAGCATAGCCTGTATTCTACATGATTCACATTCGATTGCTTATGTCTCTAGAGCATTGACAACTGCAGAATGTAATTACTCACAGATTGCAAAGGAATTATTAGCTATTTCGTTTGCATGTCATAAATTTCATCAAAACATTTATGGCGGCAGAGACGCCGAAGTTTCATCCAGATCATTGTCCATTAGTTTATCTTCAAGATGCCCCCGGGAAAGGCTGCATCTCAACTGTACCAAACATTGTTACAGTTGCATAAGTGCAGACTACGAGTGTGCTACATACCTGGTCGTCTAATGTATATTGCTGACGCATTATCCTGAGCGTACATCCGAAGTGATTCACTTGAAGGAGATGTCGACAATGTCGAGATTACAGCGAATGCAATAGATTCCCTCCCTATGACTTCACGGAAGTATGAGGAATTCAAAGATGCATTCGCCAAGGATCCAACGATGCGAAAACTAAGCAAAGTAATCTTTGATGGCTTTCGCAAATCACGAAAAGCTGAATCTATTGACATTCAGTCATATTGGAACAATTGTGATGAACTGCAGTCAGCATATGGTTTACTGTTCTCTGGTGAAAGATTGATTGTACCTACTTCGTTAAGATCAGAAATGTTAGCTCTGATACATGAAAGCCATCTGGGGACAGACAATGTAAACTGAGGGCCCGCAAAGTGTTATATTAGCTAACGATGCTAGATAACATAGAGTATTGTCAACAACTGTGAAAATTGTCTCTTGGAAACAGTAAAAAAAAAGAGGCGATGATTCCCGATCAAACCAATATACCATGGTAAAGGTTAGCTACAACTGTCCTGACTTGAATCTAGGGATTACCTTGTGGTCTCTGATTATTAATCTAAATACCACGAAAGTGCATTACTTCAAAGAAAAACAGCATCGTGTGTGATTGACCGCTATACAGCTTTATCAGAGTATAGGAATACACCTGTCTGGAATATTTTTATCACTTGCATAAATGCTGATGAGTTGTCATCTTAAAGATATCCCAACTACAGCAGCTCTTCTGAACCCCAAGCCAATCAATGAGAGACCCAAGTTGCAGTATCTTCCAGTGAGGAAAGGAAACAAGGAAAAATAGAATATTTTAAGAAAAGTAACATTAAAATAAATATTTCCTATATAAACTATAAAAACTTTAATAAAACAAGAGGAAGGGAAATTAGATAGAATAGTGTGCCCGAGTGCACCCTAAAGCAAGAGTACTCAAATCCAAGACAGTGGAAGGCCATGGTACAGAGGCTATGGCACTACCCAAGACTAGAGAACAATGGTTTGATTTTGGAGTGTCCTTCTCCTAGAAGAGCTGTTTACCATAGCCAAAGAGTCTCTTCTACCCTTAAAAAGAGTTAAGTGGCCACTGACCATTACAGTACAGTAGTTAACCCCTTGAGAGAAGAAAAATTGTTTAGTAATCTCAGAGTTGCCAGGTGTATGAGGACAGAGGAGAATATGTAAAAAATAGGCCAGATTATTCGATGTATGTGTAGGCAAAGGGAAAATGAACTATAACCAGAGAGAAGGATCCGATGTATACATATGGTCCAAGACTGTGTCCTTGCCTTCCTCAGTGATAGGCCTCACGAAGGCTAGGACTTGCCAAAAGGCGTATTCCGATTCTCTACACTCTTGCTCGGAATGGAATTTATGACTCGCTAACCTAAGGAGATAGTCGTTATCAGAATCAATGTCGTCATCCAACCCCAAGCTCTCATCCATAGGAACCTGGGGTGGGTCGAGATTGTCAACAGAAAGAACATCTCTGAAAGTTCCTGCAACTGAGGAAGATCTAGCTATCTCTTGCATGAGAGCTGCCCGTGCCCCTGAGTTAGTTATCGTCTTGGCGTCCTTAGACTCTCTATGGGATGGCAAATACCTCCAGCAAGGAAGGTCTGGAAGGTGCCTGCCATTCTGTAGAGGTCTGAACCTCTCTTGCAGGAGGTTCCTCATCCTATGGAGGTGGTGTGGAGACAGATTGTAACTTAAGCGGTACTATATCAATAGGCGAAAGCCTAAAATTGGGCACGAGCGAGATCTCATGAGAAGAGCCTATGCCCCTGCTCGAACGAGGGTGTTGTAAATCCGCGCGAGGCGAGATCTGCTTCGACATCCTTCTCCTCTGCTTCGTTGTCATGACTGGGGCTAGTTCCAGGTAAGAGTACTCGATCCTGGTAAATCCCTAAGTACTCTTTGCGGCTCCTTGAGGTCTTCCGATGGGAGAGAAGATCATAGGGTGCTGGAGCTCTGCTGGAAGCGGATCTCCTCCACGGATCAGTTGGGAAAGCAGAAGAAAAGGAAAACGACTTATCCATTGGGCTCCTGGGTATAGAGGCCATTGTTGACCTGCCTGAATGGTTGTTGCGCCAGCTGGTTTGTGCCTACCATCGTTTGCTTGACAGCTTTCATCAGGTTGTCGAACCACAATGGGTGCTCTCCTACAGTCGACAGGTCCTGGGTGTCCTTGGGGAGACGTGGAGGTGGAGAAAACTTTCTCTAAGAACGCTGCCTCAGAACCTGAAAATGAGGTGGAGATGGAAAGGGTACAGGCATCCGAAGGTCTTCCCGAGAGACCTTCCTTGTGACGATCCAGGGAGATAGGTACGCTAGCATACTTGTTAGGTGGCTCCCCAAAGTCTTCTGGAAATGGAATGTGCTGTCTGGTTCTAGCTGGTGTTGTCAAAGGTTTATCCACTGAAACTTGCCTTTCTGCTGCTCCATAGGGGAGCTGGGTTATCTTTGTTTGCGGGAGCGCGTGAATGATTTGTGGAAGAACAATGAGTAATAGTTGGTGATCGGCAAGGAAGAGAGAGGTGACGATCTGGCAACCGGTAAGCAAAAGAGAGGCGACGAGCAGGTGAAGGACGCTCTCGCAAGTGGCGAGCAGGAGATCATCGCACTGGTGATCGCCGAGTAATATCTAGGCTAAAGACGAGATGAGGAGGGGTGCACTGGAAATCGCTGAGCAGGAGAGCATCGTCTGGTGGGAATCGTCTAGGAGGACGATATGGCAAATGGCACATTGGAAGATCTGGCACTGACGTATAAGCTGAAAGAGAACGATCATGAGGAGACGCGTGATTGCGTGAAGAACAGCGAGATTACCAGCATCCAGCCAGAGAAAGGCCATTATCAGCAGCAAGAGAACGATGGTTAGCAGAGCGTTGAACATGCTCCTGCGAGCGATGATCCCGAGCTGAAGAGTGACAATCCCGAGAACACCCATGATCACGAGCAGGAGAACAACAAGATCGTTGATCTCATAAACTGGAGCACTGCCTGATGGAGGGCGAACGTAGAGGACTACAGTCCCTGGAGGACAAAGAGATCCGAGGATGGAGGGAGATCTTGTCGTTAGGTCGTCGTTGATGAGTAAGCAAGTGGGCACGCTGGTCAAGAGGGTGCACAGGACTGACCGGAGCAGAAGGCTAGAGATGGGCCTCTCACACAGCCAGAGCATCTAGAGGAGACAGAACTTAAACTTCGGAGAAAGCAGGAGAAGGACACCTCCGGGCCCCCAGCTGAAATAGTTCCAAGAGCACCTCCTTGGAAAGAGGCCCAGCCTCACTCAGTGACAGCTAAGCCTACAGCACAACTAAAAGGGAGAAGGATTCGCCCGAGGATGGGGATGAAGTTCCTTCTTTAGGGGAAGCAACAGCATCCCAGAAACCAAAAGGTTGCAATAAAGTTAGCTGGTATACAAAGGATTATCTCCCTGATAATCAACATGCAAAGGTCATCTATAACAGAATAGCTAAGGATAGTAAGCTATAAAGGGATAGTAGGAGATACATACATGTGTATCCCCGTGAGCAAATGCTGTTACCTCCCCTCGGTATTAACTATATGGAGATTCCTCTATCAAGTAGCTCCGAGTAGAAGGGCTCTTACCCCTAGGGGTAGAGAAGTACAAATTCACTATCCCTTTATATTGTTAATACTGTGGGGTCAGGATGACTGATTCTCAATCAGAATATTGAAGAAATATTATTCTTTCAATATAGGAGCGGTACCAGCAGAATGCTCGCACAAGGGTACCCACGGTATGTTTAGAAATTACTACTGTATAATGGTACTGTAGTTTTCTATTTGCAGAAAGTCTATATTGCAAATTACTGGCTACTGTACAATCATGTATTGTAGTTCAGAATCAGAAAATAAAGACATATATTTGTGTATCCCACTCAGCCTATTTGCCGTAGCCTTCCTTACAATATTAAATTATAGAGTTTCCTGATCAGGGAGACTCAAGGATAAAGGCTCTACCCTTTAAGGGTTAGGAGTGTATCACCACTGCCTTGAGCTATTTAATATTGTAGGGTAATCCAAATACTGATTTTTAATCAGGATATTGAAGAAATTATATTCATTCAATATGGAATTGGGTTCAGCAAATGCCTGTGTATGGATATCCAAGATATATTGGAAATAACTACTAGTATAAAATATATAGTAGTTTTCTATCTGCAGTATATTCTATACTGTAGATATACTGGCTACCTGTATAACATATACTGTAGTTCAGCCGGCATGTTCCCGGCATAGCTAGGTCTTGCCAGCAAATCTAGTATGCTAGCTAGAGAGAGAGAGAGTTAGCATGGAGTAAAGGCTACTCCTTTACTGTGTATGTATACAGTAATGAAGGATGTAAAAGTATAATTTTACTGCCTTTCTCCAGAAAGAAGGTTCTAATGGAAGGGGAGAATGTACCATTCAGGCTTCCATCCAGCTACAGTACTATTGCTGGCAAGGTGCCGCCAACACACTGCCGGCAGTATCAGTACAGTCGGTGTGCTGCCATCTAAGTCAGCACTTATCTGCGCCGGCCTGGCCGGCAACAGAACCTGTGGATAGCAGTCCAAGGGAGAACTGAAGAACCTTGGGGACAGAAAGGGACTTCCCACTCACAGCCATCATGGCTGCCGGCAGCCATCTTAGCTGCCGACAGTCATCAGCTACCGGCAGTGACCATAGGTGCCGACAGATGATGTGGTTGCCATCAGTATGCACTGCCACCAGCCATGGTTACTGACATTCAACATGGCTGCCGACAGTTGTCATGGCTAGAGAGGGAGTCTGGCCGGCACCGGCAACCTACCAGCAATGGTAAGGTTGCAAGATGCCGGCCAAATGAAAGACAATGGCTAGGCCATCAAAAGTGGACAGAGGGGTAGGGAACAGGGTCCTGTATAGCGTGTGAAAGGAACTGGCAAAATTGTCAGTCCTACCACCTCTCAAAAGAAACTCTGTTTCAGTATCGGCAGAATTCTAGGTGACAGGAGACTCTCAGTTCTCCACCCTATAGATTGCCGATACAGTTAAGGGGATGGCGGCATTGCCGCCTCCTCTCAACAAGGGAGAAAACAGAGTTCCAGTGCCGCGTCATCCTAGGCAAAAGAAGAATATCACCCTTCAGCCTAGGGGACTGCGGCACAGGACTAGTCTTCTAGTCGCAAGGAGAAGATGGTATCCTACCTCAACTTCAAGTGCGGCTAGGGAGGGCTAGCCTCCAATGCCGGTAGGGGAATGATGGTATCCTACAACCCATTCGTCCTGCCGACAGGTCGCCGACGTAAGACTAAATACTCTTGAGATTCTGGCTAAATCCCAAAACCTGCTGGTATACCACAACCAGCGGTTTAAGGGAAAAGACAGAAAAACCCTAGGCTAGTCATGTCTGAATAAAATTCATGGCACGGCCACTAGGGTTGTAGCCTGAAGCTACACTCAGAGGGAAAAGAGATTACCCTTAAATCTCCATGGAGACGTGTAATGTTTCATATAATTCTAGGAGGTATCAGTCTCCACTTGAATTGAAAAAACAATACACGAGGGTAACCGGGGAAATGTCTGAACATATAATAAAACGCCTAGGTTAGGTTACCTAGGCTAGACGAGATCTCGGTTACCTAAATCACCGAAACTCTAACTATACGATCGACATGGAAAAGGAAAATTATGCACATTATTAAAATCTTTACGAGTATAATTGCCTAAATAGCTAAATAATTAAAATAATTAAGTAAATCTTTTTAAAACTGGAATTCGTTCTGCTAACTAAATAACACATGCCTAACGAACGACGGCGCCCATGGCCCCTCCAGTAATAGGCCTAGCTCTTAGGCACAATAAATTACACTAATTTCATTGTGAAACAGGAGCTAAAATATACTCATAGTAAAGACCCAATACTCAACTTTCCAGAGGCGGAAGATGGAGAAAGCATAATCATAATCCTGTAAAACGATCGAAAAGTTACATCCACGGGGAATACCACTGAGCGAAATCGCTACAGAACAAGGAATGTCCGCCATCGTGGAAATGGCGCTGTTGTCATACTCAATAGTAGTACGAGAATGGGGGTAACCTTGATACGGCTCCCCTTCTATTCTGCCACACCTCCTCGAAGCGTAAACACTATTAGGGGTGCAGATTGCTATGTGGCGTGTCAAGAATACGTCCTCTGATATTATACGATATCCTTGAGAGAAAATTTAAGGATATTTGCGCCAGGAGTTAGAATTCTGGATACCTAAAGGTAAAATTCTCTGGGAATATCACTGTAGAACATATATCCCTTAGGAAGCTATCTTAAGGAACTTCCATCAGGATGACATGGCTTGAGCCCAAAAAATCTTATAGGGTGCATATGGATGTGGTAGGACTATTTCCTACTGGTATAATACAACATAAGTATATATATGTATGCATTTACTCATTACACTCATACTTATGCAATGTTGGATAAATCAGCAAAATTTATTAGCCCAGGCGCTGTCCTCTTTCACAACTAGGTTTGGTTGCCCCAGAATTTTGATAAGTGATAATGGTCTCGAGTTTATAAATAAGGTGGTGAAATCGGTCAAGGACTTGGTGAAAATTGAACACTTTTAAGTGACTGCACATAGGCCTCCAGCTAACGGCTAAGTGGAATCACATAATAGGAAGGTGGTGTGAATTTCATGTTACTTAGTGGCTGATGATCCCTATCATTGGCACTCCATGCTTCCTACGGCTGAGCTAGCTTTGAACACGTCCTTCTTTTTAGTGTATGGACAAGATCCTGTGTAACCATATACGGCACTCATTAATTCGCAACAGTTACCAAAATGTTATTTTTATTAGTAAAATAAATTTTTGAATATACTTACCCGATAATCATGTAGCTGTCAACTCCGTTGCCCGACAGAATTCTATGGAGGGATACGCCAGCTATCACAATACTAGAAGGGGGTGTACTTACCAGCGCCACCTGTGGCCAGGTACTCAAGTACTTCTTGTTGACACCTCCTCAATTATTCCTCGGTCCACTGGTTCTCTATGGGGAGGAAGGGAGGGTCGATTAAATCATGATTATCGGGTAAGTATATTCAAAAATTTATTTTACTAATAAAAATAACATTTTTCAATATTAAACTTACCCGATAATCATGTAGCTGATTCACACCCAGGGGGGTGGGTGAAAACCAGTGTACAAGATTAAAGGATAGCTAAGTATCCCGTATTTCATATAATCAGTTATCCACAATAACAATGAAATAATAAGTACCTGGTAAGGAAGTCGACTTGAACCGTTACTCTGCCTTTAATAAGATCGTCTTCTTTACTGAGCGCAGCGTTCCTCTTGGGAGGCTGAATCAACTCAAAGGTGCTAAAGTATACAGGGCTGCAACCCATACTAAAGGACCTCATCACAACCTTTAACCTCGGCGCTTCTCAAGAAAGAATTGACCACCCGCCAAATCAACAAGGATGTGGAAGGCTTCTTAGCCGACCGTACAACCCATAAAAAGTATTCAAGAGAAAGGTTAAAAGGTTATGGGATTATGGGAATGTAGTGGCTGAGCCCTCGCCTACTACTGCATTCGTTGCTACGAATGGTCCCAGGGTGTAGCAGTACTCGTAAAGAGACTGGACATCTTTGAGATAGAATGATGCGAACACTGACTTGCTTCTCCAATAGGTTGCATCCATAACACTCTGCAGAGAATGGCTCTGTTTGAAGGCCACTGAAGTAGCCACAGCTCCCACTTCATGTGTCCTTACCTTCAGCAAAGCAAGGTCTTCTTCCTTCAGATGAGAATGTGTTTCTCTAATCAGAAGCCTGAATAGTAAGAAACTGAGTTCTTAGAACTTGGAAAAGAAGGTTTCTTGATAGCACACTATAAGGCTTCTGATTGTCCTTGTAAAGGTTAAGACCTTTTTAGATAGTACCTAAGAGCTCTAACTGGGCAAAGTACTCTCTTCAGATCATTCCCCACCAAGTTGGACAGGCTTGGGATCTCGAACGACTTAGGCCAAGGACGTGAAGGAAGCTCGTTTAGCAAAAACCGAGCTGCAAGGAACATGTAGCCGTTTCAGATGTGAAAACAATGATCCTGCTGAAGGCGTGGATCTCACTTACTCTTTTAGCTGTTGTCAAGCACACGAGGAAAAGAGTTTTTAATGTGAGGTCCTAAAAAGAGGCTGATTGGAGAGGTTCAAATCTTGATGACATAAGGAACCTTAGGACCACGTCTAGATTCCAGCCTGGAGTGGACAACCGACGTTCCTTTGAGGTCTCAAAAGACCTAGGGAGGTCCTGTAGATCTTTGTTGGTGGAAAGATCCAAGCCTCTGTGGCGGAAAACCGCTGCCAACATACTTCTGTAACCCTTGATCGTAGGAGCTGAAAGGGATCTTACTTTCCTTAGATATAACAGGAAGTCAGCAATCTGGGTTACAGTGGTACTGGTTGAGGAAACTGCATTGGTCTTGTACCAGCTACGGAAGACTTCCCCTATAGACTGATAGATTCTGAGAGTGGATGTTCTCCTTGCTTTGGCAATCGCTCTGGCTGCCTCCTTCGAAAAGCCCCTAGCTCTTGAGAGTCTTTCGAAAGTCTGAAGGCAGTCAGACGAAGAGCGTGGAGGATTGGGTGTACCTTCTTTACGTGAGGTAGACTTAGAAGGTTCACTCTTAGAGGAAGAGTCCTGGGAATGTCGACCAGCCATTGCAGTACCTCTAAGAACCATTCTCTCGCTGGCCAGAGCAGAGCCAACCAACGTCAGCCGTGTCCCTTTGTGAGAGGAGAACTTCTGAAGTACCCTGTTGACAATCTTGAACGGCGGGAATGCATACAGGTCGAGATGGAACCAATCCAGCAGAAAAGCATCCACGTGAACTGCTGCTGGGTCTGGAATCGGAGAACAATACAACAGGAGTCTCTAGGTTATCGAGGTAGTGAACAGATCTATGGTTGGCTGACCCCACAGGGCCCAAAGTCTGCTGCAAACATTCTTGAGAAGGGTCCACTCTGTGGGGATGACCTGACCCTTCCGTCTGAGGTGATCTGCCATGACATTCATACCGCCCTGAATGAACCTCGTTACCAGTTAGCTTTCGATCTTTAGACCAGATGAGTAGGTCCCTTGCGATCTAGAACAACTTCCACGAAAGAGTCCCTCCCTGCTTGAAGATGTAAGCCAGGGCTGTGGTGTTGTCAGAGTCCACCTCCACCACTTTGTTAAGCTGGAGGGACTTGAAGTTTATCAAGGCCAGAATAACCGCCAACAACTCCTTGCAATTGATGTGAAGTGTCCTTTGCTCCTGATTCCATGTTCCCGAGCATTCTTGTCCGTCCAAAGTCGCACCCCAGCCCGTGTCTGATGCGTCCGAGAGGAGACGGCGGTCGTGTTTCTGAACAGCCAAAGGTAGACTTCCTTGAGAAGAAAGCTGTTCTTACACCACGCGAGAGAAGACCTCCTCTCTTCGGAAACAGGAACTGAGACCGTCTCTAGCGTCATGTCCTTTATCCAGTGAGCAGCTAGATGATACTGAAGGGGGGGGGAGGTGGAGTCTCCCTAACACGATGAACAGGGCCAGCGATGAAAGTGTCCCTGTTAGACTCATCCACTACCTGACTGAGCATCGGTTCCTTCTCAGCATGCTCTGGATGCATTCTAGGGCTTGGAAGATCCTTGGGGCCGACGGAAAAGTCCGAAAAGCTCGACTCTGAAGATCCATACCCAAGGAGACAATGGTCTGGGATGGGACGAGCTGAGACTCCTCAAAATTGACCAGGAGGCCCAGTTCCTTGGTCAGATCCATAGTCCATTTGAAAATCTCCAGACAGCGACGACTTGTGGGAGCTCTTAAAAGCCAGTCGTCTGACGGAGCCGGACACAAGATCATGGTACTGCTGCACAGTCTGTGAACTGTCAATCATGGGCAAGCGAGGAAGTACAGTGACAACCCGAATCTGTCTAGACTGTCTGGGTCGTACAGACAAACTCCTTATCGGGTTGCTGAGGTTGCCGCACTGCGTCACAACAAGTCACTTCTGTTGGTTGTTGAACGTCTTCCCCGTGACACATTGACTCCGTAAACAAAAAATCCTCTAACAAGGACTAAGCTTGGACTGCATGTCTTGTAACACAGCTCAAGGTCTATGGGAGCAGGTGTGGTAACAGACGGGATTAGCGACTGAAGTGGAACCATTACCTTCCCTGGAAGCATGTTATGCTTAAATAAAAGTCCATAGGAGGCTATGCAGCTAAAGGCTCCCTCCAAATGACAGAGTCCTCAAGGGAATATCAGAAGGAGGGAGAAAAGAACTTTCTCATCTACAGGGACCATATCCTAGAAAAGCTAAGTTCTCTCAGTGAGGGTTCACTGGTGCAAAAGCAGCAGACTAGAAGGCAACGTTATGAAACTGCTTGACAGTCTATTGAGTTGGCAACAACCAAAGATGTGTGACTGAGAAGCATGCGGTAAGGTATGCAGAGCATGTTGTATGCAGAGTATGCTGTATGCAGAGCATGCTGTATGTAGAGCATGTTGTATGCAGAGCATGTTGTATGCAGAGCATGCTGAATGCAGAGCATGCTGTATGCAGAGCATGTTGTATGCAGAGCATGCTGTATGCAGAGCATGTTGTATGCAGAGCATGCTGAATGCAGAGCATGCTGTATGCAGAGCATGTAGTATGCAGAGCATGCTGTAAGCAGAGCATGTAAGGTAAGCAGAGCGTGTGCATGGCGTTTAACATTTCTCAGAAATTCCATGACCAGTGCTAGAGTGCTTTATGCATGCTTGCATGGGGCTTTAATATCAACATAATATATACCTTACATTCATAACTCATGATTCATATTTTTGCCATATTTTGCGATATTGTTAAAAATATATTGCCAGGAATACAAATATATTTTTATAAGTAATACAAATAACCTCCATTATCATAAGGTTTGAAAATGGAGGTAAGGTATGCTGAACAGCAGAGTCAGAACGAGCTGGAACAACAATAGTTGTGGTTTCCTCTTCAAGACTCTGTTGAGGGAACACCTGAGGCTCAGTCTGCAAAGGCTGATCAAAGGAAGTAGCAGAAGGTAGGCGCATGGGTGGAGGAGGCTGACTCCTGGCATGAGTGGCTGAACTCAGGGGTTGCGCTTGCTGAGTGGTTGGCGGATGCGCAGTAGCAAGTTCCTGAGGAACGAGTTGAGGTTCCTGCGGTGTGAGCTGAGAGCGAAAAGGTAGTGGCTGCGCAGAACGCAGTAAAAATCTCGCAAGTTGAGGCTCCTGAGGCGCAAGGCTAAGGTGTTGAGGTGCTTGCCTTGAGGAGGGTTGAGCTCGCTGCAGCGAGAGCTGAGGAGACTGACTCATGGACGGGAGAGGTTGTTGTACCTCAACCGAGTGTTGCATCACTGGTGGAGCAGCAAGTGGAGGCGGAGGAAGAGAGGTATAATCCTCCTGATCCCATTGTAAAGGTTGCCTTAAGGAAGGCGGAGGCTGAACACCACTGGGAACAGCAAACTCAGAACGTGGCTCAACATCGTACGCCTGGCAGGTGGTACTGCGATCAGGCGGAGCGAGCGCAGGCGGAGGGAGTGTAGGCGGAGGCGGAGGCGCAACACTCTCAGCCCGACACTCACGCATCAAGTCCGAAAGCTGTGCTTGCATGGACTGTAGTAGAGTCCACTTGGGGTCGGCAGAAACTACAGTAGGCTGAGGTAAAGCCTTAACAGTCGAGCTCTGTTGTGGCAGAACCTTACTCCTCTTAGGCGGAGTGCATTCAACTGATGACTGAGGAGAGTCAGAGCTAACCCAATGACTGCATCCGGGTTGTTGAACTCTAACTTCGTACGTCTGGCATAGGTCTGGACTTTACGTTTAAGAGGTCTTGAGACCTGAGACCAGCGTTTTCTCCCCTAATTTCTTCTGCAGACGAGCAAAATAAGGGCTCAATCGTCTGCGGGTGGGAGTGACGGTCTCGGTAAGACACGCCCACAACCACCGAGGATACTTCTGTGCGCCGATCAAGGCCTGCTGAACCCTTCTGCCCTTCGACATTGCTTCTCCCCTGGGCTTGGGAGCTTGCAAGAGGTCCCGGACTGGGAGGACGACTGGCGCGCACAGAAGTACCCTCACGCACAAGACTGACACACTTTGCGCTAATCACTTATCACTTTGATTTTCTGTTTGCACTTATTTCACTGAACTCGAAACTTTAAGTGGTTTGTACCTGAAACACGCAATTCTATCCTTTCTCAAAAGTTAGTAATTGCGAAAACAGAATTACAATGTAACAGAAAAATCTAATGAAAGATAAATAATTCAGTGGCTGGAAAGAGACTAAACACTAGATCACTCTAGAAACGTTTACCTTCTTCCCCTAAAGAGACTAGGGAGAAGAGCAAAAAACGATAACAACGTTACTCGCTTGAATGAAACGTTTATCCTCCTCTTTCTCCCTCCGTCTCTATCTCTCTCTCTCTCTCTCTCTCTCTCTCTTGACTTAGAACCTGAGAGAAGAGCCCAATCATATATATCGTTAAAACATATTATTGTTAAAGGAAAAAACTGAAATATTTCCCAAAATGAAAAGTTCCTTTATTAGGATTAAAACCATTAAGTTAAGAAAGAATGAACAAAACGCTAGACACGGTTACTCTTACTGCAACGTGAAACCGTGAAAATTCTTTCTCTATCGTAACGATAGAGCGCAAGTTGAACGTTCTGAACGTCAACAACTGCAGAGACAAAACAAAACGTTAGTTCAACTTTGAAAACAGTACGAGACTATCAAAGAAATTCTTTCAAAGACATTAAAATAGCATAATATGTTAACAGGTAAAACCAAAATGACGGGCTCAATGTTAATTAACTTCGGTACCAAGAAAAGACCGCCTACTATTAGGAAGGTCGAATATAAACAAATATAAAAATTAATTTTAATAAGTTTATAATAAAAGGAAGTTAATCGAAGAGGCCTATAAGAGGCGGAGAGATATAAAATAAATCTATAACTTTTGTTAAGCAAAATTAAGAAAGAGAGTCTATACTCTCTTAGACACCAACACTTCCGTCTAAGGGAAGGGTCGGCCATTAAAAAGTGAAAGAGAGTTCATACTCTCTTCGTCACCATAATTAATCAAATTAATTCCAAAAGCTAACTAAGCTAATATAGAAGTTTCCAGTAAAGCGACAGCCGAAATCAAAGAGAAATACTTCACCAAAGTCGTGAAAATACTCCAAGAACATAAGCGTATCCCAGAACGTCTTGCCGGAAGCACGACAGAGGAATAATTGAGGAGGTGTCAACAAGAAGTACTTGAGTACCTGGCCACAGGTGGCGCTGGTAAGTACACCCCCTTCTAGTATTGTGATAGCTGGCGTATCCCTCCATAGAATTCTGTCGGGCAACGGAGTTGACAGCTACATGATTATCGGGTAAGTTTAATATTGAAAATTATTCAACTGAGCAATACCGTATCTGTTTACTAAATCTTTTAAGGAGAGTAATGAACACCACTGAAAGGTTTCTGCAAAGAGCTTAGGAAAAACACAGCTCTACATACGAATTTAATCCGTTCCACAACCGACTTCGGATGTAGAAAATGGTCGGATGTAGAAACGAATTTTCCCATAAGAATACATTGAAATAGGATTAATCCGTGTTTGAGCCCAAAAACTTATAACTCCTTAATAATTTACTACACATAATTACACATGACCTTAGAAATGATGTAAAAGGAGTATTTCACGGAGCGGCACAGGTGGAGCCCAGAAATTAACGTTTATTAACTTTGTTATCGCTAAATACGCAAAAATACCTAAAACATCTACATGTATTTCTAAAATGTAGTAGATAGAAAAACACACTAAACATTCAACAAGTTCATCGACATTATGATGACTATTACATTAACTAAAATATAAGTTGTGAGCAATTCCTCGAATATAATCACTTATCGAAACAACTTTCTTTCTCCTTAAAACTGTTGCGAGCTTATTTTCTCTTTGAGTTTGCTCCCTCTTCCTTTTGCTCCGATAAATACCTGATCCAAAACCTTGTACCTCTTGGACTGTGTGATGGTCTTTCTTTAATTAATTCTCGAATCATTGAGTAAACTCCCACATAGTATCCTTAACTGTCTCGGCTCTCCTGTGCCAAGTCTCTACATTATTTATTGATCTTAGGAGATTGCATTCTAGCAGGTGATAAATGCTTCACATACTTGGATCATATCTTGGGAATGAGATACACCTTACTTTTAACAGTTACGTGAAGTAACGGCTATGTCTATCATTGTACTTATGAGTAGCATTAACTTAATTACTACTAAAACAGTTACATGTTAAGTTATGTCACTTTTCTTATGTCACTCTTTTAGTGCATGATCATATATATGGCTAGATTTGTTCTCTCTCTCTCTCTCTCTCTCTCTCTCTCTCTCAGAAAAAATTAATAGACGTCTCTAACATTAACTGCCGCTGAAGGTTCTTCAGTCCTCCCTTGGACTGCCATCCAGTCCTGGAACCGGCAATGCCGGCGACGGACTTTTTGGCTGGATGGAAGCTTGAATGATGCATTCTCCCCTTCCATTTGAACCTTCTTTCTGGAGGAAGGCAGTAAGATGGTATACTCACATCCTATTTATTGTAATAAGGCAGCCCTTCACTCCATGCTTTCTCTCTCTCTATCAGCTAGTGCCGCCAGGTACTAACCCGGCCGGCAGCATGCCGGCTGGGCCGGTGCCGTCAGGTAGTTACTCAGCCGGCGGCATGCCGATGGTACCATTGCCGCCAGGTACTATCTAGCCGGACGGATTGTGCCGCCAGGTACTAACCCGCGGCCGGTGCCGTCAGGTACTTACTCAGTCGGCGGCATGCCGACTGTACCATTGCCACCAGGTACTAACTGGTCGGCGACCTGTCAGCCGGACTGTGCCGCCAGGTGCTAGCCCTGCCGGCAACATGCCGGCTGAACTACAGTACAGTATATGATTATACAGTAGCCAGTATATTTGCACTAGAGTATATACTGCAGATAGAAAACTACTGTATATACTAAACAGTAGTTATTTCCAACACACCTTGTGTATCTTTGCCCAGTATTTTGCTGAGACCAATCCTATATTGAAAGGATAGAATTCCTTCGATATTCTGATTAGAAATCAGTTTACAATTTACCCTACAATATTAAATGTTTTAGAAGGGTCAGTGGTAGTACACTTTCTATCCCTAAAGGTTAGAACCTTTATCTTTGAGTTTCCCTGATCAATTAACTCTATAGTCTTAATATTGGAAGGGAAGGTCACAGCAATTGGCTGGGTGGGATAAACAAGTATGTGTCTTTTCTAATTTCTAGTCCAGTTGGCGACATGCTGGCCGACCAGGCCGCCAGGTGCTAGCCATGCTGGCAACACACCGGCTGAACTACAGTATATGATTATACAGTAGCCAGTATATTTGCAATATAGTTTATACTGCAAATAGAAAACAATTATTATTATACAGTAGTTAATTTCTATCATATCTTGTGTACCCTTGTACTGGCTTTTGCTGAGACCGAACCTATATTGAAAGAATAGAATTCCTTCAATACTCTGATTGGAAATCAGCTAATACCATCCCCACAATATTAAATAATTAGAAGGGTCAGTGGCAGTGTACACTTTTTCTATCCCTAAGGGTTAGAACCCCTCTCCCTCGAGTTGCCCTGATAAAGGAAACTTTATCTTTAATATTGGGGGGAAGTTACAGCAATTGGCTGGGAGGGATACACAAATATGTGTTTTTCCCTATTTTTTTCTATCTTACTATCCTAAGCTATAATGATTAAAATATGAATAATTGCATATCTGTTTATCATGTGAGATAAACAATCGTATACTCATTTTGTTTTCCTTTCTTTACAGGAGGAACCCCAGATGAAATGCGATGTAGTCTTCTGCAATCTTACGAGTAAGTACTTTTACAGTCATAAAGCATGCATGTCTCATGCCCCCTGCAATATTGTTACCGAATCCCTGCAATATTGGGACCCCCAAGTCTGCAATATCTGCCGGACCTTAGTGACCGAAGGTTTTGATGACTTCAAGTTAATGGAGTCTAGGGATGCGGCACATAAAAAATTACGCAAATGGGTAAGAGGGTTCCAGAAGAACTCTCCGGGACCATACTCACCTAACGATAGGATGCGTAGCTTACTGTTCCCGAAAGCGGGTAGTGAAATGGTGGTGCCCCAAGCACGACTCGCACCTCCCTGCGTCCAGATTGCCATCGAGACAGAGGGCAGGAAGGCACCTCTGGAAGATGACGATGTCGTATCGGAATTCCTTCCGTTTGTGCCGGCCCCGGAGCCGTTACTCTCGACGTTTTCACCTTCTACCCCTCCATTAGACAAAATGAGCCAGAGGCTGGCCCATCTTACAGATTTAATGGAGAACATTCGCAAACGAGGCGAAACAAGGGAAGCGAAATTCAAGAGAGCGCTCCGTGAAGCTCCACTCATCGCCTCCCGAGGGTCATTCAAGCGACCCAGAGACCAAGACCTCCCGACATGCTCCAAAACCAATCCCTGGAAGTATGCGGAGCTTATGCCGATTCTGGACGGCAAACTCTACATCTCAGAGAAGATGGGAGCTGTCCCTTTAGATGACATCGAGTTTTGGCCAAGCTTTAAAGCTTTCCCTGATTGCTTCATTCAACTAAAGCATGAACCAACGTCAGAAGAAGAGACAGAACCGATGGAAGTCATGGTTTTCGACCACGATAAGGCACAGGCTCTCTTGTAAAGTAGCCTGAGAAAGGCGGGTTACTCGGTGTCGAAAGTGTCCGCCTTGAGCAAGAAACACCCTACCTTTCTTGCTCCTGCTTCAATAGCATTCCCCTTTACGTGGAAGGCATTTAAATCTGTTGCCAAGGCAGTGGAGGCAGGCAAACCATGCCCTGCACTTGAGGAGTGCAGGCTTCTGTCACTAGCCTTGCCCATGCAGGAGAAGGATTGGAAGGAAGTCCACCTAACCTTCTCAGTAGGGAAACTGGACCCGGACATCGCTGGACTACAGTTTAGCGAGAATCTCCCTAAACTTTCTGACTTTCTCTTGTGTAGGGAACAAGAGACAAAGGAGAGGCTTGCAGCCTTTTTATCCCTACAAAACTGCATAGAGATGTGTGCAGCCCAACGAAGTACCCCAGACATGCTCATGGTCCTGGCCAAAATGCATATGGCCACCTTAGTAAAAGACCTATATGCTTTTAGGAGGGCTAGGAGAGCCTGTAGAGAGTTCGTGTTCGCTGCTGCAACAGTGAAACATGAACCCAGGAAGCTGATATCTTCCAACATTTGGGGTAAAGACCTCTTTCCAAACAGAGAAGTCAAACAGGTAGTTGAGAAAGCTACCACGGAGAATAGGAACCTTCTCCAGAAGTGGGGTATCTCTTCAAAGAGGAAGTCTTCCCTGGATGTGGGTCCCCAACCTAAACGGAAGACGAAGAAGTCTGGACTTTTTCCTTGGTCTGCTCAACAACATCCCACAGTTTCTATGACCGTGGTGTCCCAGGTAGGCGGTCGAGGAGGTAAACCCTCCGATCAATCGAAGTAAGGAGATGCTTCCGGTAGGAGGGAGGCTCCAACAATTTCAGGATCGTTGGACCTTCGATCCCTCGGCCCAAGGCCTATTTAAGATTGGACTTGGATGAAAGTCCATCAAATTCCAGGGAAGGCTGTTTTATGTTCCCAAGAAGGACTCAAGAAAACTCAGAGTCATTCTGGACTTGTCGCCACTCAACAAGTTCATAAGAAACAGCAAGTTCAGGATGTTAATCCTTCTACACATAAGGAACCTATTACAAAAAGGGGCGTTCACAGTCTTGATAGACCTGACAAATCCCTATTGGCATCTTCTAGTCAGTTGCCCCCTCTCCTCCTACCTAGGATTCAAGTTACAGAAGATAAAAGTATATTCTAAGAGCCATACTCTTCGGACTAAACATAGTCCCAAATATCTTCAAGAAATTGGCAGACGCAGTCGTGCAACAACCACGCCTAGAAACTGTTTAGGTAACAAAGTACCTGGACGACTGGCTGGTGCGGGCAGCACCTGAAGCGGCTGGTCTGCAAGCATCCAAAGAAGTAACCCAGTTCCTGGAACATCTGGGATGCAAAATCAACTTCAAGAAGTCTCGAATCTCTCCAGCTCAAAGGTTTCAATGGATGGAAAACCATTGGAACCTGAGGTCACATTGTCTTTCCTTTCTCTTAGGGAAGAAGAAGGAGATCGCAGGGTCGGTCAAGAGACTACTGTAATCCAACAGGATTTCAAGACGCTAACAGGAAAGAGTATGGAACTCTCTCCAGTTTGCAGCAGTGACAGACCCAGTGCTAAGAGTACAGCTGAAAGATGCGTCAGGAGTCTGGAGAAGATACGCATCAAATGCTCGAAGAGATCTAAAATGACCGATATCGGCCTAACTTTGATCACCTCTCAACCCATGGTTGAAGGCCAAGAGCCTAATGAGGACTGTGCCCTTACAACCTCCTCTACCATCGATAATCATCCACATGGATGCCTCGACGGAAGAATGGGGATTTCACTCCCAGCAAAGGAAAGTCTAAGGGACCCGGTCATCTCTATTCAAGACCCTTCTCATCAACATTTTGGAAGCCATGGCCGTCCTTTTGACATTGGGAAAACTCTCCCCACGCAGATCAACCCTCATCAGGCTGATCTTGGACAGCGAAGTGATAGTGAGATGTCTGAACCGACAAGGCTCGAGATCATCCCATATAATCCCCCTATTAGCAGTTCACTTATAAGTGATCCGCAATGTGACAGCGGATGCTCTACTCAGGCTCAAGCTGATAGAGTCAGAATGGTCCACAGACGCAGGCTCATTTTCTTCCATCTTGAAACAAGTCCTGGAACTGCAGAACGGCCTCTTCGTGACGAGCGTCATCAAGAAACTACCTCGATATGCAGCCCCATACGAGGACCCTCTAGAGGAGATAACGGACGCCACGTCCTTAGTTTGGAACGGATGGATCAAAAATTTCCTGTTCCTTCCATCCAATCTCCTGCTGAAGGTCCTCAACATGCTGAGATCCTTAAAAGGAACGACAGCTCTAGTGGCTCCCAAACAGCCCAAGAGCAACTGGTTCCCTCTAGTGAGGGAACTGAGGCTGAGGCTGGTCCTTATACCGAACCCAGCACTATCTCAACGGGTTCAGAAGTTAACTATCTTCGATTCATCACAGAGAACCAAAAACCTTCATTTCATGATTTTCTCGCCCTAGCGGTTAAGAAAAGATTTGAGATCTCAAAAGGCAGTATAGACTTCTTAGAAGAATACAAGTCTAAGTCAACTAGAAGACAATATGAATCGTCTTGGAAAAAGTGGGTTGCTTTTGTTAAAGCAAAAGGACCGAAAGAAATTTCAATAGACTTCTGTCTGTCCTTTATCCACCTTCATAATCAAGGTCTAGCAGCTAACACGATAAATACGTGTAAGTCAGCCTTGACTAGACCTCTTCTATATGCCTTTCAAGTGGATCTGACAAATGAAATCTTTAACAAGATCCTGAAGGCATGCGCTAGACTTAGGCCTGCAGCTCATTCGAAGCCCATTTCATGGTCTTTGGACAAGGTCCTACATTATGCTTCATCTGTGAACAATGAAGATTGTTCTCTCAAGGATCAAGCCCTGAAGGTTATTTTCCTGTTCGCTATAGCCTCAGGGGCTAGAGTTAGTGAAATAGTAGCCCTGTCAAGAGATGAGGGCCACATTCAGTTCACAGAAGTGGGAGAACTGAATCTCTTTCCTGATCCAGCTTTTCTCGCTAAGAACGAGCTACCCACTAAGAGGTGGGGTCCCTGGAGAATCTGCCCTCTGAAGGAAGATGTCTCTCTATGTCCAGTAGAGTGTCTAAAGGTCTATCTTAATAGAACTTCAGACTTCAGGGGAGGACAGCTCTTCAAAGGAGAAACCTCAGGATCAAACTTATCCCTAAAACAACTGAGGGCGAAGCTCACCTACTTCATTCGCAGAGCGGATCCTGACAGTACACCCGCAGGTCATGATCCGAGGAAAATTGCTTCATCACTGAACTTTTTTCAGTATATGGACTTTGAGCGTCTTCGCTCATATACTGGATGGAAGTCATCCAGAGTGTTCTACAAACACTACGCAAAGCAAGTCCACGAACTGAAGCATTATGTGGTGGCGGCAGGTAGCGTATCAAAACCTGTCGTCTAGTGCTGCGATGAACAGTTAATTGATTGGGACTATCAATTAGGGTGAAAAGGTGTTGACACTTCCAGTGCGATACGTTTTAAGTGAGTGTCACTATGGTGACACAAAGACTGTTCAAAATCTCAGGTGTGGAATTATACAGATAACACTTGTGCCGTGTGTACACAGTACACAGTGTTGATAGTAAACAACATTTACAGAATTTATAGTGGGAATATTCATCAAAATTTTCAGTTTTAGAGTGGCACTCATCATTTCTCTCCTTTCAGGGAGGGAAAATATTTTCTATGTACGTTGCACGTATAATTCCTTTAACACGTTACATTCGTTACACTCGTTTTTTAATTTAGTCATTTATTCGAAATAAATATCTATTAGAATGTAATTGCATCCTATTTTGCCCTGCAATTTGCACATTAAATATGCCAGAGTTCTCTTATTTATATCATTGTATGCTTACAAAGAATGGTTATAGTTGACACTTATATTGTTTCGACAATATATACAAACTGTGAGACCATTTGTATACCTGTATCTGGTGGATACTTATGTTTGTCCATATAATATATGCTAACCTTGAGGCCCCTTTTCTACTGTCTAGTACGACTCTTCCCTGCAGGGGGCAAGAAGCACTAACATAGTCTATGATTAGTGGTAATGACGGATAACGGTAACGTCATTTGTCTCAATGGTCCAGATGACCATAGAAAAATTGTCCCAAGGTTAAGGCACCTATGAAAATCCACAGATACAGTACTTTCTAGTAATTCTCTGGTAAACTTCCATCAGGACGACATGGCTTGAGCCCAAAAAACGGATTTTGAGCGAAGCGTAAAATCTATTTTTGGACGAGATAGCCATGTCGTCCTGATGGACCTGCCCTTGGCAGGATCCCTCCCAAAACTACTATATCTGTAGCACCATGCTCAATGCTACTAGGAATAACCGCCATCTTGGATATGGCGCCATCTAGATACTCAATAGTAGTATGGGAGGAAGGGTAACCTTGATAACGGCTCCCCTTCTAATTAGCCAGTCTTCCCCCTCGAGGCGAAAACGCTATTCGGGGTGAAGATTGCTATGTGTCGTATCAAGATATACGTCCCCTGATTTATGCGATATCCTTAAGAGAAATTTTAAGGATATTCGCGCCAGGAGTTAGAATTCTGGAGACCTAAAGGTAAATTCTCTGGGAATATCACTGTAGTTCAAATATCCCTTGGAAGCTACTCATAGGAACCTTCCATCAGGACAACATGGCTATCTCACCCAAAAATAGGTTTTTCGCTTCGCTCAAAATCCGTTTTGTAGAATATTTGTATTAATTTAAAAACTGGATTGATAGACATATGACCAAGGGAGATTGGGTGTAAATAAAAAATGATTTTCTTTGGAAGTATGTGTCTAGCTGTTCTGTAGTTTCCTCTTGTCTTATGTTATTTTGTGTTAGATTCCGAGGGGAACACTTATTATTATTATTATTACTAGCCAAGCTACAACCCTAGTTGGAAAAGCAAGATGCTATAAGCCCAAGGGCTCCAACAGGGAAAAATAGCCCAGTGAGGAAAGGAAATAAGGAAATAAATAAATGATGAGAATAAATTAACAATAAATCATTCTAAAAACAATAACAACGTCAAAACACATATGTCCTATATAAACTATTAACAACGTAAAAAACATATGTCATATATAAACTATAAAAAGATTCATGTCAGCCTGGTCAATATAAAAACATTAGCTACAACTTTACACTTTTGAAGTTCTACTGATTCAACTACCCGATTAGGAAGATCATTCCACAACTTGGTAACAGCTGGAATAAAACTTCTAGAATACTGTGTAGTATTGAGCCTCGATGAAGAAGGCCTGGCTATTAGAATTAACTGCCTGCCTAGTATTACGAACAGGATAGAATTGTCCAGGGAGATCTGAATGTAAAGGATGGTCAGAATTATGAAAAATCTTATGCAACATGCATAATGAACTAATTGAACGACGGTGCCAAAGATTAATATCTAGATCAGGAATAAGAAATTTAATAGACCGTAAGTTTCTGTCCAACAAATTAAGATGAGAATCAGCAGCTGAACACCAGACAGGAGAACAATACTCAAAACAAGGTAGAATGAAAGAATTAAAACACTTCTTCAGAATAGATTGATCACCGAAAATCTTAAAAGACTTCCTCAATAAGCCAATTTTTTGTGCAATTGAAGAAGACACAGACCTAATGTGTTTCTCAAAAGTAAATTTGCTGTCGAGAATCACACCTAAAATTTTATGTGTCATACAAATTTAAAGAAACTTTATCAATACTGAGACCCGGATGTTGAGGAGCCACCGTCCTTGACCTACTTACAATCATACTTTGAGTTTTATTAGGATTCAACTTCATACCCCATAATTTGCACCATGCACCAATTTTAGCTAAATCTCTATTAAGGTATTCAGCAACCCCAGATCTACATTCAGGGGATGGAAATGGAGTTTTTATGATAAAACAAAAGTTTTATGAATACTTACCTGGCACTTATATATATATAGCTGAGTCTCCGACTCCGGCAGAATTTAATCGAAAATCGCTGCAACCGCCTTGTGGTGGTTGTGTGGTTAGATGGTTAACAACCCTTACAGGGTGGTACCTGGAATCATTCCCGTTTTCTGTTCCTCAGATTATCTTTGCCTGACCTGTCTCCTGAGGGGAGGTGGGTGGGCTTTAAAATATATATATATAACTGCCAGGTAAGTATTCATAAAACTTTGTTTTATCATAAAAACTCTATCTTTATGAATAGTATTTAACTGGCAGTTATATATATATAGCTGATTCACACATTTGGAGGAAGGAAACAGACAGAAAAACAAAGTTGGGGAAACAACAAGAGTTGCAGGAGAAAAAACACCTTGATTCCTTACCTGCTAAGGTAGCTGACTTCAAAGGTAACTGCCTCTAGAGTCGCTTTCCCTTAGGAGTGTTCAGCCAGGAGTAGACCTGCTACGCTGCAAACAACTCAATCGAGTCTGTCAAAGGGGTAGGACCAACAACTTGACTAGACTTCAGAAACTACCTTCGCCCCATATAACAAAAAAGAATTTGCAACCTTACTAAAACTAACCATCTAATCTTGCAGAAATAGATATAAGCTATCTATCTGGACTGAGGGAACTGTACCACAAGACGAGGCCCTCAGACAACCATAAAAAACACAAACTTATATACATGTACACAAACTAAGGTTGAGTGGGGGTAGTAACTCCTTTGCCTAATACAGAAGCCGCAGCTATGTATGGGCCCGAGGTATAACACTTGTCATAGTCCACTCTTACCTCTCTGAGGTAATGAGAAGCGAAGACAGAGTTGCTCCTCCAGAACGTTGCGTCCATGATCTGCCTAACTGACATATTTTTCCGGTATGCCAGTGAGGTAGCATTGGCTCTTACTTCGTGAGCCCGTACTTTCAACAGGGCGAAGTTTTCTTCATCACAAAAGAGGTGGGCTTCCCTAATAGTTTCCCTCAGGAAAAAGGACAAAGCGTTCTTTGACGGGTTTTTGAGGATCCTTCACCGAACACCATAAGGAGTTGGATGCACCCCTCACGTTCTTAGTGTGGGCCAAATAAGCCTTGAGAGCCCTAACCGGGCAGAGGAGGCTTTCCTGTTCCTGACCCACTAGATTCGTGAGGTTAGGGACTTCAAAAGTCCAGGGCCAGGGTTTCGACGGGTTCTCATTCTTGGCGAGAAATTCGAACCTTAAGGCACAAACCGCTCCATTTTGGTTGAAGCCTACACGCTTCTCGATTGCCTGGACCTCGCTGATCCTTCTGGCAGTCACTAGAGACAAAAGGAAAAGGGTTTTCTTAGTCACATCTCGAAGAGAGGCTTGCGAGATAGGCTCAAACTTCTTGGAGCACAGAAACTTGAACACCACATCCAGGTTCCAAGAAGGGAGTCTTAACTGTACCTGCTTCGTCGTCTCAAAAGACCTAATGAGGTCCTGCAAGTCCTTATTCTGAGACAACTCTAACCCTCTATGCCTAAAGACGGTTGAGAGCATGCTCCTTTATCCTTTAATGGTAGATACAGCCAGCTTAGCATCCTGCCTGAGGTACAAAAGAAAGTCTGCAATCTGGCTTAGAGAGGTAGAGGACGAGGAAACCTTGTACCTCTTGCACCAAGCTCTAAAGGTCTCCCACTTTGACTGGTAGACTCTTTGTGAAGAGATCCTCCTTGCTCTGGCAATAGCTTTCGCCGCTTGTGCCGAAAAGCCTCGAGATCTAACGAGCTTCTCGACAGTCTGAAGGCAGTCAGATTGAGAGCGAGGGGGTTTTGATGAAATCTCTCGAAGTGGGGTTGTCTGAGAAGATCTGGCCTTGCCGGGAGTCTTCTTGGAAAGTCCATCAGCAAGCCTACCACTTCGGTGAACCATTCCCTCGCAGGCCAGAATGGAGTCACTAGGATCATTCGTCCCGAATCGAGGAGAGCGAATTTTCTGACAACCAGATTGATGATCTTGAACGGGGGAAAGGCATACATGTCCAGCCCCGTCCAATCCATCAAGAAGGCATCCACTGCAACAGCTTCCTCGTCCGGGACTAGGGAGCAGTAGTTGAGGATCTTCTTGTTCAGACTGGAGGCGAAAAGGTCTATTACAGGTCTGCCCCACAACTTCCAGAGGCTCCGACAGACATGCGGATTGAGAGTCCACTCTGTGGGAAGGACTTGTCCCCTCCTGCTGAGCATGTCTGCCCTGATGTTTCTCTGCCCTTGAACAAACCTTGTCAACAGCTGAGTCTCGTTCTCGTTCGCCCAAAGGAGAAGCTCTCTCGCAGTTGTGAACAGAGAGAGGGAGTGAGTTCCCCCTTGCTTCCTTATGTACGCGAGAGCTGTGGTGTTGTCTGAATTGATCTCCACAGTCTTTCCTGACACCGAGGTTTTGAAGGCCTTTAGCCCTAACAAAATGGCCATCAATTCCTTCCTGTTGATATGCCAACTGATCTGACTCCCTTCCAAAATACCTGAGACCTCTTTGCTCCCTAGTGTTGCCCCCCAGCCTGACTCGGACGCGTCTGAGAATAACACTAGGTCGGGGTTCTTCTTGAACAAGGAGATCCCTTTTCCCAATAGAGCTGGGTCCAGCCACCATATCACAAGATCCTTGATCTTTGTCGGTATGGGAAAAGAAAAAGAGTCCTCCGGGATCTTTCTGTTCCAAACCTTTGCGAGGGAGTGTTGCAGAGGCCTTAGGTGCAGTCTCCCCAACGGGACAAACTGCTCCAGGGAGGATAGAGTTCCCAGCAGACTCATCCACTCCTTCGCTGAGCATTCCTGATTCCTTAAAAATTCTTTGACTTTGTCTAGGCACCTGGTCTGCCTTTCCTGGGAGGGAGAAGCTTGAAAAAGAACTGAATTCAGAACTATCCCCAAATAGAGAATAGTCTGATTCGGCTCGGTCTGAGACTTCCCCCAGTTGACGATGAGTCCCAGGTCCTGAGTCATCGTATACGTCTTCATTAGGTCCTCCAGACATTTTTCTTTCGACTGTGATCGGATCAGCCAATCGTCTAGATAGAAGGATACCCTTATCCCCTCCTGGTGTAACCAGCCTGCCACATTCGCCATTAGTCTGGTGAAAACTTGGGGAGCTGTGCTGAGCCCAAAGCAAAGTGCCCTGAATTAGAAGCACTTGCCCTGGAACACAAATCTCAGATATCTCCTTGAAGACGGATGAATGGGGACGTGAAAATAAGCGTCCTGCAGGTCGAGAGATACCATCCAGTCGCCTGGATGAACTGCAGCCAGCACTGACTGAGTCGTCTCCATGGAGAACTTTGTTTTCTCCACGAAGGCGTTCAGAGAGCTGACATCTAGGACTGGTCTCCATCCACCCGAGTTCTTGGGAACCAGAAACAAGCGATTGTAAAAGCCTGGGGAGGCGAGGTCTTGAACCGGCTCTATTGCTCCCTTGACCAACATCTGGTCAACTAGCTCCAGAAGAGCCTCTCGTTTCCCCGCATCGGTGTACTGAGCCACTAAGGCTAGGGGAGTGTCTGAGAGAGGTGGTTTCTTTAAAAAGGGGATCTTGTAACCTTCCTTGACGACCGAGAGGGACCAGGTGTCCGCCCCTCTCCTTTTCCAAGACTGCCAAAAACGAGACAGTCTTGCCCCTACTGGTGTCTGGAGGACTTCCATCTCATTTTTTGGACCGGGGCCTAAACGCACCTCTGCTGGTCCTTGGCCCTGACTCTTGTCTTCTCCCCCTAAAATCCGCTCTCGAGGAGGTCCTGCCCCGAAAGGGCTGTTGAAACTTCTTCTCTTCCTTCTTCAGAGGAGCAGGAGCAACAGGCAAGGTTTTCCTAGCAGACCGAGACAAAAGGTCCTGAGTAGCCTTCTGTGCTAGAGAAAGGGAGATATCTCTGACCAGAGCTTCAGGAAAGAGATGACGTGAAAAAGGGGCGTAACGCAGCTCCGACTTCTGGGCAACAGTCACAGATCTAGAGGTGAAGGAGCACAAAAGGGCCCTCTTCTTTAAGACCCCTGCTGAGAAAAGGGAAGCCAATTCATTCGCCCCATCCCTTAGAACTTTGTCCATGCAGGACATGATACTCGTCAGGTCCTTCGTGTCCTCCAGGAGTTCAGACTTCCTGGCCAGAGTCCCGAGAGACCAGTCCAGGAAGCTGAAAACCTCGAAAACCCTGAAAAATCCCTTGACGAGGTGATCAAGCTCCGACATGGACCACATCACCTTGGCAGAGTTTAAAGCATGCCTTCTTGCCGAGTCCACAAGAGCAGAGAAGTCACCTTGGGAGGAGGCAGGCACTCCTAACCCCAAAGGTCCCCCTGTCTCATACCACATACCAGCCTTGGAAGCGAGCCGAGATAGTGGAAAAGAAAATGTGGTCTTGACAGCTTGTCTCCGTTCCTTCATCCAATCATCCACCTTAGCGAGAGCTTTCCTGGCCGAAATTGAAAGTTTCATTTTGATGAAGGCCGAAGACTTTGTAGCTTTCTTCCTGGTAAATTGAGACTGAGGAGAACGAGGGGCCGAAGGTTGAAATTCCTCCCCATAAAGTTCCAAAAGAGAGCGAGAAAGAACCTTATAATCACTAGTAGAGTCGGCAGGTTTTTCTTCCTCTTCCGAAATATCTTCGAGGTCCTGCTCAAGGATAACATCTTGAAGAGTTGGGCTGCAAGCAGTCTGGCACCAAGAGCTGTTTGAATCCTGGCGCCGAGCGCTGCTAACATCCTGTCGGCGAGAAGCGGTATCGTCACGATGACGAGAAGCGGTATCGTCACGATGACGAGAAACGGAATCGTCCTGAAAATGCAGGCTGCCTTCGTCTTTAAAATGCAGACTGCATTCGTCCTGTTTCCTAATAAACGAGGCGGTAGCGTCCTGGCGTTTCGAATGAGAAACGGAATCGTCCTGGCGCCGAGAACGAGAGGCAGTATTGTCATGGCGCCGAGAGCGGGGGAAGTAAATTCCTGGCAGCGTGCCGATGAAGAGGGTGTGCGTTGTCGTACGGCCGACGAAGTGCGCAGAGGTTTCTTGGGAGAGATACTAAGTTCTCTCTTAGAAGATGATCTCTTAACAGGTAAAGAGACGTCCTTACGTCTGACGGACTGTGAAAGAGGGTGGCTGAAAACTTGAACTAACGAAGTAAGTTGTTCCTGCATAACAACCATGAAAGCTTTAGCAACCTCCGCTGGTTCTCGCGGTTCCGAAGGAGGCAGTTGTCGTACGGCTTGACTGGGAGCGCTGGCAGAAGAAGCAGGGAGTTTAGCACGATTAACTGGGCTAAGGACTCTGTTTCGCCCTCTTAACAGGAACAACATCGAAATCGTCTTCCGAAGGATCAGGATCTCGGCTACTCGAACCGGGAGAGGGAGAGCGAGACTGCACATCCTGGTTCCACCCTCTCTTCATTGGTCTTGATTCGTAACGCCAATTACGTCTGGGAGAAGGATCAGGTGAAGACACAAACGTATCCGACACGCCTTTTCTACGGCGGTCAAGAGCAGCCTGGGAGGTCGCAACAGGACTGTCTGACACGACGACTGACCGAGGATAAGCACTTCTCACCCCCTTTCGGCTTTCGATGTACCTTCTCCCTTGGTCCTGGGAGCTTGGTAGAGGTCTAGACCTAGGGGTATGACAGATTCGATCAGCTGCCACCTCCACTGCACTTTCACAAGCACTAATTTCACTTACACTCTTACCTTTAAAGGCCTCCAATTGTGCTTTAATGGCCTCTAATTCAGCAGCTAATTTAGCATACCCAGGGTCATCCTTAGGCACAGATCCTGTAGAAGGGGCAGGAGTTACTTCATTCGGGGAAGGAATAATTTCCAAAGAGGTTACAATTAAAGGGTCAATAGATAAATCTAAGCTAGGCTCACTAGCAGACTTTGACTTTGATTTAGCTCTCCTAGCTCTATCAACTTCAAGTTTGCGCACATAGCGCTTCATAGCTAACCAATTATCATCATTTAAAACCTCGCATTCCTTGCACCTATTCAAACCCCCTGCAACCCATACAGATAGTGTGAGGGTCAACCGACACTTTCGGTAACCTCACCTTGCAAATATCATTCGCACATATACGAATATGAATTTTTTCACTCATGATAAGAAAGGAAAAAAGACAAAAAACAAAAAACAAACACGATTGCCAAATCCCAACACAGTGTACTTCACCAAAAACGAAGTCCAAAAAAGCGATGAAGGGAAAGCGATCCGAATAAACTCTAAATGGCGGACCAACGATGTTGTCGATCCGGCCGGCAGAGATAATCCGAGGAACAGAAAACGGGAATGATTCCAGGTATCACCCTGTAAGGGTTGTTAACCATCTAACCACACAACCACCACAAGGCGGTTGCCGCGATTTTCGATTAAATTCTGCCGGAGTCGGAGACTCAGCTATATATATATATAACTGCCAGGTAAGTACTATTCATAAAATTGATGCAAAGAGAGTAGCATCATCTGCATATGCAACAAGCTTGTTTTCTAGGCCAAACCACATGTCATGTGTATATAGTATGAAAAGTAATGGACCAAGAACACTACCCTGTGGAACACCGGATATCACATTCCTATACTCACTATGGTGCCCATCAACAACAACTCTTTGAGATCTATTACTTAAAAAATCAATAATGATGCTCAGAAACGACCCACCCACTCCCAACTGTTTCAGTTTGAAAACAAGGGCTTCATGATTAACACGGTCAAAGGCAGCACTAAAATCAAGGCCAATCATACGAACTTCCTGACCACAATCAAGGGATTTCTGTACAGCATTGGCGATTGTAAGAAGGGCATCACATGCTCCAAGGCCTTTACGAAAACCAAATTGCAAACTAGGGAATAGATGATTACCCTCAGCAAATCTATTAAGACGTTTTGCCAGAGGACGTTCAAAAACTTTAGATAATATGGGAGTTATGAAAATTGGGCGGTAATCAGTGGGACTTGAGCTACCACAAACACATTTACATAGAGGAGTAACATTACCAATTCTCCAACAAGTGCTAAAAGCTCCTCTTCTTGCTAACTTGCGCAAAATAACAGATAACTTTGGAGCTAAGAAATCTGCTGTCTTTATAAAAAACAAAGGAAAAATGTCATTTGGGTCCACCTCCATAAGCATCAAGGTCCATCAACAGAGCTTTAATCTCACAAGATTGAAAAGCTAAACTAGTTAGTTTAGCCTCAGGAAAACAGGAATGAGGAAGTTCAAGTTTTTCATTACTCTGTTTACTATCAAAAACATCAGCCAACAGGGTTGCCTTTTCCTTTGGACAGTGAGTGACTGAACCATCTGGTTTAAGTAAAGGAGGAACTGTTGCAACTACACCAAAGAGTGTAGATTTAAGGGTAGACAACCATTTACATTCCTGAGTTGGACCAGAAAGGGTTTCTTTTATGGTTAAATTGTACTCCTTTTCAGTTGAGGCATAAACTCTCTGAGCAAAAGCTCGAAGCCGAGTATAGTTGTTCCATGTCAAATCTGATCTGTTACCATTCCAAAGATGATAGGCCTCCTGCTTCTCCAAATAAGCACGTCTACAATCATCATTGAACCACGGTTTGCCCTTCACTCGGTACCTTAGCGGCTTAGCACACGAGAAGGGATACGCCTATCAATTATGTTGACTAGATTCTCATTCAAAGGGACAACAGAATCTACACTACTATATGATTGTGACCAATTCAAGCACAAGAGATCATGCAAAATCCCATTCCAGTCTGCTTGGGATTTCATACAAATTTTACAAGAGTATGATATATCAGGGACAGGCTGCTCAGTCTTCACTACTAATGAAATCAAGGCATGGTCAGATGTCCCGACTGGAGAACCAACCTTACTAGTTATAACGCCAGGGGAGTCAGTGTATACGAGGTCCAAGCAATTACCAGACCTGTGAGTAGCTTCATTTATGATTTCCTCACAGCCTGATTCAGAGGCAAAGTCTAAAGCTCTTAAGCCATGGTGATCAGTAGGAGAGATAGAACTTAACCACTCCCTATGGTGAGCATTAAAATCACCAACAAAGACAAAAGAAGCCTGTGACATTTCATAACCAATAGGATTAATCTAGATATAAACATGTTTCTTAGCCAAATAGATACTCAACATACTACAGCATGAAATTGCATAATTCACTCGATATAAAAATAAGGCAATAAATTATACACATCCAACTAGAACTTGGAAGTTTTATATTGTCCATTTTTTCGTTGTTAGTAACACACTGACTTAGTGAGTGAGGAGCATATTTGGTTTCTTCTTTGGGATTATTTGACTACTGTCTGCTACTATCTTAACGCCTTCCCAATTCACTGTCGCAAGGATCTTTGACCTTATGACCTGTATGAAGACATATCCTGACCCCAAGCATAGATGCGCGATGACTAACTGTAGCAATAGGCTAAACCTTGCTTGCTGTTTCCTTTTTGCAACAGTTTTCTTTTCTTTGCATTAGGCAAAGCCAATGATGCACCTGTGTACCTGTCAAAGGTTTTCATTTCTCTTGATCAGTCTAAATTACTGTACACTGTTTTATTGACGCACCCATAGCTGATGACATTATTATTATTATTATTATTATTATTATTATTAGCTAAGGTAGAACTCTAGCTGGAAAAGCATGATGCTTAAAAGCAATGGCTCCAACAAGGAAAAATAGCCAAGTGAGGAATGGAAATAGATATACAATAAGACAATTAATGAACAATTAAAAATAAATTTTTTTTAGGACAGTATCTATATTGAAATAAATCTTTCATATATAAACTTTAGAATAGTGTGTACAAATGTATCCTCAAGCAAGAGAACGCTACCCCAAGACAGTCGAAGACCATGTTACAGAGGTTATGGCACTATCCCAAGACTAGAAAACAATGGTTTCATTTTGGTGTGTCCTTCTCCTAGAAGAGCTGCTTACCATAGCTTAAGAGTCTCTTCTACCCTTACGAAGAGAAATGTAGCCACTGAACAATTACAGTGCAGTAGTTAAACCCTTCAACGAAGAAGAATTGTTTGGTAATCTCAGTGTTGATAGGTGTATAAGGACAGGTAAGCATATGGAAAGAATAGACCAGACTATTCGTTGAATGTGTAGGCAAATGGAAAATTAGCCGTAACTAGATATAGGGATTCAATGTATTACTATCTAGCCAGTCAAAGGACCCAATAACTAGGTAGAGTAAGAAATCAACACGTAAAATTGACAGACTTTTAAAACCCTTATTCTTCAACATGCTTAAACAGGTGCAACAATGAAGGAATATACATAAAAGTAATGATGAAGATTTGTGAAGAAAAGGGTGTAGGATACATGCACAAATAGAACTAAGAAACTGGTAAGAACATTGTTGTTAACACAAGGAAAGTTTTGAAAATTAAGTTATTTCAGCAACATTTACTTTTCATATGCAGATCATGATATATATATACATATATATATATATATATATATATATATATATATATATATATATATGCAGAAGAACCACAGGGAAAATGAAAATACAGAATATACACTTGAGTCCTGACTAGTTTCGTGATACTTCCTCAGAGTCCTCTGAGGAAGTATCACGAAACTAGTCAGGACTCAAGTGTATATTCTGTATTTTCATTTTCCCTGTGGTTCTTCTGCATCTGAGCATCACGTTTTCCTGTGATTTTTACGCATATATATATATATATATATATACATATATATATACATGTATATATATATATATATATATATATATATATATATATATATATATATATATATAAATATGTATACAGATACATATATTATGTATATATATATATATATATATATATATATATATATATATATATATAAATATGTATACAGATACATATATTATGTATATATATATATATATATATATATATATATATATATATATATATATATATATATTTATATAATTAAGCTTTCTAAGAACATTTCAGTTCTTTATGAATGCAGTTACTGATCATAACTTTAATGAAGTAGTTACCCATCAAATCTTAACGCAGCCGTAATAAAGGAGTTACCCTTTAAATCTGTTTTCTGCTCACGAAGCCCCGCCCCAATCTGCACTCCTGTTTGGGAAAAAAATTTTTGCATCCAGGCCAAGTTGGCTTCAGCAATGAAACATTAAATCTTGATAAAAAAAAAGGAAATTCAATATAAAAAAAGATGTAATAGCTTAAATGCATTATTTTTTTCAGAGAAAAAACACAGGGCCCCTTCAATAATTAAATCATAGTAGGGGATCTCTGATTTTATGAACCCATCTAAAACAAATGACTAAGTCTGGAAATCCTATCCAAACCAACTGTGAATTCCATTTAGGTTTCATCCCCCCCTGAATACAGCTCTCCATTCTTTTAAAGTATTGTTTTACCATAAAATACCTTATGAATGTTAATCTTCATTTTATAAAAGTTTATTTACCCTTAACATGCCTTCTAAAAAAAGTTTACCCACTCTAAAATACAATCAACGTGCAGTTCTTAATTCTATTCATTATTTCCCCATCATAGTGTGCCTTCAGAATGCAGGTCTTTTGTCTGTATCCAAGAACCTTTCCCATGATTCCCTCTTTTATTGGAATGCATACAGTATATATTCAATGAACTATGTATATCTCCCTGAGAAGAATTGTTTTCCCATATTGGTTTATTGTTAATTTAGATTACTATTCTAACATCAAGTTGTTTTCCCTCAACTCCAATAGAATTACTATTTGTATTACTATTGTCTGCAATGAATGACAGGTTAATCTTCACTCTTAAAATGCTGTTTTCAGTTTTATTAAAATGTTTATCATCACAGCCTCATAGACATTTACTATCTTGAGTCTAGATATCCAGTAACAAACATCCAGTGTGCACCTCAGTTATTTTATCTGCAATGATTGAAACGAATTGCAAAAAATATCAACAATCAAGGAAAAAGACGTTTAACAATTCATTACACTTTGTTACCTAAACAGTTATTTTTTAAATATACAAGATTAGTCCTCCTCTTGAACATCCTCATCACTATCTTTATTGTCACTATCTTCCATTGGTTCTGTAGTTTTCATTTCATCCACAGCTGAAAACACTGCATTCTCTGACACTGCTGATCCATCTTCAAGAGACTGCTTTTTAAATCTCCTTAGCTTAAAATTTGTTAAATAACGAAGCTGTCCATTCCAAGCCTTGAAGATTTTCAGTAACTCAGGATTTAGTAAATCTATGGTTTCTGTAGAATCAAGTAAAAACATTAGCTATAATATTGTAAAAATATCTTACATAATAAATTGCACATAGTTAACCTAACAGCAGACTGCCTTACATTTTTTTGACAAATCACAAACTGGATTTTTATAATAAAAAAATTATTCAGATCTAAAAAGTCATGATCACTAAAATACTGTGTAGCATATTGAGCCAATTTTATTTTAGTTAGCTAAATCACCCCCTGGAGTACTGTATAGCACCAAGGACAATAGCCCTTGGTGTAGCACTGCCATCTGTAATTTGTAGGAGTATATTGTATTCTGGCATTGTAGCTTTTAATAGAGCAGTTCTCAACTGGCATCTCGTGTGTGCAGTCATCCCTCCTCCCATTCAAAAACCTACATGGTGTCAGAAGTGGAAGCAACAGCAAGCTACAAAGGATGTCTTGAAACTACCAAGGAGTTGGACTTGCATAGTGGAAATATTGCTGAAAGCTGGCAAAAAAAGTGGAAGCAGCAATTCCAGATTTATTTTGATGCCTGTGAGCTTGTCAACAAAACCAAATATATGGCAGGCCCTGAAGCTGTGGAAATTTCAAAGACTTTTATATGGTTAGATGGAGAGAATAAAACAGACAAAAAGTTTGACAGCCAGAGAAGAATGTAGTGTATGAAAAATATCAATTTTGGACACAATACCCAAAATGTGGCAAAACCATTGACACATGGGTGACTGAGCTCAGATAAATTTTGAGGTGTCAAATCACTGAAGAGGATGCCATACTACGGGACAAAGTGGTTTATGGCGTGAGAGACAACAGAATGAGGGAAATACTTCTTCGCAAACCAAGGCTGACACAAGCTTGAGCATTGGAATTTTGTAGAGCCGCGAAAGCCAGCAGGGAACAGGCAAGTGCCATGATAGCCAACCTGCACGTGGGGACGTCAGAAACTCACATGGATCCTCTTCGCAGGATCTCTAAGCAGCGTAGACGACATGGACACTGATAACAGTACATCTGCTTGTGATGATACCATGGGGAAGGTCACGACCGTGGAAAATGCCTAGCATATGAAAAATGCTGCAAGACATGTAGAAATCACAACCATTTTGACATAATCTGCGAAAAATGTAGAATATCTCATCGACCTTTCATCGCTGGAAAACCAAGCAAGCCCCAAATCAGCAATTCAGTCAAAATTTGGAAAATTTCAGAAGTCCAAATTTGTTAATCAGATTGGCGAACATTATAATGATAGTGACGATGACAGTCTCTTAATGTTACACATTCCCAATTGATGCCAATGGATTATTCATCGTTGCACTTGGCAGTGTCAACAATGATAAATGGCAAGACTGGTTAGATGTTAATGGAATAAAATGTGTTTACGATTGATACAGAAGTAGATGTCAATGTGCTTCCCAAGGCTGTATTTATGAAAATTGGTTTGTTTCATGACAATAGGCCTATGAGACAGCCTTTGAGAGCATTTGGAGAGGCAGATATTGTAACTCTACGAACTATTCAATTACAGACTTTGTCCTCACATGCAAGTCTCCCTGATAACCACATATGTCATAGAAACTTCAGGAAAGAATGGCTGTGAACAGTTCAAGCTTGTGCAATGTATTATGTCAATTGGCAAAAACTTTATTCCTTTGGTTGAACACTTGATTATTGAATATGCTGATGTTTTTACAGCACTAGGTAGGTACCACCAGCCATAAAAGATCACCGTGAACCTGGAAGTGCACCCTGTGATTCAGCCCTGTTGTAAGGGGCTGTTCAGTAAACAATCTCAGCTTAAAGATGGTATGATTACCAATGTAGACAGACCAACAGATTGGGTCCATAATTCAGTTATTACAGAAAAAAAAAAAAGATTGGTTCTGTGAGAATTTACCACAACTGAAAACCTTTGAATCTGGCATTCAAACGTGAAATACACACAATTCCAACCACTGATGATGTTAAGCTAGGGTGAATAGAAAAACAGTGTTCACAGCGGTAGACACAAAGGACGTCAACGAGCAAGTTTGTATAGATGACGATTCCTCTCATCTGTGCACTTTCCACACACCATGGGGTAGGGAATCTTTTTTAAAAATGCTCTTTGGAATAAGTTCTTCAAGAGTAGTTATGGAGAAGAGAAATGAGGCTACCTTTGGTGACATTCATGGTGTCTCTGTGATGGCTGATGATCTATTTGTTGCAGGCAAAGATGTCCAGGGGCATGATCAGATCCTCCAAAGAGTGATGTGGAGTGCATACCCCAGAAAGAGGAGAGAGGTTCAACCAGAACAAGCTTCAATTCAAGCTCTCCAAGTCTCCTACATGGACAAGGTGGTGTCATCGGAGACTTACGCCCATATCCGAAGAAGATTGACGTAATCTTCAACATGCCAGAGCCGACAAGTAAGCCTGCATTACAAAGACTGTTGGGTATGATTCTATATTTATTGCAATTTATTCCAAATGAGTCTACAATCACTGCCCCATTATGTTCATTGCTTAAAATAGATTTTCATTGTCACTGGAACCATAAACATAAGAAAGCTATGAGAGTTATTAAAGATGCTACTGCAAAGCCTACGATGCTCAAGTTTTTCGATGTCAATAAACCTGTGGTGGTTCAAGCAGATTAATCACAATCAAGCATAGGCTGTATTCTACATGATTCACATTCGATTGCTTATGTCTCTAGAGCATTGACAACTGCAGAATGTAATTACTCACAGATTGCAAAGGAATTATTAGCTATTTCGTTTGCATGTCATAAATTTCATCAAAACATTTATGGCGGCAGAGACGCCGAAGTTTCATCCAGATCATCGTCCATTAGTTTATCTTCAAGATGCCCCCGGGAAAGGCTGCATCTCAACTGTACCAAACATTGTTACAGTTGCATAAGTGCAGACTACGAGTGTGCTACATACCTGGTCGTCTAATGTATATTGCTGACGCATTATCCTGAGCGTACATCCGAAGTGATTCACTTGAAGGAGATGTCGACAATGTCGAGATTACAGCGAATGCAATATATTCCCTCCCTATGACTTCACGGAAGCATGAGGAATTCAAAGATGCATTCGCCAAGGATTCAACGATGCGAAAACTAAGCAAAGTAATCTTTGATGGCTTTCGCAAATCACGAAAAGCTGAATCTATTGACATTCAGTCATATTGGAACAATTGTGATGAACTGCAGTCAGCATATGGTTTACTGTTCTCTGGTGAAAGATTGATTGTACCTACTTCGTTAAGATCAGAAATGTTAGCTCTGATACATGAAAGCCATCTGGGGACAGACAATGTAAACTGAGGGCCCGCAAAGTGTTATATTAGCTAACGATGCTAGATAACATAGAGTATTGTCAACAACTGTGAAAATTGTCTCTTGGAAACAGTAAAAAAAAAGAGGCGATGATTCCCGATCAAACCAATATACCATGGTAAAGGTTAGCTACAACTGTCCTGACTTGAATCTAGGGATTACCTTGTGGTCTCTGATTATTAATCTAAATACCACGAAAGTGCATTACTTCAAAGAAAAACAGCATCGTGTGTGATTGACCGCTATACAGCTTTATCAGAGTATAGGAATACACCTGTCTGGAATATTTTTATCACTTGCACAAATGCTGATGAGTTGTCATCTTAAAGATATCCCAACTACAGCAGCTCTTCTGAACCCCAAGCCAATCAATGAGAGACCCAAGTTGCAGTATCTTCCAGTGAGGAAAGGAAACAAGGAAAAATAGAATATTTTAAGAAAAGTAACATTAAAATAAATATTTCCTATATAAACTATAAAAACTTTAATAAAACAAGAGGAAGGGAAATTAGATAGAATAGTGTGCCCGAGTGCACCCTAAAGCAAGAGTACTCAAATCCAAGACAGTGGAAGGCCATGGTACAGAGGCTATGGCACTACCCAAGACTAGAGAACAATGGTTTGATTTTGGAGTGTCCTTCTCCTAGAAGAGCTGTTTACCATAGCCAAAGAGTCTCTTCTACCCTTAAAAAGAGTTAAGTGGCCACTGACCATTACAGTACAGTAGTTAACCCCTTGAGAGAAGAAAAATTGTTTAGTAATCTCAGAGTTGCCAGGTGTATGAGGACAGAGGAGAATATGTAAAGAATAGGCCAGATTATTCGATGTATGTGTAGGCAAAGGGAAAATGAACTATAACCAGAGAGAAGGATCCGATGTATACATATGGTCCAAGACTGTGTCCTTGCCTTCCTGAGTGATAGGCCTCACGAAGGCTAGGACTTGCCAAAAGGCGTATTCCGATTCTCTACACTCTTGCTCGGAATGGAATTTATGACTCGCTAACCTAAGGAGATAGTCGTTATCAGAATCAATGTCGTCATCCAACCCCAAGCTCTCATCCATAGGAACCTGGGGTGGGTCGAGATTGTCAACAGAAAGAACATCTCTGAAAGTTCCTGCAACTGAGGAAGATCTAGCTATCTCTTGCATGAGAGCTGCCCGTGCCCCTGAGTTAGTTATCGTCTTGGCGTCCTTAGACTCTCTATGGGATGGCAAATACCTCTTGCAGGAGGTTCCTCATCCTATGGAGGTGGTGTGGAGACAGATTGTAACTTAAGCGGTACTATATCAATAGGCGAAAGCCTAAAATTGGGCACGAGCGAGATCTCATGAGAAGAGCTTATGCCCCTGCTCGAACGAGGGTGTTGTAAATCCGCGCGAGGCGAGATCTGCTTCGACATCCTTCTCCTCTGCTTCGTTGTCATGACTGGGGCTAGTTCCAGGTAGTAGGTTGGCCAGGGCACCACCCACCCGTTGAGATACTACCGCTAGAGAGTTATGGGGTCTTTAGACTGGCCAGACAGTACTACATTGGATCCTCCTCTCTGGTTAAGGTTCATTTTCCCTTTGCCTACATACACACTGAATAGTCTGGCATATTCTTTACATATTCTCCTCTATCCTCATACACCTGACAACACAGATTACCAAACAATTCTTCATCACCCAAGGGGTTGTCGCACTGTAATTGTTCAGTGCCACTTTCCTCTTGGTAAGGGTAGAAGAGACTCTTTAGCTATGGTAAGCAGCTCTTCTAGGAGAAGGACACTCCAAAATCAAACCACTGTTCTCTAGTCTTGGGTAGTGCCATAGCCTCTGTACCATGGCCTTTCACTGTCTTGGGTTAGAGTTCTCTTGCTTGAGGGAACACTCGAGCACACTCTCCTATCTTATTTCTCTTCCTTTTGTTTTGTTAAAGTTTTTATAGTTTATATAGGAGATATTTATTGTTGTTACTCTTCTTAGAATATTTTATTTTCCTTTTTTCCTTTCCTCACTGAGCTATTTTCCCTGTTGGAGCCCCAGGGCTTATAGCATACTGCTTTTCCAACTAGGGTTGTAGCTTAGTAAGTAATAATAATAATAATAAAGAGTACTCGATCCTGGTAAATCCCTAAGTACTCTTTGCGGCTCCTTGAGGTCTTCCGATGGGAGAGAAGATCATAGGGTGCTGGAGCTCTGCTGGAAGCGGATCTCCTCCACGGATCAGTTGGGAAAGCAGAAGAAAAGGAAAACGACTTATCCATTGGGCTCCTGGGTATAGAGGCCATTGTTGACCTGCCTGAATGGTTGTTGCGCCAGCTGGTTTGTGCCTACCATCGTTTGCTTGACAGCTTTCATCAGGTTGTCGAACCACAATGGGTGCTCTCCTACAGTCAACAGGTCCTGGGTGTCCTTGGGGAGACGTGGAGGTGGAGAAAACTTTCTCTAAGAACGCTGCCTCAGAACCTGAAAATGAGGTGGAGATGGAAAGGGTACAGGCATCCGAAGGTCTTCCCGAGAGACCTTCCTTGTGACGATCCAGGGAGATAGGTACGCTAGCATACTTGTTAGGTGGCTCCCCGAAGTCTTCTGGAAATGGAATGTGCTGTCTGGTTCTAGCTGGTGTTGTCAAAGGTTTATCCACTGAAACTTGCCTTTCTGCTGCTCCATAGGGGAGCTGGGTTATCTTTGTTTGCGGGAGCGCGTGAATGATTTGTGGAAGAACAATGAGTAATAGTTGGTGATCGGCAAGGAAGAGAGAGGTGACGATCTGGCAATCGGTAAGCAAAAGAGAGGCGACGAGCAGGTGAAGGACGCTCTCGCAAGTGGCGAGCAGGAGATCATCGCACTGGTGATCGCCGAGTAATATCTAGGCTAAAGACGAGATGAGGAGGGGTGCACTGGAAATCGCTGAGCAGGAGAGCATCGTCTGGTGGGAATTGTCTAGGAGGACGATATGGCAAATGGCACATTGGAAGATCTGGCACTGACGTATAAGCTGAAAGAGAACTATCATGAGGAGACGCGTGATTGCGTGAAGAACAGCGAGATTACCAGCATCCAGCCAGAGAAAGGCGATTATCAGCAGCAAGAGAACGATGGTTAGCAGAGCGTTGAACATGCTCCTGCGAGCGATGATCCCGAGCTGAAGAGTGACAATCCCGAGAACACCCATGATCACGAGCAGGAGAACAACAAGATCGTTGATCTCATAAACTGGAGCACTGCCTGATGGAGGGCGAACGTAGAGGACTACAGTCCCTGGAGGACAAAGAGATCCGAGGATGGAGGGAGATCTTGTCGTTAGGTCGTCGTTGATGAGTAAGCAAGTGGGCACGCTGGTCAAGAGGGTGCACAGGACTGACCGGAGCAGAAGGCTAGAGATGGGCCTCTCACACAGCCAGAGCATCTAGAGGAGACAGAACTTAAACTTTGGAGAAAGCAGGAGAAGGACACCTCCGGGCCCCCAGCTGAAATAGTTCCAAGAGCACCTCCTTGGAAAGAGGCCCAGCCTCACTCAGTGACAGCTAAGCCTACAGCACAACTAAAAGGGAGAAGGATTCGCCCGAGGATGGGGATGAAGTTCCTTCTTTAGGGGAAGCAACAGCATCCCAGAAACCAAAAGGTTGCTATAAAGTTAGCTGGTATACAAAGGATTATCTCCCTGATAATCAACATGCAAAGGTCATCTATAACAGAATAGCTAAGGATAGTAAGCTATAAAGGGATAGTAGGAGATACATACATGTGTATCCCCGTGAGCAAATGCTGTTACCTCCCCTCGGTATTAACTATATGGAGATTCCTCTATCAAGTAACTCTGAGTAGAAGGGCTCTTACCCCTAGGGGTAGAGAAGTACAAATTCACTATCCCTTTATATTGTTAATACTGTGGGGTCAGGATGACTGATTCTCAATCAGAATATTGAAGAAATATTATTCTTTCAATATAGGAGCGGTACCAGCAGAATGCTCGCACAAGGGTACCCACGGTATGTTTAGAAATTACTACTGTATAATGGTACTGTAGTTTTCTATTTGCAGAAAGTCTATATTGCAAATTACTGGCTACTGTACAATCATGTATTGTAGTTCAGAATCAGAAAATAAAGACATATATTTGTCTATCCCACTCAGCCTATTTGCCGTAGCATTCCTTACAATATTAAATTATAGAGTTTCCTGATCAGGGAGACTCAAGGATAAAGGCTCTACCCTTTAAGGGTTAGGAGTGTATCACCACTGCCTTGAGCTATTTAATATTGTAGGGTAATCCAAATACTGATTTTTAATCAGGATATTGAAGAAATTATATTCATTCAATATGGAATTGGGTTCAGCAAATGCCTGTGTATGGATATCCAAGATATATTGGAAATAACTACTAGTATAAAATATATAGTAGTTTTCTATCTGCAGTATATTCTATACTGTAGATATACTGGCAACCTGTATAACATATACTATAGTTCAGCCGGCATGTTCCCGGCATAGCTAGGTCTTGCCAGCAAATCTAGTATGCTAGCTAGAGAGAGAGAGAGATAGCATGGAGTAAAGGCTACTCCTTTACTGTGTATGTATACAGTAATGAAGGATGTAAAAGTATAATTTTACTGCCTTTCTCCAGAAAGAAGGTTCTAATGGAAGGGGAGAATGTACCATTCAGGCTTCCATCCAGCTACAGTACTATTGCTGGCAAGGTGCCGCCAACACACTGCCGGCAGTATCAGTACAGTCGGTGTGCTGCCATCTAAGTCAGCACTTATCTGCGCCGGCCTGGCCGGCAACAGAACCTGTGGATAGCAGTCCAAGGGAGAACTGAAGAACCTTGGGGACAGAAAGGGACTTCCCACTCACAGCCATCATGGCTGCCGGCAGCTGCCAGTTGCTGGCAGCCATCTTAGCTGCCGACAGTCATCAGCTACCGGCAGTGACCATAGGTGCCGACAGATGATGTGGCTGCCATCAGTATGCACTGCCACCAGCCATGGTTACTGACATTCAACATGGCTGCCGACAGTTGTCATGGCTAGAGAGGGAGTCTGGCCGGCACCGGCAACCTACCAGCAATGGTAAGGTTGCAAGATGCCGGCCCAATGAAAGACAATGGCTAGGCCATCAAAAGTGGACAGAGGGGTAGGGAACAGGGTCCTGTATAGCGTGTGAAAGGAACTGGCAAAATTGTCAGTCCTACCACCTCTCAAAAGAAACTCTGTTTCAGTATCGGCAGAATTCTAGGTGACAGGAGAGTCTCAGTTCTCCACCCTATAGATTGCCGATACAGTTAAGGGGATGGCGGCATTGCCGCCTCCTCTCAACAAGGGAGAAAACAGAGTTCCAGTGCCGCGTCATCCTAGGCAAAAGAAGAATATCACCCTTCAGCCTAGGGGACTGCGGCACAGGACTAGTCTTCTAGTCGCAAGGAGAAGATGGTATCCTACCTCAACTTCAAGTGCGGCTAGGGAGGGCTAGCCTCCAATGCCGGTAGGGGAATGATGGTATCCTACAACCCATTCGTCCTGCCGACAGGTCGCCGACATAAGACTAAATACTCTTGAGATTCTGGCTAAATCCCAAAACCTGCTGGTATACCACAACCAGCGGTTTAAGGGAAAAGACAGAAAAACCCTAGGCTAGTCATGTCTGAATAAAATTCATGGCACGGCCACTAGGGTTGTAGCCTGAAGCTACACTCAGAGGGAAAAGAGATTACCCTTAAATCTCCATGGAGACGTGTAATGTTTCATATAATTCTAGGAGGTATCAGTCTCCACTTGAATTGAAAAAACAATACACGAGGGTAACCGGGGAAATGTCTGAACATATAATAAAACGCCTAGGTTAGGTTACCTAGGCTAGACGAGATCTCGGTTACCTAAATCACCGAAACTCTAACTATACGATCGACATGGAAAAGGAAAATTATGCACATTATTAAAATCTTTACGAGTATAATTGCCTAAATAGCTAAATAATTAAAATAATTAAGTAAATCTTTTTAAAACTGGAATTCATTCTGCTAACTAAATAACACATGCCTAACGAACGACGGCGCCCATGGCGCCTCCAGTAATAGGCCTAGCTCTTAGGCACAATAAATTACTCTAATTTCATTGTGAAACAGGAGCTAAAATATACTCATAGTAAAGACCCAATACTCAACTTTCCAGAGGCGGAAGAAGATGGAGAAAGCATAATCATAATCCTGTAAAACGATCGAAAAGTTACATCCACGGGGAATACCACTGAGCGAAATCGCTACAGAACAAGGAATGTCCGCCATCGTGGAAATGGCGCTGTTGTCATACTCAATAGTAGTACGAGAATGGGGGTAACCTTGATACGGCTCCCCTTCTATTCTGCCACACCTCCTCGAAGCGTAAACACTATTAGGGGTGCAGATTGCTATGTGGCGTGTCAAGAACACGTCCTCTGATATTATACGATATCCTTGAGAGAAAATTTAAGGATATTTGCGCCAGGAGTTAGAATTCTGGATACCTAAAGGTAAAATTCTCTGGGAATATCACTGTAGAACATATATCCCTTAGGAAGCTACCTTAAGGAACTTCCATCAGGATGACATGGCTTGAGCCCAAAAAATCTTATAGGGTGCATATGGATGTGGTAGGACTATTTCCTACTGGTATAATACAACATAAGTATATATATGTATGCATTTACTCATTACACTCATACTTATGCAATGTTGGATAAATCAGCAAAATTTATTAGCCCAGGCGCTGTCCTCTTTCACAACTAGGTTTGGTTGCCCCAGAATTTTGATAAGTGATAATGGTCTCGAGTTTATAAATAAGGTGGTGAAATCGGTCAAGGACTTGGTGAAAATTGAACACTTTTAAGTGACTGCACATAGGCCTCCAGCTAACGGCTAAGTGGAATCACATAATAGGAAGGTGGTGTGAATTTCATGTTACTTAGTGGCTGATGATCCCTATCATTGGCACTCCATGCTTCCTACGGCTGAGCTAGCTTTGAACACGTCCTTCTTTTTAGTGTATGGACAAGATCCTGTGTAACCATATACGGCACTCATTAATTCGCAACAGTTACCAAATTATTCAACTGAGCAATACCGTATCTGTTTACTAAATCTTTTAAGGAGAGTAATGAACACCACTGAAAGGTTTCTGCAAAGAGCTTAGGAAAAACACAGCTCAAAGTATGAGTCGGTTCAAAACCGCACCGGTAAAAATATTTGTGGCCAATCGTGTGTATTTGAAACGATTACAACCTAGGAAACACAAACTAGAGCCAGCGTATTTGGGTCCATATTGAGTAAAGATGGTTAAATCTAACACGGTAGTGATACAAAGCATTATTAATGGCGTCATGTCTGAATATCATCAGGAACATATGCATGTGGTTCCTGAAGAGGTAGTTTTCAAAAGTGGCAATCAAAGTGTACCTCTTTATCCCTGCATACGCAACATTCCTGGAGTTGATGAGTAGGATTTTTTATTTTTTTTGCTGCTGTTGTTGTTTGAACAGACCTCATTTCTTCATTTGACGTGTTCTAAATACACTTGATGATAACAATGTGTTTTTGTGTTGGTGCTTAATGTATAAGTAAATTGTTGTGATAATTTTGCTGAGTGTAACAATACGTATGACATACTGTACTGCTGAGAGAACCTAAAAACAAACAGAGAGAGGTTAAATAGGTCAGGTGTGATCCGTCAGGCGGACGCTGTATTATCTATGTAATATATGATTCCTGGTTTCTGGGGCCTTGGCGGTTCCGAAAGGGCACTTGACTACGGGATTAAAGTTTAGCCTCGAGGAAAGGCAGTGTTAGAGAGGGTGTAGAAGAGAATACCTTATACTTAGAGTTATAAGAGAAGGGCGGGAAGCTGAATGATTTTCTCGGGAAAACGGCTAGTTACTTATGCAAGTGTACTAGTGATTTTAAAGATGGCAAAACGGTGGTGGTGAGTTGTGTTGCAAAATTGTGCCGACACCTGGACAAGTAAAATTAAGGGATGAAGGAATGTCTATTCCTGCCCCTATCCCGCCCAAAAGGCCCGTATTCCCCACAACCTGAGGGAGGATACTGATGAGGTTGTGTAATACTGATATTGATATGATCTTTTTTCACTTTGGGTAGTCTGTATTTTAGTTTCAGAGGTCATAAGAAGAAAGGAGTGAAATGATTTTGAATTATATTGTGTACAGTACATTTTTACATGGAATATTTCATTGTTTCTTTTTGTGGAAGATGTCTGCAATTTTTTTGGATGATTTCTATGTATATATTTTATGTTGCTTTTCTGTCTAGTACATGCCATGCCCTATTCCAGGTCGGAGTGCCCTCCATATATCATAGACTAGAGAGGGCGAGTGCGCACCTCCTCCCGGAGTGAAGAGCTGGGGGGGGGGGGGAGTAATGTCTTAATTCTTGCATGAAACATATGAAGAGGTATGTGTTTTGTACAGTGAGATTAATGACCTTTTTAAGAGTACTATGACTGTCATAAAATGAAGGGCGCGATCACCGAACTCCGTTATAGGTGACGGGTGCCAAGTCTCATATGTGAGGTGTGGAAAGCCTATTGGTGACAGTATATTTCCATCACAGTGGAGAATTCCCCAAAATCTAGCAATGCAGCATATTGACAGAGCAACATTGCATTTACTTACCGAGGGTTAAGCAGTACCTCTCGAGCGATCATAAGCACTAGTAGGTACTCGTCAGAAGAGTATAGGGCTGTGTAAAGTGTATTCACAAACCTTTTTGTAATAAAGTGAAAAAACCCATGTTCCGAAGTCTCATTATCCATTGGGATGGGAGACATACATACATACATACTGTATATATATATATATATATATATATATATATATATATATATATATATATATATATATATATATATATATATACTGTATATATATATATATATATATATATATATATATATATATATATATATATATATATATATATATATATATATATATATATATATATATATATATATATATATATATATATATATATATATATATATATATATATATATATATATATACATATATATATATATATATTTATATATATATATATATATTATATATATATATTATATATATATATATTATATATATATATATTATATATATATATATTATAATTGATGAAAATGCTAAGAAAACAAATAAGGGTTATGGATGAACCTCAGATTTTCAGTAAATACAGGTTTCTCGAGTTAAGTTGGTTTGGGATTTACGTTGGTTGTCAAAAATAATATATGGGGAAATAAAAATAAAATTTTGAGTCATTTTGTTTGATTTTCCGTCTGTCTGCCACAAATATTGAAGTCATAATATTACTGGAATAGGGTTAAAAGCAAATAAAACATATTACTTTACAATCAAAAAGAATTAAAGTATACAAAGTCATATTAAAATACTTACAATTACACTAAAAGTTCACATAATTAACAAAAATCCTAGCTAATGAACTATGGAAACTTTTGTGACTGTTTTTATATTAGTTAGTGGTCTTTAAGAGCTAAACAGTGGAATTTTGGATGGTAGTTCAAATATCTACCATTTAGATCATTAACAGCACAAAATCCAATTATTGTACAATAAATATGAATAAACGTATATAAAATCATATGAAAATACATTTTTGCATACTATTTTTTTCTAATTTCAAAAACATTTTAACAATAAACAAATACTTTTTTTATTTTTGGTTGTGATCAGCCAGTCACAAGACTAACAAGAATACTGTATGCGCTATGTAATTTTGTTAATTCATTCAATATAAATTACGAATGGAAATAACAGCACCAATTTGTTATAGAATATCAGTTTTCATACATTTCTTTATAGCTATTATTATTAGTCATATGAATATGTTCTCTCTCTCTCTCTCTCTCTCTTCTCTCTCTCTCTCTCTCTCTCTCTCTCTCTCTCTCTCTCTCTCTCTCTCTCTCTCCAATTTGTTATAGAATATCATAGTTTTCATACATTTCTTTATAGCAATTATTATAAGTCATATGAATATGTTCTCTCTCTCTCTCTCTCTCTCTCTCTCTCTCTCTCTCTCTCTCTCTCTCTCTCTCTCTCTAATTTGTTATAGAATATCATAGTTTTCATACATTTCTTTATAGCTATCATTATTAGTCATATGAATATATTCTCTCTCTCTCTCTCTCTCTCTCTCTCTCTCTCTCTCTCTCTCTCTCTCTCTCTCTCTCTCTCTCTTACTTCACACACATAGAAAAGATTTAACAGAAAAATCTTTGTTTCTTTAGAAAATGTTCGCTAAATTTTACAGACAAAATATACTTTTACATACATACGTATACCAAGGCACTTCCCCCAATTTTGGGGGCTAGCCGACATCAACAAGGAAACTAAACAAAAAAGGGGACCTCTACTCTCTACGTTCCTCCAGCCTAACAAGGGACACAACCGAGTTCAGCTGGTACTGCTAGGGTGCCACAGCCCACCCTCCCACATTATCCACCACAGATGAAGCTTCATAATGCTGAATCCCCTACTGCTGCTACCTCCGCGGTCATCTAAGGCATCGGAGGCAGCAGCAGGGCCTACCGGAACTGCGTCACAATCGCTCGCCATTCATTCCTATTTCTAGCACGCTCTCTTGCCTCTCTCATATCTATCCTCCTATCACCCAGAGCTTTCTTCACTCCATCCATCCACCCAAACCTTGGCCTTCCTCTTGTACTTCTCCCATCAACTCTTGCATTCATCACCTTCTTTAGCAGACAGCCATTTTCCATTCTCACAACATGGCCAAACCACCTCAACACATTCATATCCACTCTAGCTGCTAACTCATTTCTTACACCCGTTCTCACTCTCACCAGTTTGTTCCTAACCCTATCTACTGTGCGTAGTAGGTTGGCCAGGGCACCAGCCGCCCGTTGAGATACTACCGCTAGAGAGTTAGGGGGTCCTTTGACTGGCCAGACAGTACCATATTGGATCCTTCTCTCTGGTTACGGTTCTTTCCCTTTGCTTACACAGACACCGAATAGTCTGACCTATTCTTTACAGATTCTCCTCTGTCCTCATACACCTGACAACACTGAGATTACTAAACAATTCTTCTTCACCCAAGGGGTTAACTACGGCAATGTAATTGTTCAGTGGCTACTTTCCTCTTGGTAAGGGTAGAAGAGACTCTTTAGCTATGGGAAGCAGCTCTTCTAGGAGAAGGACACTCCAAAATCAAACCATTGTTCTCTAGTCTTGGGTAGTGCTATAGCCTCTGTACCATGGCCTTCCACTGTCTTGGGTTAGAGTTCTCTTGCTTGAGGGTACACTCAGGCACACTGTTCTATCTAGTTTCTCTTTCTCTTGTGTTGTTGAAGTTTTTATTGTTTATATAGGAAATATTTATTTTAATGTTGTTACTATTCTTAAAATATTTTATTTTTCCTTGTTTCCTTTCCTCACTGAGCTATTTTCCCTGTTGGGGCCCCTGGGCTTATAGCATCCTGCTTTTCCAACTAGGGTTGTAGCTTAGCATGTAATAATAATAATAATAATAATACACCAGCCATACTCCTTAGACACTTCATCTCAAACACATTCAATTTCTGTCTCTCCGTCACTTTCATTCCCCACAACTCCGATCCATACATCACTGTTGGTACAATCACTTTCTCATATAGAACTCTTTTTACATTCATGCCCAACCCTCTATTTTTTACTACTCCCTTAACTGCCCCCAACACTTTGCAACCTTCATTCACTCTGACATACATCTGCTTCCACTCCACCATTTGCTGCAACAACAGACCCCAAGTACTTAAACTGATCCACTTCCTCAAGTAACTCTCCATTCAACATGACATTCAACCTTGCACCACCTTCCCTTCTCGTACATCTCATAACCTTACTCTTACCCACATTAACTCTCAACTTCCTTCTCTCACACACTCTTCCAAATTCTGTCACTAATCGGCCAAGCTTCTCTTCTGTGTCTGCAACCAGTAAAGTATCATCCGCAAAAAACAACTGATTTACCTCCCATTCATGGTCATTCTCGTCTACCAGTTTTAATCCTCGTCCAAGCACTCGAGCATTCACCTCTCTCACCACTCCATCAACATACAAGTTAAACAACCACGATGACATCACACATCCCTGTCTCAGCCCCACTCTCACCGGAAACCAATCACTCACTTCATTTCCTATCCTAACACATGCTTTACTACCTTTGTAGAAACTTTTCACTGCTTGCAACAACTTTCCACCAACTCCATATAACCTCATCACATTCCACATTGCTTCCCTATCAACTCTATCATACGCTTTCTCCAGATCCATAAACGCAACATACACCTCCTTACCTTTTGCTAAACATTTCTCGCATATCTGCCTTACTGTAAAAATCTGATTCATACAACCCCTACCTCTTCTAAAACCACCCTGTATTTCTAAGATTGCATTCTCTGTTTTACCCTTGATCCTATTAATCATTACACTACCATACACTTTACCAACTACGCTTAACAAACTCATACCTCTTGAATTACAACACTCATGCACATCTCCCTTACCCTTATATAGTGGTACAATACATGCACAAACCCAATCTACTGGTACCATTGACAACACAAAACACACATTAAACAATCTCACTAACCATCCAAGTACAGTCACACCCCCTTCCTTCAACATCTCAGCTCTCACACCATCCATACCAGACGCTTTTCCTACTCTCGTTTCATCTAGTGCTCTCCTCACTTCATCTATCGTAATCTCTCTCTCATTCTCATCTCCCATCACTGGCACCTCAACACCTGCAACAGCAATTATATCTGCCTCCGTATTATCCTCAACATTCAGTAAACTTTCAAAATATTCCGCCCATCTTTTCCTTGCCTCCTCTCCTTTTAACAACCTCCCATTTCCATCTTTCACTGTCTCTTCAATTCTTGAGCCAGCCTTCCTTACTCACTTCACTTCTTTCCAAAACTTCTTATTCTCTTCATATGAATGACCCAATCCCTGACCCCACCTCAGGTCAGCTGCCCTCTTTGCCTCACGTACCTTGCGCTTTACTTCCACATTTTTCTCTTTATATTTTTCATACTTCTCTACGCTATTACTCTGCAGCCATTCTTTAAAAGCCCTCTTTTTCTCTTCCACTTTTACCTTCACACCACCATTCACTGCCCTTCCTCATGCTGCCTCCAACAACCTTCTTGCCACACACATCACTTGCAATCCCAACAAAATTTTCTTTTACTAACTTCCACTCCTCCTCTAAATTGCCAGTTTCTCTTACTTTCACTTTTTCATATGTCATTTTCAACCTTTCCTGATATTTACTTTTTACCCCCGGTTTTTTTAGCTCTTCAACCCTCACTAGCTCCCTTTTACATTCACTTACTCTATTCCCCCACTCTTTTGCTACAACTAATTTTCCTTCCACCAAAAAATGATCAGGCATACCATTAGCCATACCCCTAAACACGTGCACGTCTTTCAATCTTCCAAACATTCTTTTAGTTATCAACACATAATCCATTAATGCCCTTTCTACTACTCTTTCATTTGCCACTCTTACCCATGTATACTTATTTTTATCTTTCTTTTTGAAAAAGCTATTACTTATCACCATCTCTTGCTCAACACACATATCCACCAGTCTCTCCCCACTCTCATTTTTACCTGGTACGCCATACTTCCCAATGACACCTTCTACCTCTCCAGCGCCCACTCTAGCATTTAAATCACCCATGACAACTACATAATTCCTTCTACCCCAGTCCTTCTACACACCTAGTTAATTCATTCCAGAACTCATTCCGCTCTTCTTCACTTTTCTCACTGCCTGGCCCATACGCACTGACAAACGCCCAACATTCCCTATCCAACCTAACCCTTACCCACATTAACCTAGATGATATCTCCTTCCATTCCACTACTTTACCTGTCATCCATTCACTCAGCAATAAAGCCACACCCTCTCTCGCTCTTCCCCTTTCAATCCCAGACACTCTACCAGACATTTCACCAAACATCACATCACCCTTTCCTTTTATCTTCGTCTCACACAAGACCAATACATCCATCCTTCTATTCCTAAACATACTTCCAATTTCACATCTTTTACTCTCTATCGTACTACATCCACGCACATTCATACACCCCAAAACTAGAGTGCGGGAAGCAGTCACTCTCCCCCCAGCTCCATCTCTTTGTTGCTGTCTCACAGGATGTAGATACAGGAGAGGGGGTTCCCAGCCCCCTCGTCCCGTCCCTTTTAGTCGCCTCTTACGACACGCAGGGATAACGTTGGCGCTATTCTAATTTTTATATGCCCCCGCTTAAATGTATCATTGATTGTAGGCTGGGATTACAACACGTCATTCAATTTCGTCAGCTGATCTGTAGCTTTAGCTGATAGCATAATGTGTCTGCACTGAAATATGTCTAAAATAATCCTGGTTTTCGATGTTATCTGAAATCCGTTAAATCATTTTTGTATGCTTTTCTATTATCAATTCAAGATGTATTTCAACAACACTAATTGCTGATTGTTTTTATTTTGGCTTTGTTGTCAGCTGTTTTCAAGGTCATGACGGTATCACAATTATGCTCACATATAGTTAAAAGAGTATTGTTGATATGATTTTCCTCCCTATCATGTAATCCTTGATAAAAAGAAAAGCACATTTCAACACTCTCTCGATCAATTTCCTTTTAAAATGGGTATTGAACAACAGATGAATCAGCTGTTGACGCTGGCAACACACAGCCATCTACGTACGTGATGTAAACAAGGTATTGAATGTAAATATTGGTAAGTGCAACAACTATCACAAAATAATTCTAATACTTAATTTGTTATTTAACCTTCAAAATCTTTCTATTTCATACTATCTTAGAGTAAACCATATTCACAAATGAAGAGTCTGCGAAGTACTTATATTTCCTCTGTTATATAATTAGAGAGATTTAAAGTTTTGTTGATGATTCATATTTCCTCTGTTATATAATTAGAGAGATTTAAAGTTTTGTTGATGATTCACTTATAGAGATTCATTAATTCATTTTAAAGGAGATTTCTGCTCATGTTTCTGTGAAAATTAAGTTAGCAAATAAATCCTCTTTACAATGTAAAATTTGTCTAATTTCCCGACCCCCATCATTTATTATTTAATTGCCACAAGCTAGTGAAAAATTGGTGGCCTTATGGTAGGATGAAGAGAAATAAGTATAATATTGAGCAAAAGACCGAGTGCAGCAGCTACCAAAAATTGACTTTAGACGTGAACAATAATGAAATAAGAAAAAAAAAAATGAGAGGAAAACGAACACACACGAGAAGCAAGAAGCCAAGACGGGTGGCGTAAACCAGTCACCTACGGAGGACCAGCAGGGAAGAGACCTTAGCGCCCTTCTGCCAAGACGGGTGGGCCGGTACAGCCAACGACGCCCAAGGGACGAACCATTTGTGAGGAAACACACTAGTCCCCAAGAGCAATACACGGCAATGTTCCTGTGGGAAACGAAGACTGTACGCCCACAACTGATGATATGTTCAGTTTACCATCGCAGGAGTAACAACATCGAAACTCGCCATTCGAGATGGCGGACCAGGACCCTTCTATGGGGCCCTAGCAGCCAATTGTCAGGAGCAGTTGAGTGCTCGTAAATGGAGGAATTTGTCATTGGATCAACAGCTGCGGGCGCTCTGCCACACACAGCGGGCCGAAAAAAGCCAAGGACCCTCCTGAATATTGGAAGAAGTCTCACAGAGCAACTGTAGGACGAAGGACCCAAGGCGACCCATAGCAATCAAGGCACACATAAGTTAAATAACATGGTATAAAATCCGTAGTTTCTAAGTTTAACAAATCTGTTGTAAGATTTTGTAAAAGTGTGTAGAATAACGAAGTTGTAATTCCATTTTGTTTATGTAATGTTAAAGTAAAATGAAGAACACTAGTTTTGACTGAAGAAAGTAACGAGTCGAGTAAAATATTTTGTGTTAAAGCTTTGAGTAAAGATTGATTTTTCTTTTCTTAAAAGAACAAAATAGTACTGATTTTGTTGCTCTGTGGATAACTAAGAAATTGTTCTTTATGCTGTGTAAACTGTGAATTTTCACTGCATGGATTCTTTAGTTTAAAGTAATTTGTTCTTGTTAGTTAGGACCTTTGTTGCCAAACGTGTTAGATGTGATTTTTGGAAAAGAAGTTTGGTCACCCGTTCAAACAATTTTGCATTAACAAGGATAACAGTTGGTTGATTCGAAAGAAGAAATGTCTGAGTCATAACTGGAATCTAAGAAGATTGTAACTTAGTTTATGAAGTTCTTATGATGTCCTCTTTAAGCATCTACTTAGTAAAATTCAGGAGAAAGTAATGTAATTTAGGTACATTGATAATTTGGGAAATTCATGTCGCAATATTTGTTCTAACGTCACACACCATATAGTCGATGATTAGTAGCCTACTTAATTCATTATGAGATGTTTTAAAAAGACAGTGGTAAACCAGTGTTGCAAGTCTTTGAGATTATCCTAATTAATGAAGGTGAGTTTATTAACGTAATAGTCAAAGTAATTTCAGTTGCCAACAGTTGTTAAGTAATTAGTAATTTGTCACGTGAACAATTTAAAGACCTTGCATTTAACTTCTTTTAGTTACAGTGTCAGAAGTGATTTGTTTTATAGTACTTCGGTATGAGTCATGACGCCGAGCATTGTTAAAAATTATTTTGAGAAAGTAATGTCAAATGAGTTAAATGGGAGCATGAATGAATTTTAAATTTAAAGGGTACCAGATTAGAGTCAGTTGAAATGAAAGAGGTGAATGATGAGTCTGGTGGAGGGGGATTTGTCACAGTATAGAGGGTTTAAAGTAAATTATTCGTGAGAATTTAGACAAATGCCAAACAGCCGTTAACTGGGTTAGTTTAAGTCGCAGGAAGTAAGGCGGCGGATGCCGACCTATGATCTCATCTCCACGTTCCTGGGTAGTGTGCAAATCATTTTATCCCGATTTCCTGTCACTGTTAGATATCTGCTGACCCAAGCACATGTGTACTGAATCTGTTTCCATGTCAACAGGTACACTGGGGAGAGGGGACGTAAAGGAGGCAAGAACCGGCTAGATGCGGTTACAGCACCTGCCACCGCTATCCAGAGGCAAGACAAGCTCTCAGACCACCCAGCAATGTGCAGGCCATAAGAACAGCTGGGAAGACAAGGGTAATTAGTTGAATTCAAGCTCAGGTCAAGCTCAAGTCATGAGTGGGCAACCTTTAGTAGCCCCATCTGCCGTGGTAGGCTTATCTCAGGCATGGCTGCGTTGATACACAACAAGATGCCCAATATTATATGTCTTTGTAAAGTAGTTTAACCGTTTCCCCTCTAAGTCCGTTCTCCCCAAGTGTGTCTGTAATTTACAAGTGATTCATTGTTTTCTACAAATTATGAGCATTCTACTGTAAACTGTTCCAGTGATTTAAAAAGTCAGCGAGAGACTTATATTTCCTCTGTTATGTAATAAGAGAGATTTAGAGTTCTGTTGTGATTTACTTAAGAGATTAATTTATTCACTGTGAAGAAGATTTCTGCTCATGTTTCTGTGCAAATGAACTTAGACAATAAATTTCCTTCACAATGTAAAAGTCGTCTAATTTCCCGCCTCCCATTAATTATTATTTAATTGCCACAAACTAGTGACACTGTAAACATGCTAAATTGTAAACATCTACAATTACAGCACAAGTATGGCTATACATTTATTTGAAAAATCAGATTACCTTTTTTTTAGTGCTACATTAAAAACAAAAATTTATTTGTATGTAAGCTTAAATAAATTCTTATTAACTATATACTATTCAAACTGTATTTAGAGATAAAATACAGAAGTAAGTATGGTTATTTGTGGTTCAGGCTAGTGAAAAGTTAATTCAATTTGTCGTTTTTCAACTTAAGTCGCCTCTCCTGGAACCAATTACTGACGTAAGGTGAGGTATACCTGTACACGTACTTAGAACAGACACTACGTGTTTGCCAGGGACATGAGACCAAAATTAAAAGAAGAATAAGCATGGGATGGAGAGCTTTAGGTAAACAAAATGAGATCATGAAAATAAAATGCCACTTTTTCTTAAAAGGGATTACCCTTCAGCGGCTAGAGGGGAAAGGTCAAGATCGACCATACTGAGGTAGCTGCGCGCTACTGCTGTGCCACAATTTTCAGCACTTCTCAAGGATCCCACAACTGACGCAAAACATCAAGAGAGGTAGACTCTCCAGGGGTGGAAGGCTTCGCTGTTTCGCTAATGGAGGCAGCAGGGTCTGCCAACCCTGAAAGTTGTCTGGGGGTCCAATGCTCATTGCTCTTGTCCGATTGCCCTTCAGAGGAAGAAAATGGGAAAAGGAGGGTGTGAATGTAGGAGGCGTAGGACTTCTCCATCCTTGAGGATAAACCCGAGGGCAAAAAATCGCTTTTAGACTTCTTCTTCCACCACATAACATACTACTCATCACACTCAGCGCGAGGAGAAGCCTCCATGCAGGAGTATCATCTGCACAAAGGGCAATGTTGGTGATGATCTTTCTCTATGACTGACATAAACGTGTTGGGCTGATACGTCAGGGCAAATCCACATGATCGCAGTCCCAAAATCCAAATGCACCTGTAAAGTGAGAGGAATTTTTAAAATTTCAAAGCCAGTTCAAAAAGAATTAATCCGGAAGAGAGAGATGAGATGCCTACATTCGACCATAGTCAAAGCAAAGGCGGAGGAACTAACCCCACTAACTAGCGAAGGGCTGTTGACACCTTACGTAAAAGTTTTATGGCTAAATCCCAGCTAGAGCTGAAACATATATCCATAATAAAGAACAAGGGTTTGTATTTTTGTATTAGAACAACTGAAAATTCTGTGGAGAAAAAGCACTCAGTGAGCAATAAAACTTACCAAATCCTGCTCCCTTGAATAGATTTGTTTCAGTCTCATAAGTTATATTTATTCGATCTTTACGACTGGCATGCTGATTAGAATTTCTTCCACCAATGCTCTGTTTCAAGGATATCTGCTCGAGCTCTTCCAAATTACGATCTATATACCTGGAAATTAAGATGATGGCTACAGTAATATTCATATATTTCACAACCTTTCATATGTACTTTTAAGCTAAGAAGATATTTACATGATAACTTGTTGGTCATGGCTTGGATGGAAATACTGGCTGAGATTAACTAATTTATTTACACAGAAAACTGACATATAGCCACTCCTCGTGAGTGGAAAGGTGGAAGGAAACATTTACATCTAAAAATGTACACAATTACAATCAAGGTATGTTTCTGCACACCTGGTATATACTTTGGATATATCTTTTTTATAGGAACCAAACTATCTGATTTATCTGAATTGAAAGTTTAAAATATGATTTTATGTGGAAAACCTCCATCAGTAAAGTGTTGAGGGCTGTGTATGGGGCTATTTTCAGCCTTAATAGGATGCACGGTAAATCTTTTTCCATCTTTGATCCTGACATTTGGTAGCGAGTGCTGCTTAAAGGGACCGATGGAAATACTTGACCATGCCATTAGCTTCTGGGTAATATGTTGTCGTTTAGTTTAAATTTGTCCCGAGGTTTGGGGTGAGGGAACTCCAAAGGACTGACGTGTATTGACTGGCTATGTATTGGTGAACTCCATGTTTGGTGACTCAATTTTGTGCAGCTTTCCACCATCTGTTGTTTGACAGATGTTGCCTCCGGCCATCTGGTATTTCAATCGATGATGGGGAAAAGAGATCTTATATCCCTCAGAGGGGTGTAGGGGTCTCACAATGCCAATGTAAATATGAGCATGGTAGAGAAGGCATTTGCAAGCTGATTTCTAAATGTCAATATATTACCCTCCAAATTTATAGCTCTGTTAGGCAGTAGGCAGTGGAGCAGCCTGAAGGGTGTGATAGGTTATGCATCAGGTTGAAAGTCTTCCTCCTAAAACTCATGGGAGATAGGATCAAGGACATCCAGTACTTGTTTTGCAGGTAATGGTTGTCTCTCCTTCATCTATGATAAAATCGTTTCATGAAAGGGCAGAACTTTCCTGCCGGAGGCACTGTAGGTCTTTGTTGTTTTTTTTTTTTTTTTGGTTTGCTGCTATCTCAGGGTATGACAGCCCTTCAGATACTTGTATCACTGATAAATTGCCACTGTTGGTGTACGTGTCTGAAATGCCAAATGCTACAGTAGGCTGCCAGCTCTTTGTTAAAGGGGGGAGTATTACTGTTCTGCTTGAGATAAATTCTTACTGAAAAATGCTACCATTTGCCAGCCATCATCAGTATCCTGCTCAAGAACTCCATCCATAACTGTGCTACTTTGCATCTATGGTCAGTGTAAAAATGGATTTTGACATAGGAAAAATCTATTTTTAGGTAAGATAGCCATGTCGTCTTAATGGAAGTTCCTTAATGGCAGCTTTCTACTTGGGATATTTCTAAGAGTGATACACCAGAGAATTTTATCATAGAGGTATCACAGAGTTCTAACCTCCAGAGCGAGTATCCTGAGAGATATCGTGTATAAATCAGGGACATTTTAATAACAAGCCATGGTTATCCTTCCCCAAATAGATTTAACCTTGTCTCAATGGATAAGGGATAGGGTAGGATATGTGGGTGAGAGTCTCGTTACAACCCCTGACCTCAATGTGCTACAACTAACACATTTCCTTTTGAACCATTCCAGGAGCAGCATCGTATGATGTGAGGTGCCACACTGAAAATTGGAAGGGGATGAAAAGTAACAGGCGGGCCATCAGGACAACATGGTTATCTCACCCAAAAATAGATTTTTCCTAAGTCAAAATTAATTTTTTGGGCTCGAGCAATGCCGTCCTGATGGAAGTGTACCAGAGAATTATTATACTCAGTTTTGGCCAGGATTGATTGATTGTG
>NC_090728.1:75663241-75675741 GCF_036898095.1 Palaemon carinicauda
TGCTTCGCATAATCTTTAAAGAACACTCTGGATGACTTCCATCCAGTAAACGAGCAAAGATTCTCGAAGTCCATAAGCTGCAAGAAATATAACGAAGAAGCAATCTTCCTAGGATCATGACCTGCGGGTGTACTGTCAGGATCCGGTCTGCGAATAAAGTAGGTGATCTTTGCCCTTAATTGTTTTAGTGAAAGGTTTGATCCCGATGTTTCTCCTTTAAAAAGCTGTCCTCCCCTGAAGTTTGAAGTTCTGTGAAGATAGACCTTTAGACTCTCCACTGGACACAGCGAGACATCTTCCTTCAGAGGGCAGATTTTCCAAGGCCCCAACCTCTTAGTGGGTAGTTCGTTCTTGGCGAGAAACGTTGGGGCGGGAAAGAGGTTTAGCTCACCCGTTTCAGCAAACTGGATATGGCCTTCTTCCCTAGACAAGGCCACTATCTCACTAACTCTAGCCCCTGAGGCTAGAGCAAACAAGAAAATAAATTTCTGAGTCAAATCTTTCAAAGAGCAAGTCTCATTGTCCAAACTTGAGGCAAAATGTAGCACCTTATCAAGAGACCACAAGATGGGTCTTGGAGGTGCTGCGGGTCTAAGCCTGGCACAGGCCTTGGGGATTTTATTAAAAATTTCATTAGAAAAGTCTATCTGAAAGGCATACAGTAAAGGTTGTCAAGGCAGATTTACACGTAGTTATCGTGTTGGCTGCTAAACCTTGTCCATGAAGGTGAATAAAGAAAGACAAACAGAAATCCATCGAGATTTCCTTTGGATTCTTTGCCTTGACAAAAGCCACCCATTTCTTCCAAGATGACTCGTATTGCCTTTTGGTATATTTTGACTTATAATTCTCCAAGAAGTCAATACTTTCCTTCGAGATCCCGAACCTTTTCCTTACTGCTAGGGAGAGAAAATCATGAGAAGAAGGTCTCGGGTTTTCTGTAATGAAGCGAAGACAATCAACTTCTGAACTTGTTGAGACAGAACTGGGTACGGCAGAGGAGTCAGCCTCGGCTGTAATTCCAGAATCAAGGGGAACCAGTTGCTCCGGGGCCACTTGGGAGCCACTAGGGCTACTGTTCTCTGGAAAGATCTCAGCTTGTTGAGGACCTTCAACAGCAGGTTGGGTGGAGGGAACAGGTAAATCCTGGTCCATTTGTTCCAGTCCAGGGACTGCTTCCCCTCGAGGGTCCTCGTACGGAGCCACGTATCGAGGAAGTTTCTTGTTGTTGCTCGTTGCGAAGAGTTCTGGGATTTGATGCAAGATGAAGGAGAATGATTTTGCGTCTAGGGACCATTCTGACTCTATTGGAGCTATCCTGTATAGAGCGTCCGCTGTCACATTGCGGAACCCTTGAAGGTGAACTGCTGATAAGTGCCATCTCTTCTTTTCCGCTAGTCGGATGATGGCCAACATCACTTGGTTGAGTTGAGGCGATCTTAAGCCTTGACGATTCAGACATCTTATTACCACTTCGCTGTCCAGAATCAGTCTTATGTGGACTAACGGATGAGGGGACAGCTTCTTCAATGTGAGAAAGACTGCCATGGCCTCCAAGATGTTGATGTGAAAGGTCCTGAACAGGGAGGAACAAGTTCCTTGAGTTTTTCGCTGATGGGAGTGACCCCCCCATCCTTTCAATGATACGTCCGTATGGATGACAACTGAGGGTGGAGGCGGCTGTAGAGGTACTGACCTCTTAAACTTTCCGGCCTCCGACCATGGCTTGAGAAGTGATCGTAGCCGAATCGGTAGTGGTCTTCTTACATCTCTTCGAGCGTTTGATGCGTAGCTTCTCCAGACTCCTGATGCACCTTTCAGCTGTGCTTTTAGCACTAGGTCTGTCAATGAAGCAAACTGGAGGGAGCCCAGCACTCTCTCCTGTTGGCGTCTTGAAATCCAACTGGATTTTAGAAGTCTCTTGACAGATCCCGCTATCTCTCTCCTCTTCTCTAATGGAATGGAGAGGCGATGTGACTGTAAGTCCCAATGTATGCCTAGCCATTGGAACTTCTGAGCTGGAGATAGTCGAGACTTTTTGGTGTTGATTTTGAATCCTAGATGTTCCAGGAACTGGATCACCTTCTTGGATGCTTGCAAGCATTCCGCTTCCGATGCTGCCCACATCAGCCAATCGTCCAGGTATGATACCACCTGGACACCCTGTAGGGGTAGTTGTGGAACAACTGCTTCTGCAAGCTTCGTGAAGATCCTTGGGGCTATGTTTAGCCCGAAGGGCATGGCTTTGAAAACGTACTTCCTTTTTTGTAGCCTGAATCCTAGGTAGGAGGAGATCTGGCGATTCATCGGAATATGCCAATAGGCATCCGCCATGTCTATGGAGACTGTGTATGCCCTTTTGGGCAGTAGGGCCCTTATGTGTTGAAGGGTTAACATCTTGAACTTGTTGTTCTTGATAAACTTGTTGAGAGGAGACAAATCCAGAATGACTCTGAGTTTGTCTGAGTCCTTCTTGGGAACAAAAAACAGCCTTCCTTGGAACTTGATGGACTTTGCCCTCTTGATCACCCATTTGCTCAAGAGCTCTCAGACGTATTCTTCCAGAATGGGGGTGGAGTGTTGGAAGAACTGAGAAAATGTTGGTGGAGCTGTCTTCCAGCTCCAGCCCAGTCCATTCTTGATTATGCTGTGGGCCCAGGGATCGAAGGTCCAACGATCCCGGAAGAGTTGGAGTCTTCCTCCTACCGGAAGCATCTCATTGCTTCTGGTTTCCAGAGGGCTTGCCTCATCGACCGCTTGCTCCACTACCTCCTCTTCCTCTGGAGGGACGTCTAGAGGAATCTCTGCCTGAGCCTCTACCTCTAGGGCGAAAGGTAGTGGTCTACCTCTAGGGCGAAAGGTAGTGGTCTGCCTCTCGTAGGCGGGAATAAAGGCTGGTGATTGAGTCACCACTTGCTGGGGTACCAACTTGTAGGTAGGTTGGGGCTGTGCCACCATCTGTGGCACCGCGGTCACGGAAAGTTGTTGTTTGGCAAGGCGAGTTGGCACTCTTGGCCTTTTTGTCTTTCTCTTCGGTTGGGGACCCTCATGCGGAGAAGACTTTTTTGCTGACATGTTCCACTTTTGGAGAAGATTTCTATTCTCCGTTGCGGCCTTGTCGACAATTTCCTTAACCAGATCGTTCGGAAACAGATCTTTTCCCCAGATGTTGGAAGATATCAACTTCCTGGGCTCGTGTTTGACCGCAGCCAAAGAAAACACGAACTCTCTAGAAACCCTTCGTGCCCTAACGAAGCTGTAGAAATCTTTCGTCCGGGTTGCCAAATGTGCTTTGGCCAAGACCATGAACATGTCTGGGGTCCTTTTTTCACTGGCCATTGCCTCCATGGACACCTAGAGGGATAGAGAGGCAGCCAGCCTCTCCTTTGTATCTTGTTCTCTACGAAGGAGAAACTCAGACAACTTGGGGAGGTTCTCGTGGAACTGACGTCCAGCGATGTCAGCCTCCAACTTCCCAACTGAGAAGGTTAGTTGAATGTCCTTCCAGTCATTATGATTGGATGGTAAGGCCAGGGAGAGGGGCCTACACTCTTCTAGTGTAGGACAAGGTTTCCCTGCTTCCACTGCCCTGAAAGATTTCTCCGCAAAGGGGAAAACTATAGTTGTAGGAGCAAGAAAAGAGGGATGCTTCTCAGGGCTGGCACCTTAGAATTGGTGAAGCCCTTGTCCTTCAGGCTGCCGGCGAACAAAGCCTGAGCCTTCGAGTGGTCAAGCACTATGACCTCCTTAGGCTCTGTTTCCTCCTTGGAAACTGGTTCCGTCCTAAGATGAACGAAGCAGTCCGGATAGGACTCAAAGCTAGGCCAAAACTCAACATCTTCAATGGGGACAGCTCCCAGCTTCTCTGAAATGACGATCTTGCCATCAGTTATGGGCATGTACTCGGCATGCTTCCATGGGTTAACCTTGGAACACGAGGGAAGATCCTTAACGTTGAGCCTCCGTTGAGACCCACGGGAAAGCATGATTTGAAGAATCTCCTTCTTGAGTTCAGCTTCCCCCTGCTCGATCTTCTTGTCGTACATCTCCATCATAGCCTTGATGGCAGCCAGAGTGTCGTCCGACTTCGTAGGCTGACAAGCGGATGACGTAGAGGGTACAGGTTCTGGGGCAGGAACCGACGAAACAGAGATTGTTTCGACCTCCTCCTCTTCCGTCTCAGGAGCCATCGTTGACTCCTCTTCTCGACCTTCTGCCAGAAGGTCCTTCTCGGTGTCATCTGACACCTCTGATATCCTCTCATCATCTACATGGATGTGCTTCATCGCATCCGAGACATCCGTGTCGACAGATAGCTGGATGCAAGGGATCTCAGGGTGAGGCTGAGGAATGACAGCATCTGCAGATTCTTTGGGGAATAGCAGGGCTCTCGTACGCTCACTAGGGAGGTAAGACCCCGTGGAGTTATTTTGAAAACCACGAACCCATTTGCATATCTTCTCCTGAGCTGCATACCTTGACTCTGCTGTCTTGGGATTTTCAAATGCCTCATTTATCAGGTCCTTACACACTGTACGTACCTGTGGGTCCAAGTATTTTAGAGGTCCCTTGGTGATGGAACAGCGGGAGTGTGTCCTACACCCAAGATGGCCATAAAAGTTCTGCAGAACACGCTGTCACACTTGACATAGTCCTCCTGTAAAGAGAGGAAAATAATATGAGTATATGGCAGTCTTTCTCATTAGACTAATAAATATTATAATAAGTATTATAAATATAATTTCCATTTTATATTATTGCATATAGCTTAGGATAGGTAAGCTGGAAATGAAATAGGAAGGACACATACGTGTGGTTCCCGCCCAGCCACTTGCTTTGACCTTCCTCACTATTAATTCTAGGGTATCCTCTATAAAAGGCCCAATGGAAGATTCTAGCCCATAAGGATAGAGTAGTGTAAACAACACCCACTTCCAAAAGAGTTAATAATGAGGACTAAAGAAACTGATCAAGAATCAGTGTAAAGAAAAGGGAATTCCTATCCCAATTCTATTGGTCTCAACAATAGACTGCGCCTGGACGCACAGAGTATATTGGAAAATTTGATTATTGTATAATTAAATAAAATAGTTTTCTGTTTGCAGTATGCTCTATACTACAGATGTACTGGCTACAGTATATTCATATACAGCAGTTACTGCCGGCAAGGCTAATACTTAAGACTTGATTCAACAGGCACAACATTCAATGTATGTATAGCCGGCAGCCCGCCGGCTTGCCAGCGACCCACCGGACTGCCAGCAGCTCGCCAGATCACCGACTGAAAGCACACCATCCCAGCCACTATTCAATGTGACTGGTTAGTGGGCAAGTATAGACACTATGTATAGCAGGCGGCCCGCCGACTTGCTGGTGCCCCTCCGGACTGCTGGCAGGTCACCGACTGAAGGCACACCCTCCCAGCCATCATTCAATGTGACTGAGTAGTGGCCAAGTACAGACGCTACCGGCTCTCACCGGCAGAGTCAGATGTGACAGTGAATCAATAGCTGCCGGACCCCAAGCCTAGCCTGCATGTTGTCGGCAAGGTTAGTGGCCGGCAGCTGCCAGATAAATTAGTAATTGGTGGCACTAGCCAATAGAGAAAGAGAAGGCAAGGAGTGAAGGGAGGTGAAAGGGTGGCGACACTAGCCACTGAATCCCTACCTTCCTCCTGAATGAGGGTTCTAATGGACGGGGAGACATATCATGATCAAGCTTCCACCCATCCGCAGCTATGCCGGTAACAGTCGGACAAAGGCAGCAGAAAGCAGCCCAAGGGAGGACTCAAGAACACTCAAAGGCAAATGGGTCTCCTGCCGGCAGCTAGACCTGCCGAAACAGCTATCCCAGAACGTATCCCAGAATATCATGTCCTAAGGGAAGCTGAACGACTAGGCTATACAGGCAGAAGACCGAGCCGGTCCTACAACCCACCGGCAATCGGTGAGATTGTAGGACAGAGGACACAGAGATGTGATGGCTAGACCATCACCAAAGGACAGAAAGGGACGGGTAAAAGGGTCCTGTATAAGGTGTGGGAGGAGCCGGCGGCATGCCATCCCTAACACACCAGAAGGAAACTCTGTTTCAGTATCGACGCCATCCCAGGCATAAGGAGAGTACATCCTCCAGCCTAAGGTGTGCCGATACAGTAATGGGACTGGCATCATCAAGCCGTCCCCTAACTTAGGGAGAAAGAGAGTTCCCCTGCCTGCGCTTTCCTAACCCAAAGAATAATCATTATCCTTCAGCCTAGGGTCTGCAGGCACAGGGCTTGTCGCTAGACCACAGGGAGAAGGGGATCTCATGACTCCTCCAAGTGCAGTCTAGGGGGGGCAAGGCCTCCTATGCCAACCAACTAAGTCTAATAGTGGAGTACATTCACCCTATTGGACAGCTGCCAGCACACAAGTACTCTGAGGTTCTGACCCAAACTCAAAGCTCATCAACAATGGCTTGGAAAAGGGCCAGAAAACCCTAGTCTAACCTTACCAGAATCACAATTCAAGGCAAGACCGGCTAGGATTGTAGCCATAGGCTACACTCAGAGGGAAGAAGGGATTACCTTATACATTAAAGGTAACTGGGGAGATTGTATGAAAGTATACTAAAGCCACTAGGCTATTAGCCTAGTGACATTGAGATCGACTACCTGACTCATCGAAGCTCTTTTGCATACTATCTTGGAAGAGGAAAAATTATATGCAATCCATATATCTTACATGTATAAATTGTCTACTATCTTCATTTTAAAATTAATAACACCAGGAACACCTATTATATCATGCAAGAGATTAAACTAAAAACACCTAGGCTAGGAAGCCTAGCGTCAACAAGATCAGCTACCTAATTCGCCGAAACCAAAGAATACTATCAGCATAATATAATTAATTCCTAGCAATGAAGACTACATAGCTAAATATATTTATTTCAGCTATTATACCGGGAAAGTCGTTCTGGCTAACTAAATAACACATGCGTTACGAACGACAATGCCGAAGGCGCCTTCAGTCCAGGCAATAACTCTGCCAAAAACATAGTTTATTTAGAGTTAAATCTTTACTTTGCGGACAAAGCTAAAATTATTCAATATAAGAATTAAATACTCAACTTTCCAGAGGCAGAAGACGCTGGAGATTGCATTATAATCCAAAATAGCGAAAGAGCACTGGGAAAAATCACCGAGCTGACGCGCTACAGAGAAAGGAATAAAGATGGCGGACGATTGTGGCGCCATCCAAGTACTCAAACAATAACGGAGGAGGAAAATTTTGTCACGGCTCCTCTTTTATTTCGCCACTTTTCCCCCTCGAAGCGCAAACACTATGCGGGGTGCAGATTGCTATGTGGCGTGTCAAGAATACATCCCGATATTATGCAATGTCCTAAAAGGAAACTTTAAGGATATTCCTGCCAGAAGTTAGAATTCCAGAGACCTTTAGTTGAATTCTCTGGGAATATCACTGTAGTCAAATATACCCGAGGAAGCTACTGAAAGGAAGCTTCCATCAGGACGACATGGCCTGAGCCCAAAAATAATACATATATACATATATATGTATATATATACACACACATGAATATATATATATATATATATATACAAAATGTATAAAAAATATATGTATATATATACATATATACATATCTATATATATTTATATATATATATATATATATATATATATCTATACATATACATACCTACATACATACATATATATATACATATATATATACATATATATATATATATATATATATAATATATAAATATATATATATATAGATATATATATATATATATATATAATGTACATATATACATACATATACATGTATATATATATATATATATATAAACATAAGTGTACATATATATATATATATATATATACAGTATATACATAAATATATATATATAATATATATATATATATATATATAAACATAAGTGTACATATATATATACATAAATATATATATATATATATATATATACATATGTATATATATATATATATATATATGTAAGTAAGCCTTAGGATTTTTATAATGTATTAGCTTACTTTGGTTAGCTTTTAAGTTCCTCTTTCATTTCTGAAGGCTGTAAAGTTCATTGTTAATTCGTCTTCTTGTTAGTAGGGGTCTCCTCATTCCAGTGGTATTTTTGTGTAGTGTTGTTGACTAATCCTCCCTGTTTCTCCCCTCTATATTTTGGCTCTGCTGAGTTGACTTGAAACCTGATTTCCAAGCTGCAGGCAGTTGGTATCAGCACCTTGACTTGTGAGCCTGCTATCTCTCTCGGATTTACAGCAAGTCTCTGAGAAAATATACATCTTCAGCTGGCAGTTTCTCCACATCTTCGCCATTTTATTATTGCCTCTGGTGCAATACTTGCCAGAGGGGCCTCGCTTGGCGACGGTAAGGCGTGTCATCCATTTATTATATAAAGTACTGACCAAGATTACTGGGATCACGGCGTCCATGATTATGAACAAGATGACTAGGATCATGGCTGCGCTGCAGTAGTCAGATGAATTTTCTGATAGAGCTCTATAGTAATTGTATTGAGATTTGCTGTCCTCTGCCTTTATTGGAGTGCTTATGGGAGGAGACCTTCATCGTCTCATCATCATCCTTTAGAGTGCAAAATTCAGGTTATTCCTTTCTTTTGGTTATTTTCTATTCCTCTCTAGGGACCCTTTCCTCCTTCAGAGGTTGAATGTGTTGCCTAATCATTTGGGTACATGTTGTGTAAGTGATTTTGTGATTTAATGTTAATGAAGAGGCCTAGTTATAACTTCCTGTATTTTATTGAATTATAATATATAGTTTTTTTTTTTATTATTGTTTTGCTATCCCCCTTTAGTTATTCTTGTGCTGCATTTACCTGGGCTTATTTCCACCTTAGTGGATTGCTGCCTTTTGAACAACTAAGTTTGTGGTATTTTGATTATTTATGGTCCTGTAGACCTAGTGTGTGTTGTGATCCAACGAGGCCATTACGAGTGGCGACCTTGCCAGGATTGATCGTATCCTGTGGTGTTCTTTTTGCAGTGCAAGGGTAATTCTTGGGGCGTTGTTAGTGTTAGGTGGCATGGTTACACCTCCTCAGTGTTTGGTTGGTTGGCATTATTGCAAGTGAAATAATTTTGTTATAGGTAAAGTGTTGTAATTACTCATAATCAAAATGGAGGATATGACTGTCGTAGAGTTGCTTGAAGGAGAGGGATGGCAGGATAGGTTGGCCGAATTAAACAAAGAGGAGTTAGAAAGTTTGGCAGATTTTTTTAAAGTGGAGAGAACGGTAACAATGAAGAAGGGTATACTACTGCTAAAGGTTTATGAGTGTGTTAAGGAGACTAAGACAGGAGCCAAACCCAAGGTTAGGAAAGAAGAAGTCTTGTCGGTAGAAATTTTGGATAGACAGATGAGTCTAAAACAAATGGAAATAGACCAGCAAAAAATGGTGTTCGAAGAGAGAGAGAGGGAAAGAAAGCATGAGTTAGCTAAGTTGGCTTTGCAAACGCCAGGGTCACCAGGGTCTCCTTCTCGTGTTGAGACTTCCTCCTCCTTCTCAAATTTAGCTCAGACTTTGAAGTTTGTCCCGAACTTCCAGGAAGATAATGTTGCAGAGTTCTTTATGTCATTCGAAAGAATTGCTAATAAGTTAGAATGGCCTATTGGATTATGGACTACCCTTATCCAGAGTAAATTGATTGGGAAAGCCCAAAAGGTATAGGTAACTTTGGAAGAAAATCTCTCCTCAGATTATGAAAGTGTAAAGGCGATAGTGTTGAAAGCATATGAGCTCGTGCCGGAGGTCTATCGGCAAAGGTTCCGGAATTTGAGTAAAAATTAAAATCAGACTTTCGTAGAATTTGCAAGGAGTAAAGAGCAATTTCCTACTGATTGGCTGAAATCTAAAGAGGTGGACGATTTTGATAAGTTAAAGCAGTTGCTGTTGGTTGAAGAGTTTAAAAGGTGTACTTCTGATCGTTTGAAGGTTCATTTGGAGGAGTTGACATTAGATTCCCTTCAGGAGGTTGCTGTGGCATCAGATGAGTACTTTTTGTCTCATAAAGATACTATGAAAGAGATGTTATCTAAGGAAAGATCACGGGGTTATTCTGGGAGATCTGGTAATTTTAATAACCGAAAGAATGTTTCTCAGAATGTTCAATTAAATAAGGGTTCTCAGAATGTTCAATCAAATAAGGTTTCTCCGAATGGTCAATCAAAGGTGTAGTACTCGCAAAATAACAGAATTAGTGAGTCAGGTGTTTATGATCCACAAAAGCTGAGGTATTTGACGTGCTTTTTCTGTAACAAGCGGGGTCATATCAAAAGAATGTGTAATGCTTGGAAAAAGGTATGTAACAGTAAAGGTAATCCGATGATGGCGGTTGAGAAAAGTGCTAGTCAGGGTGGATCTCTGCCCTCTCCGACTCAATGACTAAGAAAGTCAGAGACTGGTAGTTCCTTCGATGATTTTCTGGCCATGGGTGAAGTCTCGCTGGATGGTGAAGGCCAAGGGAGGAAAGTGAATATTTTACGTGATACCGGAGCTGCGCAATCATTAATTCTTAGAGATTCGGTCCCGAATGATTTTGTGTATGAGAATCGGGAGTTTGTTATTTTGAGTGTTTTTCCGGACATGGTAAAATCATATCCAATTGGTCTATTTCATCTTAGGTGTCCTAATTTTTTCGGTGAATATCTGTTTGGCTATTGTTGATAAATTTCCGATTAAAAAGGTGGATGTGGTTCTCGGAAATGAGATTGTGTATGAGAATAAGTACGTGCCAATTGTGATTAATCCGGATGTGGAAGTAGCGGTAGTCACTCGTGCTAAGGCAAAGGCTGTTGACGTTGCAGAGTCAACAGTCGACGTTGATTTGAGTAGTTTAGGACGTAGTGATGTAGCTGTAGATAGTAGTAGTGTTAGATTAAAACCCAATTGGACTATTAAAGAACTTGTTTCAGCTCAGAAAAAGGAGTTTGTTAGTCTCCCTATTGAGTCTGGTGAGATAACGAATGTGACAGTTCCTATGTTTAAGGTAATTAATAGCATATTATGTAGAGTAAGTAGACCAATGCATGCCTCAGGGGACGATTACGAAATTATTCGACAGATTGTGGTTCCTGAATGTTACTGTCATGAATTGATGTCATTAGCTCACGAGAATGTGATGGCGGGACATTTTGGTATTCACAAAACAGTCGGCAGGTTATTGAATAATTTCTTTTGGCCTAAGTTGAAAGGTGATGTTAAAAAATTTATTAATAGTTGTGAAGTTTGTCAGAGAGTCGACAAACCTAATCTACCTATTCCAAAGGCTCCATTAATACCTATCCCTGTTGTGTCTGAACCTTTTCGTGAAGTGTTAATTGATGTTGTTGGTCCTCTCCCTTTTCGTGAAGTGTTAATTGATGTTGTTGGTCCTCTCCCTAAGTAAAAGAGTGGAAATGAGTATATTTTCACTATTATGGATCGTATGTCTCGGTGCCCCGAGGCAATCCCCTTGCGGTCCATAAGGAGTGAAAAGATTGTAGAGACATTAATAGGTTTCTTTACAAAATTTGGTCTCCCGAAGGTAATTCAGTCCGACTGCGGTACTAACTTCACGAGTCGTTATTTTAAGCAGAAAATGACTGAATTGTGCATTAAACATGTAACATCCCCGCCTTATCATCCAGAGTCACAGGGTGCTTTAGAACGTTTTCACCAAACTATGAAAAGTATGTTAAAGAAATATTGTATTGTGAATGGGGCTGAATGGGATAAAAACCTTCCCTTCCTCTTATTCGCTTTCCGCTCTATTCCTGGTCAATCTCTCGGTCTCTCTCCTTTTAATTTGATTTTTGGACATTCTGAAAGGGGTCCGCTGGCTGTGGTGAGAGAGGCTTGGGAGGGAGATGCCCCTGATTTGAATCTGTTTGATTACCTTAATAATTTGAATGCTAATTAACCAGGGTTTGGTCTTTTGCAGGTGAGAATTTGTTGAAAAGTTAGAAGAAAATGAAATTTTATTTTGACAGAAAGACTGTGACCCAGGACTAAGACGTAGGACAGAAGGTACTGGTTCTGTTACCTATCCCAGGTAATTTTCTCAAAGCTACCTTCCAGTGACCATGGAAGGTAGTGAAGAAGGTAAATAATGTTAACTTCTTGGTGGAAACCCCCGATAGGAGAAGGCCTCATCAGTTGGTACATATAAATATGATGAAAGCTTTCCATGAAAGAGGGAAGGTTAGGCCAATTGCGGCTCTTCATGACAGTAGAAATGACTTTGTCGGTTATAATGCTTCTTTTTCAGATGAGCATAATAATGATTCCTTTTCAGAGGACAGGGACATTTACTTGAAAGATAGTGAATGGCTGGCAGGTAATGTCGAGGCTTTAGAAAATTTACCTCAGATGTTGAGTAACTTGGGTAAAGATGAGAAACAATCCTTGAGAAATTTGGTTTTAAAATATAAGGACTTGTTTT
>NC_090728.1:75680741-75695741 GCF_036898095.1 Palaemon carinicauda
AAGCTTGGTCTTCCTCATTCAGATGGGAATGAGCTTCTCGTATTAACAGTCTGATAAAATAGGATAAAGCATTCTTTGACATAGGCAAAGATGGATTCTTAACTGAACACCATAAAGCTTCAGACGGGCCTCGTAAAGGTTTTTAAACAGAACTTAAGAGCTCTTACAGGACATAAGACTCTTTCTAGTTCATTTCCAACCATACGATAAGTTTGGAATATCGAACGATATTGGCCAAGGCCGAGAAGGCAGCTCGTGTTTGGCTAGAAAACCAAGTTGTAGAACATGTAGCCGTTTCGGATGAGAATCCGATGTTCTTGCTGAAGGCATGAATCTCACTGACTCTTTTAGCTGTGGCTAAGCATACCAGGAAAAGAGTCTTTAAGGTGAGATCTTTCAGGGAGGCTGATTGTAGCGGTTCGAACCTGTCTGACATAAGGAATCTTAGTACCACGTCTAAATTCCAACCAGGTGTAACCAAACGACGCTCCTTCGTGGTCTCAAAAGACTTAAGGTCCTGTAGATCTTTATTGTTGGAAAGATCTAAGCCTCTGTGACGGAAGACTGATGCCAACATGCTTCTGTAACCCTTGATAGTGGGAGCTGAAAGAGATCGTTCTTTCCTCAGATATAAGAGGAAGTCAGCTATTTGAGTTACAGAGGTACTGGTCGAGGATATGGATACTGACTTGCACCAGTTTCGGAAGATTTCCCACTTCGATTGGTAGACTCTAAGGGTGGATGTTCTCCTTGCTCTAGCAATCGCTCTGGCTGCCTCCTTCGAAAAGCCTCTAGCTCTCGAGAGTCTTTCGATAGTCTGAAGGCAGTCACACGAAGAGCGTGGAGGCCTTGGTGTACCTTCTTTACGCGTGGCTGACGTAGAAGGTCCACCCTTAGGGGAAGTGTTCTGGGAACGTCTACTAGCCATCGAAGTACCTCGGTGAACCATTCTCTCGCGGGCCAGAGGGAAGCAACTAGCGTCAACCTTGTCCCTTCGTGAGAGGCGAACTTCTGCAGTACCTTGTTGACAATCTTGAACGGAGGGAATGCATATAGATCTAGATGTGACCAATCTAGTAGAAAGGCATCTATATGAACTGCTGCTGGGTCCGGGATTGGTGAGCAAAATATTGGGAGCCTCTTGGTCATCGAGGTTGCGAAGAGATCTATGGTTGGCTGGCCCCAGGTGGCCCAAAGTCTCTTGCATACATCCTTGTGGAGGGTCCATTCTGTTGGAATTATTTGTCCCTTCCGACTGAGACAATCTGCCATGACATTCAAGTTGCCTTGGATGAACCTCGTAACTAGTGATGTGTCTAGACCTTTTGACCAGGTGAGGAGGTCCCTTGCGATCTCGTACAATGTCAGAGAGTAGGTCCCTCCTTGCTTGGAGATGTACGCCAAAGCCGTGGTGTTGTCCGAGTTCACCTCCACCACTTTGCCTTGAAGGAGAGACCTGAAGCTTTTCCAGGTCAGACGTACTGCCAGTAGTTCCTTGCAGTTGAAATGCATTGTCCTTTGACTCGAGTTCCATAATCCCGAGCATTCCCTACCGTCTAATGTCGCACCCCATCCTACGTCCGATGCGTCCGAGAAGAGAACGTGGTTGGGAGTCTGAACAGTCAGGGGAAGACCCTCTCTAAGGTTGATATAGTCCTTTCACCAAGTCAGACAAGACTTTATCTTTCCGGAAACCGGGATCGAGACCGCTTCTAGCGTCTTGTCCTTTTTCCAGTGAAAAGCTAGATGGTATAGAAGAGGACGGAGGTGTAGTCTTCCTAGTGACACAAATTGATCCACGGATGACAGTGTCCCTACCAGACTCATCCACAGCCTGACTGGGCAGCGTTCCTTCTTCAGCATCTTCTGGATGGATAGCAGGGCTGGGGGCTGATCGTCTTGTTCAGCAACGTCCTCATCAGAGGGTTCCTCATCCGAAACTGATGAGGAAACGGCAACGGAGTGGGCAACGTCTGACTCGCTGAATCCGGTCGCACTGGTGGATGCGTGACGGAGCCGGACGCAATATCATGGAACTGCTGCACAGTCTGTGAACTGACAACAACCATGGGTGCGCGAGGAAGTACAGCGTCAACCCGAAACTGTCTAGACTGTCTGGGTTGTGCAGTCAACACCCTACCGGGTTGCTGAGGTTGACGCACTGCGTCACAACAAGTCACCTCTGCTGGTTGTTGAACGTCCTGAACGTCAACAACCACCTCCGAGCGTCGCTTAACGTCAACGTGCGACTGGCAACCCACACTGGGTCGCATCGGTGGAGGAACCACCTCAACTGGCAGACGCGAGTAGGTTACCTCAGCGTCAACAGGGCGCACAACCGACCGGTTGGAAGGTTGTTGGCCAGAAGGAGGAACCACCTCAACTGGCAGACGCGAGTAGGTTACCTCAGCGTCAACAGGGCGGACAACCAACCGGTTGGAAGGTTGTTGGCCAGAAGGTTCTTCTCCGCATTTAAGTCCTCTATCAAGGACGCAAGCTTGGACTGCATGTCTTGCAGCAAAGCCCATTTAGGGTCTACGGGAGCAGGTGTGGCAACAGACGGGGTTAGCGACTGAGGCGGAACCATTTACCATCCCTGAAAGCCTTGTTATGTGTGACATAATAGTACAGCAAAACTTCAAAGGCTCGACAAAAGTTGAGAAGTTGACCTGTAAACAACTTGGAGCGTCTCCTGGCTAGGCGCCAGGGCGAGTCTACCAGAATTGAGAAGTCTATCTGGGCAGAGGCATGAACTCCCAAGCCGAGAACTTCTCTCGTGTCCTATCAGACTCTCGCTCTATAAGCCAGTTTAAAAGAAGGGAAATCAAAGGCTGTATCCCTAAAACTCCTCCTGGTGCAAAAACCAGTCGCCTAGCCAACGTAACGCTCTCTAGGAGAGCGAGAGAGCACTAGCTTAAAAACAACGGCTTTGAAGTAGCTAGGCCTAGTGTAAGTTCTGACGTTTAGGCGAACGAGGAGCAGCAGTTACAAGATCCGGACGAAGATCCTTAAAAAATCATCATGATTTAATTAAAGTCCATAGGAGGCTAAGCAGCTTAAGGCTCCTCTCCAAATGACAGAGTCCTCAAGGGAATATCAGTAGGAGGGAGAACAGCACTTTCTCATCTACAGGAACCTTGTCCGATAAAAGCTAGGTTATCTCAGTGAGTCTCTCACTGGTGCATTAGTAGCAGACCAGAAGGCAACGTCATGTAACTGCTTGACAGTCTGTGAACTGTCAACAACTGAACTGTCAACCACAACAGGTGCGTGAGGACATACAGTGTTCACTCGAGACTGCTTTGACTGTCTATACTGAGCAGTCAAAACAACTCTAGAATGCGGAGGTTGACGCACCGCGTCAAAACAAAACAACTTAGACTGTTGTTGTACCTCGCGAACGTCAACGGAAGGTTCCGTGCGTTACTGAACGTCAACATGCGGCTGGAAGGGTACACTGGAACGCATGGGTGGCGGGACTCTCTCAGCTGGAGTGCGGCAGAAGGTCGCCTCAGCGTCCACAGGACGCACAACCGTGTTGGTTGTAGGCTAGAGGTTGGTGCAGTGTCAACCTTCTCCGCACGAAAGTCCCGCATCAATGACGTTAACTGAGACTGCATGGTCTGCAGCAAAGACCACTTAGGGTCTACAGGAGCAGGTGCGGCAACAGACGGTGTGACTGCCTGATGCGGTACCGCTTTGCCTCTCTTAGGAGGTGAGCAGTCGTCGGAAGACTGCAGCGAGTCCGAACTGACCCAGTGGCTACAACTGGGCCGTTGGACTTGCGCGGAAGGGACCGACTTGCGCTTAATAAGCTGCGAGACCTTGGTCCATGGTTTCTTACGAGAAACCTCTTCCGCAGACGAGAAATAAATGGGCTCTCTCGTCTTTGTGTGGGTGGGGCGATCTTGGGTAGATACGCCCGAAACCACGGAGGGAAACGTCTGTTCGTTGATCAAGGCCTGACGAACCCATAAGTCGTTCGACATTACTTCTCCCCTGGGCTTGGGAGCTTGCAAGAGGTCCCGGACTAGGTGAACGACAGGCACGAACAGACGAACCCTCGGACGCAACACTGTAACACTTTGCGCATATCACTTTATCACTTCGATTTTCTGTTTTGCACTTATTTCACTGAAATCGAACTTTTACTGATTTCTACCTGAAACACGCAATTCTACCCTCATTAAAAGGTAGTAATTGCGAAATCAGTCGTATAATGCAGCTCATTAATACTAGCAAAAAACAGAAAACATATATAAAGATAAAAAAAAAATCAGTGGCTGGGAAAGAGACTAAACACTAGTTCAAATAAACTACGTTTACAATCTCTCACCGCACATAGCCTGGGGACAAGAATAAAACCCTAGAAACGTTTTACCTTCTTCCCCGTACAGCGACTAGGGACGAGAGTAACACGAGAAAAACGTTACCCGCTTGAACGGAACGTTTTCTCTCCTCTCTCTCCCTCCGTCTCTATCTCTCTCTCTCTTTCTCTATTGATTTCGCACCTAAGAGAAGAGCCTAATTATATATCGTCAAAAAAACATGTTATTTGACTAAAGGAAAAAACTGAAAGGTTTTCCAAATAAAAAGTTCCTTTAAATTAGAATTTAAAACATTTAAGCTAAGAAAGAATGAACAAAACGTCAGAATCGATTTACTCTTACTGCAAAGTGAAACCGTGATACACTCTCTCTCTATCGTAACGATAGAGCGCAAGTTGAACATACTGAACGTCAACAACTGCGTAGCATAAAAAACTAAACGTTAGTTCATCTTTGAAAACAGTACGAAGACTATCAAAGAAATTCTTTCATAAAACATTAAATTTAAAAAGTTTTAAATTCTTTAAAGGCTAAATACGATATAACGGGCTCAACGTTGATTAACTTTGGTACCAAGTTAGGACCGCCTACTATCAGGAAAGGTCGCATATGAACAAAACATAAAAATTATCTTTATATGTTTAAAATAAATGGAAAGTTAATCGAAGAGGCCTAATAAAGGCGGAGAGATATAATATATATAGATCTATAACGTGTTAAGCAAAATTACTAAAAACCTAAACACACTTCCGTCTAAGGGAAGGGTCGGCCATTTAAAAGTGAAAGAGAGTCCATACTCTCTTTGTCACCCTAATTAAATCTATCCAAAACGAGTTCAAGTTTTGAGATGAAGATAAAACACCTGCATAGCGAAAGCTCAAAACTAGAATAGTGTACTTCACCAAATAGTTGTGAAAACAAATCCAGTTAGTAACAGCGTATTAGTAGGTCTTGCCGGTAGCCCGACAGAGAGAAAATTGGTTCTTTGTTTACTTGGAGTACTAAGTACCTGCTCGACAGATGGCGCTGTTGATGTACACCCCCACCTGCATAGCGATCGCTGGCGTATTTTGACCGTAGGTTTTTCTGTCGAGCAACAGAGTTGCAGCTTATATGATCACCGGCTAAGTTTAATATTGAAAAAATAATTATACCCTTAAATGGCATTGGTTTAAATAAAACACAGCCTGTTTATTTCATGAACAGTTCTCCATTATCGTAGAATAATCATAAGTTACGAGAAATAAATTAGGAATTATAAATTAAAAAATAATAGCATAACTGCAATGGAAAATCATGTGCGGTCATTTTGACCGCTTGGTCGTTCTAGGGGGTTAACCATCAGTGGCCGTTCTAGTGTTAACGAATACGATATTTAAAATCAATGAAAACAAAAACAAATCCATTTCACTGACTAAAAACCAACGCCTGCATATCATTCCTTATAATTCACAAATAGGTAAATACAAATTCAAAGACAACCAGCCATTGTAGGCGAAGACACAACATGATGTTAATATCATTGATAACAAAATTCAGTGGTAACGAGCAAATTATTTAACAGAGGTAATTAATAATATACTATTACAATTATTAATGTTACTGTTGCAATTCACTTCTTGAAAAAATTTTGCAATATAATCTAATTTACAAAGTTGCAACGCAAATGAGACAGTATATCACACAGATACAAAATTAACCGCATGGTCTGCGAACACACAATTTATTTCAACAACATAAAGCTCTTCCGCCCTCGTCTGCTCTACAAGCAATGCGAGATATTAAGGGTATAGACCCGTCTAACCTAATCCACACATCGACATTATCTTGTTGCTGGAGCTTTTTCAAGAAGTATTCTTTGAAGTCAAGACGTGTTTCGCAGAAACTGCATGTGAACCATCGGTATATATAACACAATACTCAACGTTTCCGCATTGTGTACTGAGCAGCTGCTTATGCTTGAATGAATTAGTTTTACTGAACGATTGTTGGAAGTCACCTATTGTCTAAAGACTCGACTGTCCTTCAAATCGCTTATTGCAAAACTTAATACTTAATTGTTTATCTATATACAGTATTCAATCATTTTAGAAAATCATTATACTATTTTGAGTAAATACTTTAATAGTGAATTCTTTTTTTTTTTTTTTTTTATCAGTTTATAACCAAATTATTTACTTTACTATTTTAATTACGGGTCCCACGATCTTGAGGAGTTTGTTCAATGCTTATTTTAGCTGGAACAAAACCATAATAGGATCACGGGTCCGAGTCTAATGCCAATAGATAATTATTCATTGCTAACCTCACGGCTATGATTACCTAAATCCTAACAATACACACACACACACACACACATATACAGTATGTATATATATATATATATATATATATATATATATATATATATATATATATATATATATATATATATATATATATATATGTGTGTGTAAAAATCACAGGAAAACGTGATGCTCAGATGCAGAAGAACCACAGGGAAAATGAAAATACAGAATATACACTTGAGTCCTGACTAGTTTCGTGAGGAAGTATCACGAAACTAGTCAGGACTCAAGTGTATATTCTGTATTTTCATTTTCCCTGTGGTTCTTCTGCATATATATATATATATATATATATATATATATATATATATATATATATATATATATATATATATATATATATATATACAGTAGGGTCCCGAATTATAAGTGTTCGAAATATACGATTTCCCTTTTATGCGATCGCTATTTTTCAAAAAATAAATTTTCTTTATCTGCGAAACTGTTCAAAATCTGCTAGTCAAGGACTACAAAATGTATCAAATATATTGTCTTTCAAGTCTATTGGTAGCCCTAAATACGGTGATTTATAATAAATGTTACGAAACAATATTAACATTACATCTTATTAACATAATTTAATAATAATGATATTTTAATTATAAAATAAATTTTTGAATATACTTACCCGGTGAATATATAATAGCTGCAACTCTGCGGCTCGACAGACAACATACTTAAAAAACTCGCGAGCGATCGCTATGCAGGTTGCGGGTGTGCCCACCAGCGCCAACTGTCGGCCAGATACAACTCTCGGATGTAAACAAAACCTTCAATTCTTCTCGTCCCGCTGCGTCTCTATTGGGGAGGAAGGGAGGGTCATTTAATTTATATATTCACCGGGTAAGTATATTCAAAAATTTATTTTATAATTAAAATATCATTTTTAAATATTAAACTTAGCCGGTGAATATATAATAGCTGATTCACACCCAAGGAGATGGGTAGAGACCAGAGTTAATATGTTTACAGCGTATAAGCTAAGAGTTTTTTCATTTTGATAGTTATCAATATAACAAAACCAAAATAAATAGGTACCTGGTAAGGAAGTCGACTTAGACGATTACTCTGCCTTTTAAGTCTGTCTTCCTCACGGAGCCCAGCGATCCTCTTAGGATGCTGACAGACTCCCAGGAGCTGAAGTATCAAGGGCTGCAACCTATACAACAGGACCTCATCAAACCCCTAATCTGGGCGCTCTCAAGAAATGACTTTGACCACCCGCCAAATCAACCAGGATGCGAAAGGCTTCTTAGCCTTCCGTACAACCCAAAAAACAATATTAAAAACATTTCAAGAGACAGATTAAAAGGATATGGAATTAGGGAAGTGTAGTGGTTGAGCCCTCACCCACTACTGCACTCGCTGCTACGAATGGACCCAGTGTGTAGCAGTCCTCGTAAAGAGTCTGGACATCTTTCAAGTAAAATGACGCGAACACTGACTTGCTTCTCCAAAAGGTCGCGTCCATGATACTTTGCAGAGATCTATTTTGCTTAAAGGCCACGGAAGTTGCTATAGCTCTAATCTCGTGCGTCTTAACCTTAAGCAAAGATCGGTCTTCCTCACTCAAGTATGAATGAGCTTCTCGTATTAACAATCTGATAAAATATGACAAAGCATTCTTCGACATAGGTAAGGATGGTTTCTTAACCGAACACCATAACGCTTCAGATTTACCTCTTAAAGGCTTAGTACGAGCTAAATAGAACTTAAGAGCTCTAACGGGGCATAATGCTCTCTCTAACTCGTTGCCCACGATCTTTGATAAGCTAGGAATATCAAAAGATTTAGGCCAAGGATGAGAAGGCAGTTCATTCTTGGCTAGGAAACCAAGTTGAAGAGAACAAGAGGCTTTTTCTGTCGAAAAACCGATGTTCTTGCTGAAGGCATGAAGCTCACTGACTCTTTTAGCTGAGGCCAAGCACACCAGGAAAAGAGTCTTAAGAGTGAGATCCTTCAGGGAGGCTGAATGTAAAGGCTCGAACCTGTCTGACATGAGGAATCTTAGGACCACGTCTAAATTCCATCCAGGTGTAGCCAAACGACGTTCCTTAGAGGTCTCAAAAGACTTAAGGAGATCTTGTAGATCTTTATTGTTGGAAAGATCTAAGCCCTTATGCCGGAAGACCGAAGCCAACATGCTCCTGTAGCCCTTGATCGTGGGAGCTGGAAAGGAGCGAACTCTTCTCAGGTATAAGAGAAAGTCCGCGATTTGGGCTACAGAGGTACTGGACGAGGATACAGATACTGACTTGCACCAGTCTCGGAAGATTTCCCACTTCGATTGGTAAACTCTAATGGTAGAAGCTCTCCTCGCTCTTGCAATCGCACTGGCTGCCTCCTTCGAAAAGCCTCTAGCTCTCGAGAGTCTTTCGATAGTCTGAAGGCAGTCAGACGAAGAGCGTGGAGGCTTTGGTATACCTTCTTTACGTGTGGCTGACGTAATAGGTCTACTCTTAGAGGAAGACTTCTTGGGAAGTCTACCAGCCATCGAAGTACCTCGGTGAACCATTCTCTCGTGGGCCAGAGGGGAGCAACTAACGTCAACCTTTTCCCTTCGTGAGAGGCGTACTTCTGCAGTACCTTGTTGACAATCTTGAATGGTGGGAATGCGTAAAGGTCTAGGTGAGACCAGTCTAGGAGAAAGGCATCTATATGTATTGCTGCTGGGTCTGGGACTGGAGAGCAATAGATTGGAAGCCTCTTGGTCATCGAGGTTGCAAAGAGATCTATGGTGGGTTGACCCCAAGTCGCCCAAAGTCTCTTGCACACATCCTTGTGGAGGGTCCATTCGGTTGGAATTACTTGACCTTTCCGACTGAGACAATCTGCTAGAACGTTCAAGTCGCCCTAGATGACCCTCGTTACTAGGGAGATGCCTAGATCTCTTGACCAGATGAGCAGGTCCCTTGCGATCTCGTACAGAGTCAGTGAGTGGGTACCTCCCTGTTTGGAAATGTACGCCAAGGCCGTGGTGTTGTCCGAGTTGACCTCCACCACCTTGCCTCGAAGGAGACTCTCGAAGCTTATCAAGGCCAGGTGAACTGCCAAAAGCTCCTTGCTGTTGATATGCATGCTCCTCTGAATCGAGTTCCACAGACCTGAGCATTCCCGACCGTCCAGCGTCGCGCCCCAGCCCAAGTCCGATGCGTCTGAGAAGAGAACGTGGTTGGGTTTCTGAACTGCTAGGGGAAGACCTTCTTGTAGACTGATATTGTCTTTCCACCAAGTCAGACAAGTCTTTATCTTTTCAGAAATCGGGATCAAGGACGCCTCTAGCGTCTTGTCCTTTTTCCAGTGAAAAGCTAGATGGAATTGTAGAGGTCGGAGGTGTAGCCTTCCTAGAGAGACAAATTGCTCCAGGGATGATAGCGTTCCTACCAGACTCATCCAATTCCTGACTGAGCAACGTTCTCTCTTCAACATCTTCTGGATGACGAGCAGGGCTTGATCTATTCTGGGGGCCGACGGAAAAGCCCGAAAAACTGGACTGTGAATCTCCATCCCTAAATACAGAATAGTTTGGGATGGGATCAGCTGGGACTTTTCCAAGTTGACTAGGAGTCCCAATTCCTTGGTCAGATCTAGAGTCCAATTGAGATCCTTCAGACAGCGATGACTGGAAGAGGCTCTGAGAAGCCAGTCGTCCAAATAAAGGGAGGCTCGGATGTCCGATAAATGGAGGAATTTTGCCACATTCCTCATAAGCCTCGTAAATACGAGAGGAGCCGTGCTTAGGTCAAAGCACAGGGCCCGAAACTGGTACACCACATCGTCGAAGACGAATCTCAGAAAAGGTTGGGAATCTGAGTGAATGGGGATGTGGAAGTAAGCGTCCCTTAGGTCGAGAGAGACCATCCAGTCTCCCTTTCTGACCGCTGCTAAGACTGACTTTGTGGTCTCCATGGTGAACTTCGTCTTTGTGACAAAGACATTCAGAGCACTGACGTCTAGCACCGGTCTCCAACCTCCTGTCTTCTTTGGTACTAGGAAGAAACGGTTGTAAAACCCCGGTGATTGAAGGTCCGAGACTTTGACCACCGCTCCCTTCTCTAGTAAAAGACACACTTCCAGTTTCAGGGCTTGTCTCTTTGCTTCCTCTCGGTACCTGGGAGAGAGATCGATGGGGACGTCGCTAGAGGAGGTCTGCGTACAAAAGGGATTTTGTACCCCTCTCTGAGCAACCTCACAGATTGTTGATCTGCGCCTCTCTTCTCCCAGGCTTGCCAGAAGTTCTTGAGTCTGGCACCTACTGCTGTCTGAAGTTGCGGGCAGTCAGAATCTGCCCCGCGAGGACTTGGATCCTTTCCTCTTTCCTCTCTTCCCTTCGGCACGAGCACCTCCCCTGCTGGGGGCTCTGCCACGAAAGGGCGGAATAAACCTGGACGCTGGAGTGTCTATCCTAGGTCTAGCAGACAAGGCAGGCAAAGGGGGAACTTTGCGAGCCGAGGACGCAACCAAATCGTGGGTGTCCTTCTGCACTAAAGACAAGGCTATTTCCTTAACTAAGAGTTCAGGAAACAAGAACTTAGACAAAGGCGCAAAGAGTAGCTCAGATCTTTGACAGGGCGTCACTCCTGCTGATAGAAAAGAGCACAGAGACTCTCGTTTCTTTAGGACTCCTGACGTGAATGAGGCGGCAAGCTCGTTGGATCCATCGCGGACGGCCTTGTCCATGCAGGACATGATGAGTAAGGAGACATCCCTATCGGCTGATGAGATTTTCCTACTCAGGGCTCCCAAACACCAGTCTAGGAAGTTAAAAACTTCAAAAGCCCTAAAGATGCCTTTAAGTAGATGGTCCAGGTCTGAGGATGACCAACTAATCTTCAAGCGTCTCATGGCAAGGCGGCGGGGAGAGTCTACAAGACTTGAGAAGTCGCCCTGGGCAGAGGCAGGAACTCCCAAGCCGAGAACTTCTCCCGTGGCATACCAGACGCTCGATCTAGACGAGAGTTTAGATGGGGGGAAGGCAAAGGCCGTCTTCCCTAAACTCCTTTTGGTTACCAACCAATCGCCTAACAGCCGTAAAGCTCTCTTGGATGAGCGAGAGAGAACGAGTTTGTAAAGGCTGGTATGGCAGCAGGAACGCCTAAAACAAACTCAGACGGCGGCGAACGAGGAGCTACAGAGATAAAATGTTCAGGGAACAACTCTTTAAAAACAAGCATGACTTTTTTAAAGTCCATAGATGGTGGAACTGCTCTAGGCTCATCTAAATCTGAAGGCTGATCCTCAGGCTGGGGTTCAGCAACGTCCTCATCTGAAAGTTCCTGATCTGATAACTGATGAGAAAACGGCAAAGGTGTAGGCAACGTTTGACCCGCAGCGTCCGGCCGCACTGGTGCATAAGTGACGGAGCAGGACGCAGCGTCCTGAAACTGCTGAACAGTCTGGGAACTGTCAACAACAACAGGTGCGCGAGGACGCACAGCGTCCACCCGAGACTGTTTAGACCGTCTGGGTTGTGCAGTCAACACCACACTGGGTTGCGGAAGTTGACGCACCGCGTCAAAACAAGTCAACTTTGATGGTTGGTGAACGTCCTGAACGTCACCAGTCGCATCAGTGAGTTGCCTAACGTCAACGTGCGGCTGGAAATCCACACGGGACCGCATCGGGGGAGGTACAACCCCAACTGGTTGACGCGAGAAAGCTACATCAACATCAACAGGAAGCACAACAGAACGCTTGGATGGCTGACGGCCAGGGTCTCCATGAGAAAAACGGCTAGGTTCAATGGAAACCTTCTCTGCGTTGTAGTCTTCCAAAAGGGACGCAAGCTTAGACTGCATGTCCTGCAGTATAACCCATTTAGGGTCTACGGAAACGGGTGCGGTAACAGACGGGGTTAGCGACTGAGACGGCACAACTTTGCCTTTCTTAGGCGGCGAGCAGTCATCAGATGACGGCAACGGGTCCGAACTGTCCCAGTGACTACATCCGGGACGTTGGACTTGTCGTGAAGGGACCGACTTGCGTTTCAAAGGTCTAGAGACCTTGCTCCATGGTCTCTTACGTGAAACGACTTTGGATGACGAGGTAAAAATGGGCTCTCTCGTCGTATGGTAGGGGCGATCTTGAGGAGATACGCCTGATACCAAAGAGGGAACGTCTGTTCGCTGATCAAGGCCTCTCGAACCCATAAGTCGTACGACATTGCTTCTCCCCTGGGCTTGGGAGCTTGCAAGAGGTCCCGGACTAGGTGAACGACAGGCACGAACAGACGAACCCTCGGTCGCAACACTGTTCACAACACTTTGCGTAACACTAAGCACTTTCCCACTTTCCGCCGTGGCACTTTGGCACTTGAGTTCCTTTACGTCAGCCATGAGTTGATTACGGTCACTTGCTAAAGCCTCAACTCTCTCCCCCAAGGCATGAATAGCACGCAACATGTCTTGCATAGACGGCTCCTGAGTGCTAGGAGGGGGGTTAGGAACAACCACTACAGGGGAAGGATTAGGTTCAGGGGCATGTGGAGAGGAAAAATCTACGGACCTAGATGAACTTCTCCTTACCCTATCTCTCTCTAGTCTGCGTGTATATTTATCAAATTCGATCCAATCGAATTCCGAAAGGCCCACGCATTCCTCACACCGATCTCCCAATTGACAGGTTTTACCCCGACAATTGGAACAAACCGTATGAGGGTCGAGAGAAGCCTTTGGAAGACGCCTATTACAGTCCCTAGCATTACACTTCCGAAACTTAGGAACTTGAGAAGGGTCAGCCATTTTGAATTAGTCAAAGAAAATTCCAAAAACGATCTAAGTCATCAACAAATAATCCGATTCAAAAAAGAGTTCAAGAGTTTACGTTGAAGAAAACACCTGTACTGCGAAAGCTCAAACCAAATTAAAGTACTTCACCAAATATGATGGGAAAACTCCAGGTTCTACAGCGAGTGAAAGTACGTCTTGTCGTCAACGTCGACAGAGAAGAATTGAAGGTTTTGTTTACATCCGAGAGTGGTATCTGGCCGACAGTTGGCGCTGGTGGGCACACCCGCAACCTGCATAGCAATCGCTCGCGAGTTTTTTAAGTATGTTGTCTGTCGAGCCGCAGAGTTGCAGCTATTATATATTCACCGGTTAAGTTTAATATTTAAAAAGCCCATTTAAGGATAAAATTACACATCAACAATGAAATAAACTATTAACTGTGCGAGTCCAGCTGACAAAATGTAAACAGAATTGTGGTTACGTTCTCAGCAATCTTTATCTTTCTCCAACCTTTCGATAATTTTAATGGTAGTGTTAATGATGGTATATTAAAGCATTAGTTTTGTTTAGTACAGTATATATAAAAGCTTTATTTTTCCCTTCGGGCGTTCACGAGTAGACTGGGTTCGTTTATCGGCAGTGAATAGCCTAAACTTCGGTAACGAGTCTGTAATATTTTGTCATATTTTAAACAGTATACATTTGATTTGCAAAGATTGGTTTTGTAGAGTACACGGTATAATTATAAAAATCTCTCTCTCTCTCTCTCTCTCTCTCTCTCTCTCTCTCTCTCTCTCTCTCTCTCTCTCTCTCTCTCTGTAAGAAATAAAACATTAATCCATGTAGGGCAACCTGAGTTTAAGAATGAAATTAACATGACTATTGTTAGTTCTGGCGATCAATTCCTCACGAAACAAAAACACGGCATTCGATTACAACAGCTGATTCTCTCTCTCTCTCTCTCTCTCTCTCTCTCTCTCTCTCTCTCTCTCTCTCTCTCTCTCTCTCTCTCTCTCTCTCGTGTTATACAATACTTACAATTAGATGAAGAAACCAAAATCAGTTTTCTTAAAGTGTCAATCAAATACAAAACGAAAAAATTAACCGTGTAGACATCCATTTCAGTCGTAGCTTAAAATACGGCATCCGATTTCAACAGCAAACCACTATTTTTTGGGAAACATCATTTTATTCTAGAAAATTGCTACTCTTTAAATAGTTAAGTGCACATTAAGAAAGCGTGTACTTTTGTTTTTAAATCTCGGGTGTGTTTTAAAAATCGAGTATTGTCGACTTCTTTTTGTTTTACTTTTGGCTAAGATCAGATCAGCTGACGTCTAGCTGCCGGTCTCAAGAATAGGCGCATACGAATACAGTAACAAAGTTTTGTTTATACCATTTCTTAACTTATTCAAAACATCCATACAGTTGATATTACATAAGCATCAATGTGTTATAACCTATCATATTTTTTTGTTTAGTACATTTAAAACTATCTCTCTCTCTCTCTCTCTCTCTCTCTCTCTCTCTCTCTCTCTCTCTCTCTCTCTCTCTCTCTCTCTCTCTCTCTCTCTCTCTCTCTCTCTCAAATGAAAT
>NC_090728.1:75705741-75868241 GCF_036898095.1 Palaemon carinicauda
CCAGAAAATCCGCGATATATGTATACACATGGGTTATGAAAAAAATCCGCGAAGTGGTGAATCCGCGATAGTCGAACCGCGAAGTAGCGAGGGCTCACTGTATATATATATATATATATATATATATATATATATATATATATATATATATATATATATATATATATATATATATATATATATATATACACATATGCATATACATATATACATATACATATACATACATATATACATATACATATATATATATATATATATATATATATATATATGGGATAAAATTAATTACTAGGAAAAATTACTTTTTGTTGCCAGGTGGTATGTTTTCGGTTACAGTTGTGGTTCAGCTTTCATAGAAAGAGGTATGCAGATGCTCTCTAGTAGGAGACTATAGTATTATTATTAATAAAATTGAAATTTATTATATTAAAATTGATGAAATAACTATTATTCAAGGTATTACTATTATTATAATTAAATTTAGTATCTAAATGAAGTGTTGGTCCTTGTCTGCTCAAGAGAAGACACCGAGTTAAGCCATTGGCGCTGGCGAGCTGAGGGAACGTCCATCCATTTTAAATGCTGACGCAACACAGAGCACTGCAACAGAAATCAGGCCGCTCCATCAATACGTTGGAGGTATGGTTTCATATGGAAAAAGTCGTTTTTCAACGCATCCATTCAATACTGCGCGTATCATGAATCATAGTCTGTACTGGGCCTTAGTCCTTGTAGCTAATAATAACAATTTAAAAATAATAATGGAATAAATTAAAATCAAAACAATAACTAAAAATAACAATAATTTCCGCTGATTCCAACAAAACGTTATTTGATTTGCCACCAGTGGGAAATTAATTCTTCGAACTCAAAAGGGATTTTTTTCTTGAGTATTTATGAGATTTCTGAAGATGAACAAAATTCAATTTACATCCAGGTAACTATATATTGCTTATAAACATTTGCTTCCATTACACACCTCTAAAAAATTGGGTTTCATTACATACCTCTGAATTAAATTGAGCACATCCTTAGGAGTGTATTCTTCTAATGAGGAGTCCATGTTTTCTTTAAACCACAGCAATTTATCGCCTAACACCTGCAGTTTCATGTTACTTTCACTTTGCCGTTTCTGCATTTTTAAAGCCCTGACAAAATAAAAGTAGAATATATTAATATATACAGGTTCTTAGGCTTATCCATGCTAAACAAAAGAAAACAAATGTAATGAATTGAAGAAAAGATGTCACTTTGTGCTATAAGTAAATCCCAGCTCAATACAATACAGACAGCCCTCATTCTTCGCAAGGGTTAGGTAACAGACACACTTGCGACAAACGAAAATCCATGTATAATTGGTGTCCTGGGGGCAATGAATTCTACCTTCTGTAACTAACTAACTACTGCCTACGTGCAGTTACCTAACAAAACAAACTAAGCACTACATTGCTTTCAATCAGTATACTAATTGTACTGTACATTTTATTACTGTATATGTACTGTATAATAAAATGCCAAATTTGGTGATAATTTGTATTTTTCCCTAACTAATGCAAACCTGTAGTTATTTATTGTGGATTATCTTTCGGCAAAGCTGGAAGGTAGCCATTAAATTAAAAGTGCGAGGTAGTAACCACGCCTAACCACTTGAGTGAGTAGGCAAGGGGTGGCTGGGGGTTACCCACCTATATATAATCTTGCAGCTGTGAGCTACATCACATTTTGACTGCAGGCAGGACTTACCAGGGGATAGGTGATGGCAGGTCAATTTATATAAAATGCATTTTGACAGAGGAAAAATCTATTTTTGGGGGAGATAGCCATGTCGTCTTGATGAAAGTTCCTAAAAAGCAGCTTTCTACTTGGGATATTTCTGAGTGATATACCAGAGAATTTAACCTAAGAAGTATCACAGGGTTTTAGCCCCTGGAGTGAATATCCCAAGAGATATCGTGTATACAACAGTGACGTGTCTAAAACAAGCCACGGCTATCCTTTCCCGAATAGAGTTAACCTTGTCTCGAAGGATAAGGGATAGAATTGGATACGTGGGCAAGAGAGCCATTACAACTTACAATCCCAGTGTGCTGCTTACAAACACATTTTCTGGTTTACCATTTCAAGGGCAGCCATCGCATGTCGAAAAGCCTCACACTGAAAATTGGGAAGGGATAAAAAGTAATGGGCGGGTCCATCCGGACAACATAGCTATCTCACCCAAAAATAGATTTTTCCTATACAGTGGTACCTCTACATAAGAATTTAATCCGTTCCACAACCAACTTCGGATGTAGAAAATGTTCGGATGTCGAAACGAATTTTCCCATAAGAATTCATTGAAATAGGATTAATCCGTGGTTGAGCCCAAAAACCTATGATAACTTCTTAATAAACTACTACACATAATTTCCCATGAGAATAATGAACACTAAATTAGATAATAGACATGTAAATAAGAAGAATAGACATGTAAATAAGAAGAATTAGCAAAAAATGATTAATAAGAAACGAGTTTTAAGCGTCACTTTACCTTAGAAACTCCAGCGCAGGTGTTGTTGGTCTTGCTACGCAGAGAGGAGACGGACGGGCGGCGAGGAGGTAGAGAGGTTAACTACGATAACCGTACACTACCGTAACTTATTCTAACTTACACTAAGTGAACTTTAACATAACTTAGCTTATTTATTTTTTTCTATTTTTATATTTTATATTTTTCTTTTACATTTTCTTTTTTTCTTTTTGATGATTAACTTTAATCACTTTCACTCTCTACACTTAAAATTGATTGAATTTCTTTCGCTTCACTCTTTGCCGTTTTCTTTGTTTCACTTTCTTTCGCTTCACTCTTTGCCGTTTTCTTTGAATCACTTCCATCCTCTTCATCACGAGTTCGCTTCGTAGTTTTTTAAAGAAATTATCGATAGATAGTTGCTTGGTACGGCTTTTCAGAATGTTTCGAAAGTGTTAGGCAAACATCATCGAACTGCGCAACTACACGACAAACCTGCAATTTTTTTGGGTGGTATTTGTCGATGAAATCGACCACGTCTTGATATTTTCCCAACACCTCTTTTATTTGCGCCGAACCTAACACATGTTCTACCTCCTCGATCCCTTCCTCGTCATCACTCATGTGCTCAGACATAGCATGGAGTTCCTTGAGCTCCTCTGTGGTAAGTTCGTCGTGATGTTCGGCGACAAGTTCCGTAACGTCATCTGCGTCGACCTCCAGACCCATGGACTTGCCAAGGGAGACGATTTCCTCTACGTCTTCCGCTGCACCCACCACGGGATCAGGTTTGGGGTCAAAACCTTCGAAATCTCGGGGAGAAACTGCATCAGGCCACAGCTTCTTCCAGGCAGAATTGAGGGTCGGTCGAGTTAATCCCACCCAAGCCTGATCTATGATCTTCAAGCAGTGCACGATGTTGAAGTGGCTCCTCCAAAATTCACGCAAAGTTAAGTTGGTGCTTTGCGTGACATTAGAGCACTGCTTAAATAAGTGCTTGGTGTACAGCTTCTTAAAATTAGAGATGACTTGCTGGTCCATGGGCTGGAGGATAGAGGTGGTATTCGGTGGAAGATACAGCACCTTTATGAACTTAAATTCATCAAAGATATCATCTTCAAGTCCGGAGGGGTGAGCGGGTGCATTGTCAAGGAATAGCAGGCACTTTAAAGGCAATTTCTGTTCATGAAGATACTTCTTCACAGAAGGGGCCGAAAACTTGGTTAACCCATTGCACAAAGAACTGCCTAGTGACCCAGGCCTTCGAGTTGGATCGCCAGAAAACATGAAGCTGGTCCTTATCGATGTTGTGTGCCTTAAAGGCCCTAGGGTTCTTGGAATGGTAAACCAGTAAGAGCTTGACTTTAAAGTCCCCGCTAGCATTGGCACATAGGGCAAGAGTCAACCGATCCTTCATTGGCTTATGACCAGGCAATTTCTTCTCTTCGGCGGTGATGTAGGTTCGACTGGGCATCTTCTTCCAAAACAGCCCGGTTTCATCACAATTAAACACTTGCTGCTCTATGTAGCCTTCTTCCACCACGATCCTTTCAAAGTTCTTGACAAAGTCAGCTGCAGCCTTTGTGTCCGCACTAACAGCCTCTCCGTGGCGAACAACTGAATGAATCCTGGACCGTTTCTTAAATTTACCAAACCAGCCACGAGATGCCTTGAAATCGTCTGAGGAACGTTCGGTTGAACTCTCCCCAGCATCACCCCCAGAGCTCTCCTCCTTCAAGTCCGTGAAGATGGCGTGCGCCTTCTCGCAGATGACGGTTTCGGTGATGGTGTCACCAACAATCTCTCTGTCCTTGATCCAGATTAGCAGAAGTCGTTCCATCTCTTCTATGATAGGGCTACGGCGTTTTGAAATAATGGTGATCCCCTTAGAGGGTTTCACTGCTTTAATAGCTTCCTTCTGTTTAAGGATTGTCGAGATCGTTGACATATTACGGCCATATTGTTTAGCAAGTTCACTCACGCAGACGTGGCGCCATGCTCATGTTTTTCAATAATTTCCTGCTTTACGTCTAAAGAAAGCATTTCGTTCTTCCTTTTCTCACCACTACCACTACCACTTGCAAAACTAAGCCTTTTAGGACCCATACTACACGTAAATTACCGTAAAAGGATGCACGTAAAAAATCACGATTAAAACAGTACAATAATAGCAGAACGCACAGAGCACAACCGCAAGAAGCCGTCGAGAACAGAGGACTGACCCAAGCCACGCTAATTGAGGGTCCCTCCGAGGTCGAAGTGCTGCCTTCTATCGGCGGAAATAAAAAACACATCAGGCGCTATGAGTACCGACTACGCGTACGAGTATTGTTTACTTCGGGTGTCGAAAAAAAAAATCGGGTGTAGAGTAGGAACGTGTTCGAATTGTACTTCGCGTGTCGAAAAATTCGGATACAACCGGTGCGACGAAATTTGCTTACTTCGTGTGTCGAAATAAAATTCGGGTGTAGAGTCAAAAATTTGCACGAATTTTACTTCGGATGTTGGAAAATTCGGATGTAGAGGTTCCACTGTATTACGTTATTTGAGCTGTTGTACAGTATGCTTTACTTGTTCCTTCATGGCATTGTTTATTTTATTACTTAAGGTTTTGTTCGTATGTAACTTTACGTTCCTTAATATATTACCTCCATTTTGCTCAACGTTTTTACTTTACCTTTTGTTTTGTGGGCTTGGAAGGCATTCTCTGGTACATTTTCACCGGACGTCACAGGTCGACCCAGAAAAGGGATTTTGACGAAGGAAAAATCTATTTCTGGGGAGATACCTGTGATGGCCGGTGAAACCCTTCCCTGGTTTTTCCCCATCCCTTTCCTTTCCAAGCCATCTCATACAGAAGGATGTGTAGATGGCGCTCGAGGCGGCTGTCGCTGAGTGGATCAGATGAGTTTGGTTAGTGCTGCTTTGGCGGCTCCCCCTTTTGATGAAGGATTTATCTAAATGGAAGACGACCTGTGAATAGTAGTTTCACACGCCCTATCTTTATACACGACGCCCTTAGGGTGCTCACGCGAGGGTAGTAACCTCTGCATTCCATGCTTTAACTTTCTCTGGTATATTTGGAAGTATTTATATCAGAAGAGAGATAAGAAGGACCCTTTTCACCGGGCGTCACAGGTATCTCCCCAGAAATAGATTTTTCCTTCGTCAAAATCCCTTTATTATATCATTAATCCTTTCAGGAAATCCCTTTCGTACATTTACTTTGTTCTCCCACACACATCTACAATGTATCGTTCCAACTCTTTTGATTCTCTTTATTTTTTGCGATTTTATTTATCTTCTTTTTTCTAGCATTCATTCATCATTTTCATCTTATTAATCATTCTAAACCCCTTTCTTATCCCTCATTCCACGTATTCCCATTCCTATTTTTCATTCCTTTTTCTAACATTTCCCAAATTCATTGATTTCGCTAATTTAATTGATTTAGCGTAGATTTGCCGAAGAGAATGTGCTACCGCAAAGCCCGGGCAATCTGAACGCACGCACGCACGCTACCGCCTCCCCCTGTCTCGTCTCTTTGTTATATTGTTTCATCCTTCTCTCTCCCTGGTGCTTCACTTAACTGTATCCAGTAATAATGCATGTAATATTCACATTTATTACTAATTTTTAAATAGTTACAGTAATTGTTTTAATAAAACCTTCAAGTGCTTCTGTTTTAAATTTTGGGTGTATTTTATCAAGCTAAGTATTTTGGATGCTTTGATCAGATCAGCTGATATGATCACTTGTTTCAGACTAGGAATGTTTATATTATTTGCCAAGAGATGGCAATAGTGGTGGTTGTCAGAAACTTCAAATTTTCCAGGTTATCGGTACCTACACTATGATATACTGGAAAACAATGATGCAAAACTAAGTTTAAAATTTTTTTTTTTTAAATTAATTCCATAAACTTCCTATTAAAAACCATCAAAATCAACACTGCCATTCGAACTATTAAAAAGTGTTTTTTTGGGCTCAAGCCATGTTGTCCAGATGGAAGTTCCCTTCGGCAGCTTCCTACTGTATAATATTTCTGCAAGTGATATTACAAGAGAATTTCTGAGACAAATGACGTTACCGTCATCATCACTAATCATAGACAATGATAGTGCTTCCTGCCCCCTACAGGGACAGTAGAAAAGGGGCCTCAAGGTTAGCATATATTGTATGAACAAACATAAGTATTCACTGGGTATACAAACGGTTTCACGGTTTGTATATTTGTCGGAACAATATCAGTGTCCACTATATCCATTGCTTGTAAGCATACAATGATATGAGGTTTACTTACATGAGTAAGTCAAAGAACTCTGGCATCTTAAATATGGTATATTTATTATAAAATAAATCTTTAAATATACTTACCTGGTAGTTACTTATATATAGCTTAAATCTCGTGTTTCGATGCGGCACGACAGAAAATTCAAATTCGTGGCGATCGCCGCCATGCCAGTAGGTGGTCATACATGAGCGCCATCTCTCATAGATTATCAGAACTATTCCCAACATTCTTCAGAAATTCCATGTCTCTGTTTTCAGAGGGGAGGAGGGAGGGCCCTTTTATATATGTATCTACCAGGTGAGTATATTTAAAAATTTATTTTATAATAAAAATACCATTTTTAAATATGTAACTTCCTTGGTAGTTACATATATGTAGCTGATTGACACCATTGGAGGTGGGTCGAAAACCTCATCCTATTGGGAATTCGTATAATAATTAATAGCTACAATTAGTAGTACTAACAATCTGGTTCTAACCTGATAAAGAAGCTGGCTTCACAATGATACTGCCTCATTTCGCCTGCATTCCTTAAGAGACTCGGCGATCGACTCAGGGGGCTGTAAGTCTCTTGGGGCTGCCACAAGGTCCTCGACCTTAGCGTGGCTAGACCACCACCCTTGCAAACCTGGCATAGCCAAGGATACTGGAACGTAAACTAAGCAATGAATTCGGTTTTAGGTGGCGTATTTAGCAAAAGTATGATTTAAAATCATCTTTATTTAATTTATTTTGGATTTTTTTTTTTAAACTAGCTTGAGTTGCCTCCCAGACTGGCGAAAGGCTGCGACAACCTTCACAGACAACCTGTGAACACATTAAAACTAATTTGACTTGCATCCCAGATTGACAGAAGGCTGCAACAACCTTCACAGACAACCTGTGAACACATTATAACTAACTTGACTTGCATCCCAGACTGACGGAAGGCTGCAACAACCTTCACAGACAACCTGTGAACACAAGTACAAGAAAAAAAAGACAGGGGTATATATTAGGTTATCGGGAAGAGGCAGTAGACCCTTTTCCAACTACGAAGCCAGAGGTAACATACGGACCCAGGGTCTGGAGATCTTTGTGATAGCACTCTGTGAAGATTGATTTACTTCGCCAGAAAGTAGGCTCCAAAATTGACTTCATTGACCTATTGTGTTTGTAAGCCATAGAAAATTGCTACAGCTCTAACCTCGTGTGGTTTTACCTTAAGAATAGGGAAAACTTCTTAATCACAATCCTAGAGAGTCTCCCTTATCAAATCCTTAATGAAAAAAGACCAGGGTATTCTTTGATAAAGGCAAAGAGGGCTTTTAAACTGAGCATCAGAGGCTGTCTGTTTGTTCTCTCAGGTGTTTGGATGCGTGCAGATAAAAAATTTTAGAGCTCTCACTAGACAAAGGCCTTTCTCCTTTTCCCGTCCAATTTAAGTGAGATAGCTCTGGATAGTAAAAGCTCTTGGCCTAGCTGAAGGGAGCACATTACATTGTCTCCATTAAAGCCCACCTTCTTGCTGATGGCTTTTAACTCTCCTATTCTTTTGACTGTAGCCAATGTAATTAGGAAAAGTCTTCTTGGTAAGATACTTCCAAGATGCCTTGTCCAAGGGTACAAACCCACTTGAGGTTAAAAAGGCCAGGACTACATCCAGGTTCTACGAGGAGGTTGGATTGTCCTTCCTCTTAGTCGTCTCAAAAGATGTAATGAGATCTGAAAGATACTTGTTACCTGACACACCAATGTGTCGGTTACGAAAGACGGAGGCTAGCATGCTGCGGTAACCCTTGATGGTAGGCACAGCTAGCTTCTCTTTTGTACGCAGATACAACAGAAAACTCTGCTATATTGGCTATAGAGGTATTCCTGCACCATACTTCTAAATATGTCTCACTTGGATTAGTAAACCCTAATAGTGGTAATGATCTGGCGGTATCTATAAGCCACTCCATCATCTCCGCAACCCAATGTCTCATGGGCCAAAAAGGAGCTATCATGGTTATGCGAACGTTGGGCGAACCCCTGAATCTTTTCAAGACTTTGTCCAGGATCTTGAATGGAGGAAAAGCGTACACGTTTAGACCTTTCCAGTTCAGAAGAAAAGAGTTCACTGTGACTGCTTCCTAGGTTGGTACTGGAGAGCAAAATACCGGCAACCTGTATGTCATTTGTGAGGCGAAGAGGTCTATCGAGTGTTGACCTCACAACATCCAAAGGCTGGTGCACACCTCGTGATGTAGGGTCCACTCTGCAGTAAGAACTTGCCTTCTTCTGCTGAGCAGATCCGTCCTGACGTTTTTCACCCCTTCTATGAAGTGAGTAATCAGGGCTTGGTGAATGGCCACTAGCTCTTTGATATTTATGTGTCATTTACTCTGAGACTCTATCCACAGACCCCTGTCGAGAATCGTATGCGTCAAACAGGGACGAAATCGACCTCTCTAGTTCAGACAGACCAGACACTTGAAGCGCGCCGTATGCGCGAACTGAACAGTGTGCTGATTTCTGCGAGGGATCGTCAACCGTAGCCAGGTGACCACCAGGGGAAAGTCCTTACGACATTTCCGGAGTGCCTTGAGCGTAATCTGAACCGATTATCATCCCCAGAAAAATGAAATTCTGTGAGGGTGTTAGTTAAGATTTGGCCAGGTTATCATCAGACCTAACTGTTGCGTTAAGGGCATTATCATTTGAAGAGCCTCCAGACACTTTACTTGTGATTCTGCTCTGAGTGGTCAGTTGTCCAGGTACAAAAAAAATCCTTACTCCCTTTATGTGAAGCCAGGGAGCCACGTTGGACATCACCCGGGTAAAAAACGTAGGGAGTCGTGCTCAGTCCAAAACAGAGTGTTTTGAACTGATAATGGTCTCGAGGAACATGAGCCTTAGAAATTTTCTGTGGTCCGGGTGTATCGAGATATGGAACTACGCGTCCTTCAGATCCAAAGACACTATCCAGTATCCCTGTCTGTTGCCTGTAAGGACTGACGCTGAAGTTTCCATCGCAAATTTAACTTAGCTGAAGAACTTGACTGACGTTGAAGTTTCCATGGCAAATTTAACTTAGCTGACAAACTTGTACAATGGACTGACATCCAGATCAGGTTTCCATCTCCCCCCCCCCCCCCCCCGAGCTTTTCGGAACTAGGAAAAGTATGTTGTAAAAACTCCTCCCAGGAGGTATCCTATACCACTTCTATAACTGATTTCGACAGCATAAAGTTCACTTGCTCTTGAAGAGCTGCTGCCTTGTTCCCTGAGTGGACTGTTGTCAACTCTAAGGGTATCGACGACATGGGAGGCATAGCAGGTCTCACTTTTGATTCGGTTTGTTGTCTTGGGAATCTGCGAGCTTGACCTTGAAGGGGCTCTCCTACGAAAGGGCTGACAAGTGGGAAGAGCCTCCTTTTGTATCCATGCTAAAAAGCTAGCTGGTAGGACTTTCTTAGCAGTCCTAGAGATACGAGCTTGCGTAGCCTGTTATGCCAGAGCTGTCAACAAATCTTTCCATTACTCAACAGAGCAAGAAAAAGTTCAGATCTCTGAACAAGGGACAAACCTGAAGATAAGAAGGAACAAAACACAGTCCTCTTTTTAAGAATTCCTGCCGTGAAAAGGGCGGAAAGTTCGATGGAGCCATCCTCCCGGCCTTATCCAGACAGGCAATCAGATGCATCTGAGCCTCGTTCTTAGGGTCTGTGGCTTCTGCGAGAGTTACGAGAGTCCAGTCCATAAAGAACACTCTCTTAACCGATCTAGCCAAGACCATCTTCTTGAAGGAGAATGTTTTTTGGGGTCTGCCCTTCAAAACTGAGAGGGCAGGCTCTGAGGTATAAGTTGAGTAAAGTCTTCTGGAAACAGAGATGTTAAAACTGTCAGAAGTTATTTATTTATTTTTTCTTTTAATCAGCTGCCTGTAGTGAATCCTGAGATTCGTCTTCTAATTTGGCTAATGGAACATCGATTCCCTGATTCGAATGGGTAGAAGACAAAACTGCGTCATCCTGATGGTTATTGTCTTCCAAAAATAATTCATCTTGTCCTGAAAGAATCTCGTGAAGGATATCATCCAGTTGCGAAGAAGCATCTCGTTTATAAACTGTAAGCCTTGAGGGAGAGACAGGTTCCAGTGCTTCCAGCATAAGATCATCATGCTGTAAGGAAGCATCAACATCGGTAAACCCATGCGAGGGAAAATCTTGTTCGCGTGCGTTCAGCATGCCTTCAGCATGTCGTATGTCAATAGCGTGATGAGAGGGAGCGTTAGTTGCGTTTTCAGAAAATCGCGCGAAGGAGACACAAAAATTTGTCTATCTTGTTGCGAGTACAAGTCCCGACTATATGAGTCCATCAATCGTAAAGATTGAGACTGCTGTATGTTTCCATAAGAGGTATCAGTCTACTGCATGCGTCCCGAGTGCCGTGAGTCTGTCGCGAGCCGCGAGGAAGCGTTAGTATCGCGTTAAGTCAGTCGCGCAGAAGAGACAACTGTTTGTCTATAGTGACGTGGGGACAAAACCTGACTGCATGCGTCCAGCATATGTCCACACTGCCGCATGCGTCCAGTTTGCCGTGAGTTTCCAGACTGCTGCATGCGTCCAGATTGCCGTGAGCTATCAGCATGTCGTATACGTCTCGCATGACCGATAGTCGCTAGTTCCGCAGATCGCGAAGGCGAGACAACTGCTTGTCTATCTTGTTGTGTGGACAAATTTTGACTGTATGCGTCCAGGATACGTCCAGACTGATGTCTGAGTCCAGAATGCCGTGAGGGAGAGACCAGACTGCCACATGCATCCGCCTTGTCGCTTGCCACAACGCGAGCTGATCGCTGCGAGGGAGCGTTGGTGAGTATCGGAGAACTACGCTGCCCGATAATATCGGAAGACCGTTTTCTTGGTCTATTGCTGTCCTTAGATTCTTTTAGACGTGATTTTTCTGCTCGAGAATCGTAAGCGTCAAGAGACGAAATCGACCTCTTTAATTCAGACAAATCAGATACACGATGAGCGCCGTGTGCGCTAACTGAACGATGTACTGATCCCTGAGAGGTATTGACAACTCTTGATACTTCCAGCGTGCCTTGTGCGCGATCTGAACAGTGTATCGATCGTTGTGAGGGATCGTCAACAGTATTAGAATGGTCACCAGGGGAAGTCCCTGTGACATTTCCTAATCTGGGGGAATGGAAGGAGCGTGTACTGACGTAAACTGAGCACCTTCTTCCTCCGACGAACTATGTGTCTTACGTGATTGTCTCGGTGCTGACAAGTCGTCTTCGTCCGAAAGGAAAACCTTCGGCGAACATCCGTCACTACAGGAAGGTTTATTAGGAGACATACGTCTCTTGAGTGGTCTTAAACGTAGTGGTTGGTGCCAACTACGTCGCGGTTTTGCATCATCCGACGATGTCCCATACACTCTAACCTCGCCTTTCCTGTGGCGAGGGGGAGCGATCTGGGGATCGTCAACATGATCGCTCGAGGGGACGTCCGTTCGCTGATCAAGGTCTGAAATATCCTTTGGCCTTTCGACATTCCTTCTCCCAGGGGTTGAGGAGCATGGAAGAGGTCCCGGGCTGGGAGTATGACGGACACCAACGAATGCACCCTCCACTGCACTGACATTGAACACAAGCACTTTTAATTATTTCACAATAGATCTTGATAGACCTTCCCATTGCAAGAGATTATACTTTTCATCAAGGGCTAGAAAGAAAATACAATAGGATATATGATTAATATTAGTATTCTCAAAATTGAAATATAAAATAACGATACAGTACAAGTAATTGTGAAAACAAAAAACGATTGTCAAGAGTATTATGTATCGTAGATTGACGCATTGCGTCATTTTATGTGCCATTGAACACTAGCACTTTAAAATATTTCACATTAGATCATAATAGACCTACCCGTTGCAAGAGATAATACTCTTTCGCCAAGGGCCAGAAAGAAAATACAATAGAATATATGAATAATATTAGTATTCTCAAAAACGAAATATCAAATAACGATACTTGTGAAACAAAAACTATCGTTTATTATTTGACATCTCCCTTAGAGTACTACGAGCGTAAAATGACTGTACGCTCGAGAAATCTCTAAATCGAAAATTTACTAAGGGAAATATACTAATAGGACAAATATATACTTGAAAAAGAAAAAACAAAATATATTTCCCTACATTATAAACGTACTAATGCTTAGTAAGCTAATACAGGTATTTTTAAAATCTCTTGCAAGAAAAGAAAATAATTCACATAATGCAAGTCATACTAAGAATATTACGTCACAGGATTGTGACGTCATCACGATGACGGACTGAATTCCTTCAAGGTAATCAGATCTTGTTCTGCTAAGAATTTACGTCACAAAATAGTGATGTACAATGTTTTAATGTTTAAATGTTCTTCTTTCCATTATAACTTTAAGAGTTGTTCGTAAGCTAATAAAGTAGGGGGAAAAAATTCTTTGATCCCTCAATGTACGAACATAGAAAGAAAAAAAATACATACAAGCTCCCTCCTAAATACAGTGTGGGAAGAAAGAGCAGCTCGAAAGCCGGTCTAGCCTTACACACAAAGTTTAACAACCAAAGAGCCATCTTGTTAAATAACGATACTTGAAAATCAAGTTAAATTAAACTGTCCAAGTTGGACCAGCAAAAAACTATCCTATACAATATCTTAGATAGTTGAAAGGCAGCGAAAGCCATCAACAATAATCAGACAAAAGGTACTTCACAAAATTGTAGAATAAAGTAATATATCCACGAAACGAATTCCCGAGGTGTTGACTTGATCAACGACAGAGAATTTCTGAAGAATGTTGGGAATAGTTCAGATAACCTATGAGAGATGGCGCTCATCTATGACCACCTACTGTCATGGCGGCGATCGCCACGAATTTGAATTTTCTGTCGTGCCGCATCGAAACGCGAGATTTAAGCTATATATATGTACTGTAACTACCAGGGAAGTTACATATTTAAAAATGCAAATTGCTGGGCGAATTAGGACGCAATTACATTCTAATAGACATTTATTTCTAATAAATGACTAAATGAAATAACAAGTTAAACGAATGTAACATGATAAAGGAATTATACGTGCAACGTATACAGAAATTATTTTCCCCGTTTGAAAGGGAAGAAATGATGAGTGCCACTCTAAGACTGAAAAATTTTAATAAATCTTTCCTTTATAATTTCTGTAAATGTTGTATCCTATCAACACTGTGTACTACGTACACATGGCACAAGTGTTATCTGTATAATTCCACACCTGAGATTTTGAACAGTCTTAGTGTCACCATGGTGACACTCACTTAAAGGGTATCACACCAGAAGTGTTGACACCTTTTCCCTTTAACTGATAGTCCCAATCAATTAACTGTTCATCGCAGAAATTATACGACAGGTTTTAATACACTACCTGCCGCCACCACATAATGCTTCAATTCATGGACCTGCTTAGCATAGTGTTTGTAGAATACTCTGGATGATTTCCATCCAGTATATGAGCGAAGACGCTCAAAGTCCATATACTGAAAAAAGTTCAGTGATGAAGCAATTTTCCTCGGATCATGACCTGCGGGTGTACTGTCAGGATCTGCTCTGCGAATAAAGTAGATGAGCTTCGCCCTCAGTTATTTTAGGGATAAGTTTGATCCAGAGGTTTCTCCTTTAAAGAGCTGTCCTCCTCTGAAGTCTGAAGTTCTACGAAGAGACCTTTAGAAACTCTACAGGACATAGAGAGACATCTTCCTTCACAGGGCAGATTCTCCAGGGACCCCACCTCTTAGTGGGTAGCTCGTTCTTAGCGAGAAAGGTTGGATCAGGAAAGAGATTCAGTTCTCCCGCTTCGGTGAACTGAATGTGGCTCTCATTTCTAGATAGGGCTACTATTTCACTAACTCTAGCCCCAGAGGCTATAGCGAACAGAAAAATAACCTTCTGGGTTAGATCCTTGATGGAACAATCTTCATTGTTCACAGATGAGGCATAATGTAGGACCTTGTCTAAAGATCATGAGAGGGGCTATGGAGGTGCTGCAGGCCTAAGCCTTGCGTATGCCTTCGGAATCTTATTAACCTCTTCCGCACGACGGGTCGAACGGGTGTCCCATCATTTTTGCCGTATATATTACGATGGGTCGAACGGGTGTCCCAAGGTTATATTAAATCCCACAGAGACATAAAGAAAGTCGGAATGGCCACAATAGATTAGTTTTCCCTATTCGTAATACCTGTAGTGCTCTTATTCGTCTACTATAGAAAATGGGATTTTCCAGAATAAAAGAAAACTGGGCATTCGTCTTTGTGGTAGCAGCATCACCAGCAGTCGCGCGCGAGTTGTTTGTTGGTGGCGGACATACGAACGTTTTCTGGTGTGTTTTTGCCTTTTTTGCGTTAATTTCATGTCTGACATTGAAATTTCGGACAGTGATGATTCATATCATCCAGAGGAGGATATGGGGGATTCAGACAGTGAAGACTATACGTCAATGGAGTGATATCCATGAAAGTGACGACGAATCATTCCTTTCTTTAGGTGGTGGATGGTCACGTGTTGATGTTTTTGGCGATAAGAGGCCTAATTCAGTACCTCCCCTAAGGCAGGCCTATAGTGGTGTGAATCCCAACCTTGGAATAAGCAGTGACTCATCAGTGATAGAGTGCGTGAAAAAATTCATCACAGGTGATATAGTAGCGCACATCGTGGAATGTTCAAATGAACGTGCGAAGCATTTTTTTTAAGAAAATCCTGAACTCAAAGGTAAAATAAACAGACTGAAATGGCATGAAATTACAGTGGGTGAATTGTATGTCTTTCTGGCTTTATATATATATACAGGACAGTGTAAGTATAGTGAAATAAACCAGTATTGGACAAGGCAACCTTACGAACCAGGTGTTCATTTTTTTTGTTCATCTATCATGAGCAGAGATAGATATCTATCAATAATGAAATTTTTGAGATTTACCTTGCCAGAGAATGTAAACAAAAGGATGCCATCTACACGATTGGATACATTTCGTGAAAAGATTCTCGTGCCCATGATGGGAAATGTCGATCCAGGGAAAAATATCGCCATTGATGAAGCATTGGTATTATGGAAAGGACGACTTGGCTTTCGCCAATTTATAAAAACCAAACGTGCTCGCTTTGGCATAAAGGTTTTTGTCATGTGCAACAGTGAAAAAGAGTGGAGTGGATACTGCTACAATTTTCAAATCTATTATGGAAAAGAAACTAGTGACTCTTATGTTTTGCCAAATGTTCCTGGGGCTAATGAGTTGTCTATCAGTGAGAAAATAGTTGTGCATTTGGCAAACTCTGTCCTTGGGCAAGGACGTCACATTTTTGTAGACAGCTGGTATTCGAGTATTCGTTTGGCACACTTTTTGCTCACGCAAGAGACATTGATGACTGGCACCATTCGTCCTAACAGAGGAGTGCCAAATGAACTGAGAGGAGAAAAGTTGATAAACCATCAAGCATCATTTGTCAGGAAAGACAATACTTTGATTGTCAAATGGAATGATAAGAGGGAAGTGTATGTTATTTCCACTTGTTATGAATCAACATTATTTGTCGAAAAACAGCAAGTGTTGCCTGGTGGAAGGAAAATAAGTTTCAAAAAGCCTCACATGATAGAAAAATATAATGATTTTATGGGAGGTGTTGATAAAGCAGACCAGCTTTTGGAACCCATAGATCCAAGCCGCAAGTCTCTGGCATGGTTCAAGAAATTAGGATTGCATTTCATTATGCTTCTCATGCTAAACAGCTTCCTACTTTACAAGAATAAAGTGAACAAAAAAACCACCATCAAGAGATTCATCCTGAAAGCTGTTGAAGAAATAGTTGAGACTCACAGTCCAAAAGGAATTGAAGTAAGAGAGAAGTTTATTGCTGCGAACCCTAGAGCAGGCCGCAAAAGGAAGGTAGAGGAAGTAATTCATGCTTTTATCCAGCTTGCTCCTACACCAGGAGGCAATCAAAAACCCCGGAAGCGGTGCAGAGTATGCAAGGTCGAGAAAAAAACCAAGTATTGCTGCGATGGATGCCCCGAGAAACCAGGCATTTGTAGCATTGAGCATTTCAAGGAATGGCACAAAGATGTTGGTGGTGGTCCATCCACATCACAATAAATGTGGTGTGTTGCATGTTTGTAAATAATGAATAAGTGAAAAAAATGAAGTGAAAAAAGTAAAAAAAAAAAAAAAAAAGAAAATGTATCAGAAAATTCTAATTGTACTTAGTAATAGTAAGGTAATTGCTTTTTTTGTAAATATCTGTATTTGTGTGAACAATGAAAATTTGTGTTCGTAAATAATAATAAGTGATAGTGCCACTTGAATATATATATATATATGTATATATAAATATATAATGATTGCTCAACATAATGCTACAAATGCCTCCATGAAATCCAGTCACCTAATTTGAAGGTAAATAACATTATGAATATTTTCGTTATTATGGTTATTGATTTTTTATTATATATATATATATATATATATATATATATATATATATATATATATATATATATATATATATATATATATACTTACACACGCATGTATATATATATATATATATATATATATATATATATATATATACATACACACACACACACACGCAAGCATACACACATACTTATATATATATATATATTTCTTCAATAGGGTCTCCAAGGAATCCAGTCAGCTGAATTGAAGGTAAATAATGTTATGAATATTGTTGTTCCAATGGTTATCATTGATTTACATACATACATACATACATACATACATACATACATACATACATACACTTATATTTATATATATATATATATATATATATATATATATTTTTTTTTTTTTCTATATTCCTCAAAAAAGCTTTGTTTCGGTGAAGGAAAAGGGTTGTTATTTTATAATGGTTATCATTGCTATATATATTTTATATACTGTATATATATGTATGATTGTATGCATGCATGTAAGTATGTTTGTATGTATGTATGTACGTACCTGTATGTATGTATGTATGCATATATGTATGTATATACATACACATACATTATATGTGCACATATATCTTTTTTTTTCTCGGAGATTAGGGCTCTAGGCGATACTCCGTCAACAAAAACGAGTGTAGAAGTATACCTCTGCGGTCACTTGGAAAATACTTTGGGTAATCAACTTTTTCGCACAGAAAATGCATACGCATATACAAACATACATATATACACACACACACACACACATATATATATATATATATATATATATATATATATATATATATATATATATATGTATATATGTATATATATGTATATATATATATATATATATATATATATATATATATATATATATATATATATATATATATATATGTATGTATATATATATGTATGTATATATATATATATATATATATATATATATATATATATATATATATATATATATACATTTATACAGTAGATTTACACAAGCATTTACATACCAAACATATATATGAAAACACAGTTGCGCATTAGTATATACATGAACATGTATGTGTACTTATACATGCATACGGACGGACACACGCACACGCATGCGCCCGCGCGCACACACATACACGTACACACACACATACACACACTTATACTAGTTGATAAATAATTATATTTGATAATTGGCTGATTTCTGGTGCGTTTAAGCGTGACGGAAAAAAATCGGAATGCTTATATTGACGCTCTGGTGACAGGTCGTGCGGAAGAGGTTAAAGATTTTATTCGCCAGATCCACTTGAAAGGCATATAGAAGAGGTCTAGTCAAGGCTGACTTGCACGTAGTTATCGTGTTGGCTGCCGGACCTGGATTATGAAGGTGGACAAAGAAGGACAGACAAAAGCAACCCACTATTTCCAAGATGACTCATATTGTCTTCTAGTTGACTAGACTTGTATTCTTCTAAGAACTCTATATTGCCTTCTGAGATCCCAAATCTTTTCCTAACCGCTAAGGCAAGAAAATCATGAAATGAAGGGTTTGGGCTCTCTGTGATAAATCGAAGGCAATTAACTTCTGAACCCTCTGAGATAGTGCTGGGTTCAGTACTAGGGCCAGCCTCAGCCTCAATTCCTTCACTAGAGGGAGCCAGTTGCTCTTTGGCTATTTGGGAGCCACCAGAGCTACCCTTCCCTGGGAATCTCAGCATGTTGAGGACCTTCAGCAGATTGGATGGGATGAACAGGAATTCCGGAGTCCATCCCTTCCATACTAGAAACATGGTGTCTGTTATCTCCTCTAGAGGATCCTCGTATGGGGCTACATATCGAGGTAGTTTCTTGATGACGCTCGTCACGAAGAGGTCGATCTGCAGCTCAGGGACTTGTTCCCATCTGGGAGAGAATAGGTCTGCGTCTGTGGACCATTCTAACTCTATCGGCTTGAGCCTGAGTAGAGCATCCGCTGTCACATTGAGGATCGATTGTACATGAACTACTGATAGGTGCCATCCTTTTAGGCAAGGGATGGCTAACATCACCTAAACTATATGAGACGCTCTCAAGCTTTGTCGGTTCCGACGTCTTATTATCGCTTCGATGTCCCAGATCAGCCTGAGGAGGTCTGATCTGCGTGGAGAGTGTTTCCCCAACCATGACAGGACTACCATGGCCTTGGATAGAAATGACCAAGTCCTTTGGATTTTCCTCTGATGGGAGTGAACACCCCATTCTTCCGACTAGGCATCCATGCGGATGATCTTCAATAGTCAAGGTAGTTGCAAGGCCATGGTCCTCAATAGGCTTTTGGCCTTTGACCATTGTTTGGGAAGCGATCAAGGAAAGACCGATATCGGTCATTTCAGATCTCTTCGAGCGTTTGATGCGTATCTTCTCCAGACTCTTAACGCCTCATTCAGCTGTGCTCTTAGCACTGGGTCTGTCACTATTGCAAACTGGAGAGATTTCAGAACTCTTTCCTGTTAGCGTCTTGGAATCCTGACTGATTACCATAGTCTCTTGACCGACCCTGCAATCTCCTTTTACATCCCTAAGGGAAAGGAGAGCCGGTGTGACCTCAGGTTTTGATGGCTTTTTAACTATTGAAGCCTTTGAGCTGGATTTCGTCTAAAGGAACATCACCCTTTTTCTCCGAGATGTAGTTTGCCGTCTAAAATCGGCATAAGCTCCTCATACCTCCAGGGATTGGTTTTGGAGCATGACGGAAGGTCTCGGTCTCTGGGTTGCTTGTATGACCCTTAGGGAGCGACAAGTGGAGCTTCACAGAGCTCTATCTTCAGTTTCGCTTCCTCCGTTTCGCCTTGTTTGCGAAAGTTTTCCATTAGACCCTTAATATGGGCCAGTAACTGGTCCATTTTGTCTAATAGAGGGGTAGAAGGTGAAGATGTCGAGGTTAACGGCTCTAGAGCCTGCACAGATGGAGGCAATTCCGACACGACATTGTCCACTTCTTCCCGGGGGGGGGGGGGGGGCTTCCGGCCCTCCGTCCCAAAGGCTATCTGGACGCAGGGAGGTGCGAATCGTGCCTGGGGCACCACTATTTCCCCACTTGCTTTCGGGAATAGTAAGCTACGCATCCTATCATTAGGTAGGTAGGGTCCCGGAGAGATCTTCTGGAACCCTCTTACCCAATTGCGTAGTTTCTCACGAGCTGCATCCCTAGACTCCATTGACTTGGGATTATCAAAACCCTCGGACACTAAGGTCCGACAGATATTGCAAACTTGGGGGTCCCAATAATGCAGGGATTTGGAAATAATATTGCAGGGGGCATGAAACCTGCATGTACAGGTATTATGACCGTAAAAGTACTTACTCTTAATATTGCAGAAGACTGCAACACATGTCATCTGGGGTTCCTCCTGTAAAGAAAGGAAAGCAGAATGAGTATACAATTGAATATCTCACTGATAAGCAATATGTAAAAGTCATCTTTTAACTAAAATAGCTTAGGATAGTAAGCTAGAAAGGGATAGTGGGAGACACATACTTGTGTATCCCTTGCAAGTAATTGCTGTTACCTCCCCTCAGTATTAACTATAGAGAGTTTCCTTTATCAAGGCAACTCGAACGAAAGGGTTCTAACCCCTAGGGGTAGAAAAGTGTACATTGCCCCTGCCCCATTTAATTATTTAACACTGTGGGGTAAGGATAATGGATTTCTAATCAGAGTATTGAAGGAATTTTATTCTTTCAATATAGGATCGGTCTCAGCAGAAGCCAGCACAAGATATGTTAGAAATTAACTACTGTATAATCATACTATACCTTTCTGTTTGCAGTATATACTATATTGCAAAATACCGACTACTGTATAATTATATATTGTAGTTCAGCCAGTGTGCTGCCAGTATGGCTAGTGTCTGGCGGCACGGTCCAGCCAGAATGACGCCGACTGGACTAGGAAATATAAAAGACATATATTTGTGTATCCTACCCAGCCCATTTGCTGTGGCCTTCCCTTCCAATATTAAAACCATAGAGTTTCCTGATCAGGAAAGCTCAAGGATAAGGGCTCTAACCTTTAAGGATAGAAAGTGTACTACCACCGGCCCTTTAATTTATTTAATATTGTAAGGTAAAACGTAAACTGATTTCTAATCAGAATATTGAAGAAATTCTATTCTTTCAATATAGGATTGGTCTCAGCAAACACCTGGGCAAGAATACCCAAGATATACTGTAAGATAACTACAGTGATACCTCTAAATACGAATTTAATCCGTTCCACACCCGACTTCGGGTGTAGAAAATGTTCGGTTGTAGAAACGAATTTTCCCAAAAGAATACATTGAAATAGGATTAAGGGGACCGTCCGCGGTGGTATTTTGGCATACCAACTTGAAAAATTCAAAAATCGTTTTATTGTCTGTATAGAGAAACATATCGTACATGCTCTCCAGATGTTTCAACCCATTATTTTCATAAATAATGATGATACGGGGGTTTTCAAATCATGACGTCATCCTGGGACGTCGTCTGCGCGACTGAGTTTGACAGTTCGTCTTTGCGTGCTTTTTTTTTTTTATATATATACATCGATTTTTTCGGGTTTTTTTCTCGAATTTCGTACGTCTGGCAATGAGAGCTCACTGAAGACCCTCTCAGCACACGCAGTTAGAGTCGACACACGACAGTATCGTCTTAGACTTCGTGAGAGTGAGACGCACGTGTTTTTGTTTACATTCGCCCACGTGTTTATTAGTGTTTTTTATAATTCCTCGTGAATTCTACATCATGCCAAGGAAAAGCATTATAAAAAGGGGTACAAGGAAAGAAATTCTTTCAAAATTAGCGAGTGCTCGGAAGGAAAAACTGAAGAAAAAACAATCGCTTTCTTTGTCATCAGCTCTCGCATTGTCTGCGAGAGAGAGAGAGAGAGACGTGAGCCTTCTACCTCATTTTCGCTGCCAGATGAAGGAGAATTTGGCGGGCCTAAGCCATCCACGTCGCGGGATATAAGCCAGGAATTGCTTTCAAGCCCTCAACCTTCAACCTCACAGTACGTGAGTGAGGATTCGATTTCACCGCCAGTTCCTGATCATAGAATTGGGATTGATATTAGTGATATCCCAGAATATGATGAAAAATACACAATTTCAAGAAAACAGCTAGAAGGAATGATGAAAGGCGTGACTTGTAGAAAGCGAAACTGTAGAAAGTCAGTCAGTGTACACGCAGAAAGGGACAGATGGGATACAACATTTAGAGTATCTTGTGATGGTTGCCATACGGACATTAGCTACCTCCCCCAAGGAGGCATGGGAGGGGAAGGGAATGTCATAAATTTGGTGAAGCAAATTTACAAGAAGTGTATCATTCTCTTACTACAGGTATAGGAAGAGCTGGCCTGAATAAAATGGGAGGATTTTTCTGCAAGCCTCTGGCAGCGGGATCTTATGCCAGACATAGTTCTTATCTTTATAAAGAAATGGAAAAACATTACAGTGATATGCAGAAATATACATATGATTATGTTAAGAAATTTTATATAGAAAATAAGTTGGCAATACCTGATGAAAATGGCGTAATAGATATAGATGTTTCTTTTGATGGAACTTGGTTATCAAGGGGCCATAAGTCACACGTAGGTGTAGGGTTCGTTATTGATGTATTCACAGGGAAAGTACTCGATTGTGAAATTTTGTGTAATTATTGCAAAATATGTGACAAAGGAAAAGAGGAAGGACAAGAAGAAGGAAATGAGCCAAATCATAAGTGCAATAAAAACTTTGAAGGAAAATCTGGTGCCATGGAAGCAGAAGAAGCAACGAGAATGTGGAAGAGATCATTGAATAATGGTTTCAGATATAAAACATTTGTTGGGGATGGGGACTCGAGTGCATACAATGCAGTATGTGAAATGAATAAAGGCCAAGGGCCATATGAAGGTGTGAAGGTAGAGAAGGAGGAGTGTATTTGTCATGCCCAAAAAAGAATGGGCCACAGGCTCATAAAAATGAAATCAGAAGTGAGTGAATACATAACAACAAAAAGCGGAAAACAGATGAAAAGAAGTTTATTGTCAGGAAAAAACAAGTTGACCCAAGCCATTATAAATAATATTCAAGCATATTATGGTATGGCAATAAGAAATAATATAAACACAACAGTGGATCAGATGCGAAATGCTATTTGGGCTATCTATTATCACTTGACATCTGATGATGAACACCCAGTCCATCAAATGTGTCCTGCTGGGCCTGAATCATGGTGTTTTTACAATAGAGCTGTAGCCAAAAAAGAAAAAATACCATCACATGCAACAAGGAAAAATCATCTTGCAGGAATACCCTATGAGCTTCGCACACACATAAGAAGTGTTTTCAATAGTTTGGCTGACCCCAAATTATTGCAAAGATGCCTGCATGGCTGGACTCAAAATCCAAATGAATCTCTGCATTCTAGGCTTTGGATGAAGTGCCCCAAACAAAAGTTTTTTGGCATGTCTAGAGTAAAATTTGCATCAAGGTTAACAGTTTTGGAAAATAATTTTGGATACATGCAAAGTAACTTGATGGTAAAGTTACGTGGAAAAAGTCCTGATATAGACACTTCCCTCAAAATTTATGACAAGGAAAGAGCAAGAAGTAGAGAGAGAATAAAAACAAGAACAAAGAAGACAGAGAAACAAGGAGAAGAATATAAAGCTGGAGCATTTTAGCTCTGCAAAACCCTGGCAACAATGAGGGAGGAGGCAGCTCCCGACACCCTTACACTAAGTGTATTAGTACACTTAGGGTATTAATACCCCTTTTAAGGGGGGGACCAGGAGCCTTGCTGTAGAAATCAACAATAAAATTAAGTAAGTTTCCATAATAATGTTTTTTTCATTTTTTTTATGAAAAATGCAGAAATTTACATGGCAAATCTTTAGGAGCTCATAACTCGAAAACATACTTATCCACACTTAGGTACATTTTTCTCAGTTATTTATTGTTCAATTTTAAAGATAAAGATATCATTGAAAAGAAGAATAAAAATGCCACAATTCTGTCAGACAAAATTTTAATTTTCATTTTACTTTTTTTTTCACGATTATTTTCCGTCTAGACGAGGAAAAAAAATATTCATTAAAAAAAAAAAAGGAAAATCAAAATTCTGTCTGACAGAATTGTTAGGTTGATAGAGTAGTTTTTATGGTAAAAGTTTCAATACAATTGGTATTAAAGTAGTCGGGAAAAATGTACCTAAATTTTTTTTTTTAAATCATGATTTTTGCTAATAAATCCGAAAGTTTTTGATCAAATGACTTGAAATTTTTATATTATGAAGGTATTATATATGTCTAAAACATATATAGAAATGGTGTAATTTGGTTCATTAGAAAAAAAAGTGGCGGACATGGCGGACGGTCCCCTTAATCTGTGGTTGAGCCCAAAAACCTATGATAACTCCTTAATAAATTACTACACATAATTACACATGACAATAATGCACACTAAATTAGATAATAGACATGTAAAAAAGAAGGTAGAGAGGGTGACTATAATAAACGTACACTACCGTAACCTATTCTAACTTACACTAAGTGAACTTTAACCTAACTTAGCTTATTTTTTGTTTTTGTTTTTTTATTTTATATTATTTTTTTACATTTTCTTTTTTTTATGATTAATTTTAATCACTTTCACTCTCTACACTTAAAATTGATTGAATTTTTTTCTCTTCAATCTTTGCCGATTTCTTTGTTTCACTTTTTTTCTCTTCACTCTTTGCTGTTTTCTTTGAACCACTTCCTTCCTCTTCATCACGAGTTCGCTTCGTAGTTTTTTTAAAGAAGCTATCGATAGAAAGTTGCTTGGTACGGCTTTTCAGAATGTTTCGAAAATGAGTTAGGCAAACATCATCGAACTGCGCAACTACACGACAAACCTGCAATTTTTTTGGATGGTATTTGTCGATGAAGTCGACCACGTCTTCATATTTTCCTAACACCTCTTTTATTTGCGCCGAACCTAACACATGTTCTACCTCCTCGATCCCTTCCTCGTCAGCACTCATGTGCTCAGACATAGCATGGAGTTCCTTGAGCTCCTCTATAGTAAGTTCGTCGTGATGTTCGCCGACGAGTACCGTGATGTCATCTGCGTCGACCTCCAGACCCATGGACTTGCCAAGGGAGACGACTTCCTATACGTCTTCCGCATTCTGTGCCTTAAAGGCCCTAGGGTTCTCCGAATGGTATACCAGTAAGGGCTTGACTTTAAAGTCCCCGCTAGCATTGGCACATAGGGCAAGAGTCAACCGATCCTTCATTGGCTTATGCCCAGGCAATTTCTTCTCTTCGGCGGTGATGTAGGTTCGACTGGTCATCTTCTTCCAAAACAGCCCGGTTTCATCACAATTGAACACCTGCTGCTCTACGTAGCCTTCTTCTTGCACGGTCCTTTCAAACTTCACAAAGTCAGCTGCAGCCTTTGTGTCCGCACTACCAGCCTCTCCGTGGCGAACAACTGAATGAATCCTGGACCGTTTCTAAAATTTTTCAAACCAGCCACGAGATGCCTTGAAATCGTCTAAGGAACGTTCGGTTGAACTCTCCCCAGCATCACCCCCAGAGCTTGCCTCCTTCAAGTCAGTGAAGATGGCGTGTGCCTTCTCGCAGATGATAGTTTCGGTGATGGTGTCGCCAACAATCTCTCTGTCCTTGATCCAGATTAGCAGAAGTCGTTCCATCTCTTCTATGGCAGGGCTACAACGTTTTGAAATGATGGTGATCCCCTTAGAAGGTTTCACTGCTTTAATGGCTTCTTTCTGTTTCAAGATTGTCGAGATCGTCGACATGTTTCAACCATATTCTTTAGCAAGTTCCCTCACGCGGACGCCACGCTCATGCTTTTCAATAATTCCTTACTTTACTTCTAAAGAAAGCATTTCCTTCTTCTTTTTCTCACCACTACCACTACCCCTTGCGAAACTAAACCTTTTAGGACCCATGATTTACGTAAAATACCGTAAAAGGATGAACAGGGCACAACCACACGAAGCCGACGAGAACAGAGGAATGACCCAAGCCACGCTAATTGAGGGTCCCTCCGAGGTCGAAGTGCTGCCTTCTATCGGCGGAAATAAAAAATACATCCGGCGCTATGAGTACCATCTACGTGTACGGGTATTGTTTACTTCGGGTGTCGAAAAAAAATTCGGGTGTAGAGTAGGAACGTGTTCGAATTGTACTTCGTGTGTTGAAAAATTCGGATACAACCGGTATGACGAAAAATGCTTACTTTGTGTGTCGAAATAAAATTCGGGTGTAGAGTCGAAAAATTGCTCGAATTTTACTTCGGGGTTGGAAAATTTGGATGTAGATACGTTAGTGTGTAGAGGTTCCACTGTACTAGTATAATATATACAACAGTTTTCTATCCGCAGTATATACTATACAGTGAACCCTCGCTACTTCGCGGTTCGACAATCGCGGATTCACCACTTCGCGGGGTTTTCCCATAACCCATATATATATACATATCGCGGATTTTCCGGAAAATTCGAAAATACCGCGAAATCTGAAGACAACCAAATACGATATTTTGTTACCTGTAATTCCATTAATACTGTAATTAGTAATATCTGCTCTTACTGATTGTTCATTGCATTACATATGTATATAATTCAGCACAGAAAGAAATAAAACACGAAAAGAGAATGTGATCATACGATAATTCAGTATGTAGTAAAATTAAATCGAACATGAAACGCAAATCAGATGCAGTCATACCATATTAGAATGGTGTGTACTGTAATGGATGTGCTTCTTTTCCATGAATCTTTTGTATGTATACGTACGTAGTACAGTACTGCATCCAATAATATTCTTTGTTGCAAAAATCACATTTCGAATACTGTAAGCGTACGAGAGAGAGAGAGAGAGAGAGAGAGAGAGAGAGAGAGAGAGAGAGAGAGAGAGAGAGAGAGAGAGAGAGAGAGGCGTAAAATAGCGTACGTAAATTTTTATTATTATTGTTATTATTATTATTATTGTTGTTGTTGTTAATAAAATTATTATTGTTATTATTATTAATCATTATTATTATTATTACTGTACAGTATTATTATCATTATTTATTATTATTACGGTATTGTACTTAATCTACGTACGTTCAGTATGCACGGGGGCATCTTCTATGAGTAACCAACGCGCCATAGTACTGTAAGACGGGTTGTGATTGGTTCAAGCGCTGATAGATGACAAATCAAAACTCAAGTTTTGTTATCTAGCCTGTGATTGGTGTTTTGCCCGCATCTTCTACCCGCAGCATCAAAGTTCTCGCGGGGCTGCATCGTTCACTTTCTCTTTCCGCGTATTGCTGAGTAGACGTTCTTAAGTTTGTGAAGTTTAATCTGTGCTGTGTGCGACTGTTTTAAGTTGAACTTTTTGTTGAACTTTCTGTTACAATGCCTCCCAAGCATTCTGCTTCTAGTAAGGCTGGTAGTGAGCCTAAACGCCACCGAAGGATGATGACGATAGCTGAGAAGGTTACGCTTCTCGACATGTTAAAAGATGGTAGAAGTTACGCGGCCGCCGGCCGCCATTTTGGCATCAACGAATCCACCGTTCGCTACATCAAGAAGGACGAGGCGAACATTAGAAAGACTGCTGCAATCACCTTTAGCAGATCAGCGAAGCGAGTCGTTACAACGCGTAATAAAACGATCGTACGCATGGAAGGTGCTTTAGCTGTGTGGATTGCCGACTGCCGGAAGAAGAACATAGCGTTGGATACGAACACCATCCAAACAAAGGCTTTGAGCTTATATGAGAATTTTGCTGCAAAGGAACCTAAAGACGACGACGGCAACCATGCTGAAGATGATGATGATGCAGATGATCCTCAACCAGGGACATCCACTGATTCCCAGCCTCAGAAACGTTTTTCCGCAAGCAAAGGATGGTTCGCGAAGTTTCAGAAACGCTTCGCCCTGAAAAGCGTTTCCCTGCATGGGGAGTCTGCTTCCGCTGACACTGCCGCTGCTGAAACTTACGTGAACCAGACTTTCAAGAACATTATCGCTGAAGGTGGATACAAGCCGGAATAAGTCTTTAATATGGATGAAACCGGCTTGTTTTGGAAGAGAATGCCGTCGCGAACTTTCCTGTTCAAAGAGGAAGCCAAAGCCTCTGGCTTTAAGGCATTCAAGGATCGCGTTACCCTCGTGATGTGTGGCAATGCTGCTGGATTTTTGTTAAAGCCGGGGCTTATTTATAAGTCGAAAAATCCTCGCGCTTTGAAAAATAAAAATAAGAATCTCCTTCCCGTGTACTGGATGCATAATCAAAAAGCATGGATTACGAAGATGCTGACCCCCAACTGGTTCCACCAGTGTTTCATCCCGCAAGTCCATGAATATCTCTTAGAGAAGGGCTTGCCATTCAAGATCCTTCTCCTTATGGATAACGCTGGTGGACACGCAACTGACCTGTCGCGTGAGGGCGTTCAGGTTGAGTTCCTGCCACCCAACACCACGTCATTAATTCAACCAATGGACCAGGGGGTTATCAGGGCGTTCAAGGCCCTCTACACGAAGAATACCTTGGCGGACCTCGTTGCGTGTGTGGATGCTGCCCAAGATGACGAGGATGAAGATTTCAACTTGAAGGCGTACTGGCGGCAGTACACCATAGCCACGTGCCTGCAGAATATTCAAAAGGCACTTCAAGAGATGAAACCTGCAACCATAAATGCGAGCTGGAAGAAGCTGTGGCCCGATATTGTTTACGACGACAAGGGATTTACTCCGTCGGAAATCCAACACTCTGCAATACGGAAATCTGTGCAGTTGGCTGCCATAATTGGAGGTGACGGGTTTGGCGACATGACGACTGAAGACGTCGACGAGTTGTTGGACTGCCATTCCCAGCCCCTAACTGACGCAGACCTCGAAGACCTGACGAAATCGGCAAGTGAGGAAGAGAGTGAGGGTACCCAGGAAGAGACCTAAGAAAATGTCGAAGAAACGGGCTTAACATTAGAACGGCTTGCCAAGTTCTGCAACCATATGAAGGAGGCGAAAGAAATGTTACAAGAGTGGGACGAGGATATGGTTCGCTCGATGCAATTCTCAAATAAGGTCGATGACATCATGACTCCCTACAGGATGCTCTTGGATCGAAAAAAGAAGCAGCGGCAACAACTTCCGATCACAATGTTCTTCCAGCCTCGCAAAAAAGAGCCAGTTCCTCCTGCTAGTACGCCTTCGGAAGAAATTGAAGAAGTTGAAGAGGTGTCCCAGGAAAAGACACCTCCGTCTGAAGAGACGTAAAATACTATCATTGACTGCACAGTAGAACACATCATCAGCTTCATCATCATCATTTCTACTGTGCAGCAAATTCATCGCCATCGTCATTCAAGTTTTTCTTGAACTTCTTTCGTGGTGAGTACAGTAACAATCTTTATTTTTTACTTTAACCTGTTTTATAGTTTAGTAATGTACGTACTGTATGCATTAAGTTAAAGGGAAGGTTTTAAAAGTCTACATGTTGTAACCTATCATATTTTTTTTGTTTAAAATTTACATTTACGTACGTAAAACAATCTCTCTCTCTCTCTCTCTCTCTCTCTCTCTCTCTCTCTCTCTCTCTCTCTCTCTCTCTCTCTCTCTCTCTCTCAAATTGTTTTCCTGCTTTGCTACGTACAAGTACTGTATAATTTATATTTGTAAGGTAACATATTTTGTAAATGCTTTTACTGTAAATACTGTATGTACTGTATCATTATTTATCACTATCATCATGCGCGTTAAATGCCTTGTTTGTTCTGAGCGTGGTTGTTTACTGAGCGTACACGCCGTCGTTTCAGGCGGCGTCATAAAGAAAAAGATTTCATTTGGAAGTCCTAAGAAAAATACGTAAACTAAAACATTGGTAATAAAAAAATCAACATACAGTACTGTATAATCAATATAATCGATGCAAAAACTAACCTATACGTACATATATGTGTACACTAAATGAGTTTGTTTCTTCATTATGATCAGAGATGAACGTAAACAAAACATTGGTTGCCATTTTTTATCGTGCTTTTTAGGTGTTTAGGAAACACATGATATAAAATCGCCTTTAATATTTGTGCCTGTTTTAGTTTAGGGTGCTGTAGTACATGCATTAAGTGTTCTGTACATTAAAGGGTGGTTTGTTAACAGTACTACGTACAAGGGAAGGTTTTAAAAGTCCGAATATACATGTTAAATAAATAGGTAAATATGCTGTCACTACTTCGCGGATTTTCACCTATCGCGCCCGCGTCTGGAACCTATCTACCGCGATAAACGAGGGTTCACTGTACTGCAAATATACTGACAACTGTATAAACATATACTGTAATCCAACCGGCATAGCTAGTCCCTGCCGGCACAGCCCGGCCAGCATGCTAGCTAAAAGAGAGAGAAAGCATGGAGTGAAGGACTGCCTTATTACTGTGAATGTATACACTAAATAAGGATGTAAATATCTAATTTACTGCCTTTCCCTAGAAAGAAGGTTCAAATGGAAGGGGAGAATGTATCATTTAGGCTTCCATCCAACCACCAGTACCATCGCCGTCAAGGTCTGACCGGAAGGCCAGCACCCGGCAGCACTGGTACAGTCGGCATACCACCGGCTGAGTCAACACCTGTCTGTGCCGGTCAGGCTAGTACCCCAGCAACAGCACTTGTGGCCGGCAGTCCAAGGAGGGACTGAAGAACCTTGGTGACAGAAGAGACTTCCCACCAACAGCCATCATGGCTGCCGGCAGCCGTCATGGCCGTCGGTCGATGACATGCCTGCCAGCAGCCTGCATAGCCGCCAGCAGCCGTCAGAGCCTCCGCCAGTTGTAGTAAACATGGCCGGCGGCAGCCAATATGGCCTCCGGCAGTCGTCATGGCCGCCAGCAGCCGGCATAGCCGCCAGCAGCCGTCATGGCTGCCGGCAGTTGTCCTAGCCGCCGGCAGCCGGCATAGCCGCCAGCAGCCGTCATGGCTGCCAGCAGTTGTCCTAGCCGCCGGCAGCCGGCATGGCCGCCTGCAGCTATCATGGCAACCTGCAACCGTCACGGCCGCCGGCAGTCAGCATAGCCGCAGGCAGTCAGACAACAGCTGTTAAGTATGAGTCCGGCCGGCCCCGCAACCCACCGGCAATCGGTGAGATTGCAGGACGACGGCCCAAAGAGTTGCGATGGCCAGGCCATCACTAAAGGACAGAGGGGGGAGGGAAAAGGGTCCTGTATGAGGTGTGGAAGAAGCCGGCAAGGTTGCCGGTCCTACCACACCCATAAGAAACTATTTCAGTATCGGCACCATCCTAGGCGGCAGGAGGATCTCTATTCTCCAGCCTAGGGTCTGCCAATACAGTTAAGGAGACGGCGGTAGCGCCGCCTCCTCTCAACAAAAGAGAAACAGAGTTCCAGTGCCGGCGCCATCCTAGGAGGCAGAAGAATGTCTATTCTTCAGCCTAGGGTCTGCGAGCACAGGACTAGTCTTCTAAACCACTGGGAGAAGGTGGCGGCATCATACAACCACTTCAAGTGCGGCCTAGGGAGGGCTAGCCTCCTATGCCGGCAGCCTAGCCGGCAGGGGAATGGCTATTCACCCTGCCGGCACAAGACTATATACTCCGAGGTTCTGACTGAATCCCAAAACCTGCTATCTGCAGCTAAGGGAAGGGACAGAAAACCCTAGGCTAGACATACCTGAATGAAAACTCGAGGCACGACCCACTAGGGTTGTAGCCTAAGGCTACACTCAGAGGGAAGGAGGGATTACCCTTAAATCTCCACTGGAGACGAGTATCGGTTTATATAATAATTCTAGGAGATATCTATCTCCACCTGAACTGATAAAACGATACACGAGGGTAACCGGGGAAATGTCTGAAAGTACTGTATACATCACCTAGGTTAGGTTACCTAGGCAAGACGAGAACTCGATTACCTAAATCACAGAAACTCTAACGTATACGATCGACATAGAAAAAAGGAAAATTATGCATATTATAAATATCTTTACAAGTATAAATTGCCTAAATAGCTTTCATAATTAATTAATTAATGCTATTTCAACCGGGAATGTCGTTCTACTAACTAAATAACACATGCCTAATGAACGACAGCGCCCATGGCGCCTCCGGTAACAGGCCTAGCTCCTAATCACAATAAATTACTCTAATTTCACTGTGAAACAGGAGCTAAAAATATACACATTGTAAAGAATCAATACTCAACTTTCCAGAGGCAAAAGAAGCTGGAGATTGCATAATAATCCTTGCAAAAACTATCGAAAAAGTTAGATCAACAGGGAACACCACCGTGCGAATTCGCTACAGAATTAGGAATGTCCGCCATCTTGGATATGGCGCCATCTTGATACTCAATAGTAATAGGGGAAGCAAGGTAACCTTGATAATGGCTCCCCTTCCAAAATTGCCACTCTTCCCCCTCGAAGCGAAAACGCTATTCGGGGTGAAGATCGCTATGTGTCGTATCAAGATATATGTCCCCTGATTTATGCGATAGCCTTAAGAGAATGTTAAGGATATTCGCGCCAGGAGTTAGAATTCTGGAGACCTAAAGGTAAATTCTCTGGGAATATCACTGTAGTACATACAGTATATCCCTTGGAAGCTACTATTAGGAACCTTCCATCATGACGACATGGCTTGAACCCAAAAATCCATTTTTGGGTGAGATAGCCATGTCGTCCTGATGTAAGGTTCCTATATGTAGCTTTCCGAGGGACATTTGGCTACAGTGATATTCCCAGAGAATTAACCTTTAGGTCTCCAGAATTCTAACTCCTGGCGCGAATATCCTTAAAATTTCTCTTAAGGATATCGCATGATATCAGGGAACGTATATCTTGATACGACACATAGCAATCTTCACCCCCAATAGCGTTTTCGTTTCGAGGGGGAAGAGTGGCAAAATTAGAAGGGGAGTCGTTATCAACGTTACCCTTCCTCCCGTACTACTACGGGTATCTAGATGGCGCTGTATCCCAGATGACGCTCATTCCTTGTAGCATTGAGTATGGTGCTACAGATATAGTAATTTTGGGAGGGATCCTGCCAAGGCCTTTTCTATAGAAAAGGAGGGCGGGTCCATCAGGACGACATGGCTATCTCACCCAAAAATAAATTTTGAGCAATTTTTGAGCTCAAGCCATGTCGTCCTGATGGAAGTTTACCAGAGAATTACTTGAAAGTACTGTATCTGTGGATTTTCGTAGGAGCCTTAACCTTGGGACAATTTTTCTATGGTCCTCCGGACCATTGAGACAAATGACGTTACCGTTATCCGTCATTACCACTAATCATGGTCAATGTTAGTGCTTCCTGCCCCTGCAGGGAAGTCATACTAGACAGTAGAAAAGGAGTCTCAAGGTTTGCATATATTGTATGAACAAACATAAGTATCAACTAGATATACAAAAGTCTCACGGTTTGTATATGTTGTCAGAACGACTAAGTATCAACTACTGTATATCCATTGTTTGTAAGCATACAATCATACGAGGTTTACTTAGTTGAATAAGTAAGAGAACTCTGGCATATTTATTATGCTAATTGCAGGGCAAAATAAGACACAATCACACTCTAATGGACATTTATTTCGAATAAATGACCAAATGACGTATACAGAAAATATTTTTCTCCCTGAAAGGGAAGAAATGATGAGTGCCACTCTAAATATGAAAATTTTTGGTAAAATTTTCTAATATAATTTTCTGTAAAAGTTGTATACTATCAACACTGTGTACTACGTACACACGGCACAAGTGTTATCTGTATAATTCCATACCTGAGATATTGAACAGTCTTAGTGTCACCATGGTGACACCCACTTAAAAGGAATCGCACTAGAAGTGTCAACACCTTTTCACCCTAATTGATAGTCCCAATCAATTAACTGTTCATCGCAGCACTAGACGACAGGTTTTAATACACTACCTGCCGCCAACACATTATGCTTCAGTTCGTGGACTTGCTTTGCGTAGTGTTTGTAGAACACTCTGGATAACTTCCATCCAGTATCTGAGCAAAGATGCTCAAAGTCCATATACTGAAAAAAAGTTCAGTGATGAAGCAATTTTTCTCGGATCATGACCTGCGGGTGTACTGTCAGGATCCGCTCTGCGAATGAAATAGGTGAGCTTCGCCCTCAGTTGTTTTAGGGATAAGTTTGATCCAGAAGTTTCTCCTTTGAAGAGCTGTCCTCCCCTGAAGTCTGAAGTTCTACGAAGATAGACCTTTAGACACTCTACTGGACACAGAGAGACATCTTCCTTTAGAGGGCAGATTCTCCAGGGACCCCTTCTCTTAGTGGGTAGCTCGTTCTTGGCGAGAAAGGTTGGATCAGGGAAGAAATTTAGTTCTCCCATTTCTGTGAACTGAATGTGGCCCTCATTTCTTGATAGGGCTACTATTTCACTAACTCTAGCTCCTGAGGCTATAGCAAACAGGAAAATAACCTTCTGGGTTAGATTCTTGAGAGAACAATCTTCATTGTTCACAGATGAAGCATAATGTAGGACCTTGTCCAAGGACCATGAAATGGGCTTCGGAGGAGCTGCAGGCCTAAGTCTAGCGCATGCCTTCGGGATCTTATTAAAGATTTCATTCGTCAGGTCCACTTGAAAGGCGTACAGAAGATGTCTAGTCAGGGCTGACTTGCACGTAGTTATCGTGTTGGCTGCCAGACCTTGTTCATGAAGGTGGATAAAGAAGGACAGACAGAAGTCTACTGAAATTTCTTTCGGTCCCTTTGCTTTAACAAATGCAACCCATTTTTTCCCAGACGATTCATATTGTCTTCTAGTTGACTTAAGACTTGTATTCTTCTAAGAAGTCTATACTGCCTTTTGAGATCCCAAATTTTTTCTTAACCGCTAAGGCAAGAAAATCATGAGATGAAGGTTTTGGGTTCTCTATGATGAAGCGAAGGCAGTCGACTTCTGACCCCGTTGAGACAGTGCTGGGCTCGGTAAAAGGGCCGGCCTCAGTCTCAGTTCCATCATTAGATGGAACCAGCTGCTCTTGGGCCACCTGGGAGCCACTAGAGCTGCCGTTCCCTGGAAGGATCTCAGCTTGTTGAGGACCTTCAGCAGGAGATTGGATCGGAGGAACAAGAAAATCCGGGTCCATTCGTTCCAACCTAAGGACAGGTCCGTTGTCTCCTCTAGAGGGTCCTCGTAAGGGGCTACATATCGAGGTAGTTTCTTGATGTCGCTCGTCGCGAAGAGGTCGATCTGCAGTTCCGGGACTTGTTCCAAGATGGAGGAGAATGAGTCTGTGTCTGGGGACCATTCTGACTCTATCAGCTTGAGCCTGGATAGAGCGTCTGCTGTCACATTGCGGGACCTTTGTAAGTGAACTGCTGATAGGTGCCATCTCTCTAGACAAAGGATGGCTAATATCACATGGTTGATATTGGACGATCTCGAGCCTTGTCGGTTCAGACATCACACTATCACTTCGCCATCCAAGATCAGCCTGAAGTGGTCTGATCTGCGAGGGAAGAGTTTTCCCAATGTTAAGAGGACTACCATGGCTTCCAAAATGTTGATGAGAGAGGCCTTGAACAGAGATGACCAAGTCCCTTGGACTTTCCTTTGATGGGAGTGAACTCCCCATTTTTCTGTCGAGGCATTCATGTGGATGATCATCACCGGCAGAGGTGGTTGCAAGGATATGGTCCTCAGGCTCTTGGCCTTCGACCATGGGCTGAGAAGTTATCGTAGTAAGGCGGGTATCGGTCATTTTAGATCTCTTCGAGCGTTTGATGCATATTTTCTCCAGACTCTTGACGCATCTTTCAGCGGTGCTCTTAGCACTGGGTCTGTTACTGCTGTGAACTGGAGAGAGTCCAGTACTCTTTCCTGTTGGCGTCTTGAAATCCGACAGTAGTCTCTTGACAGACCCTGCGATCTCCCTCCTCTTCCCTGAGGGAATGGAGGGACGGTGTGACCTCATGTTCCAATGGATTTCCAGCTATTGAAACCCTTGAGCTGGAGAGGAGACTTCTTGAAGTTGATCTTGCATCCTAGATGTTCCGGGAACTGGATCACTTCTTTGGATGCTTGTAGACAAGCCGTTTCGGATGCTGCCCGCACCAGCCAGTCGTCCAGGTACACTGCTACCTGAAGACCTAGGCATAGTTGTTGCACGACTGCGTCTGCAAGTTTCATGAAGATAATTGGGGCTATGTTTAGTCCGAAGGGTATGGTTCTGAGAACATACTTTATCTTCTGTAACTTGAATCCTAGGTAGGAGGAGAGGGGGTGACTGACTAGAAGGGGCCAATAGGCATCTGTCAGGTCTATCGAGACCGTAAACGCCCCTTCTTGTAATAGGGTCCTTATGTGTTGAAGGATTAACATCCTGAACTTGCTGTTTTCTATGAATTTGTTGAATGGCGACAAATCCAGAATGACTCTGAGTTTGTCTGAGTCCTTCTTGGGAACACAAAACAGCCTTCCCAGAAATTTGATGAACTTTGCTTTCCTTATCACCTGTATGCTCAAGAGCTCTAGGGTATATTCTTCTAATGCGGGGGTGGAGTGTTAGAAGAATTAAGGAAATAATGGTGGAGACTTGTTCCGTTTCCATCCTAGTCCAATCTTGATTAGGCCGTGGGCCCAAGGATCGAAGGTACAACGATCCTGAAAATGTTGGAGCCTCCCTCCTACCGGAAGCATCTTGCTTCGATTGACCGGAGGGTTTACCTCCTCGACCGCGTCCTCCCCTACCTTTTGAGGGATGTCAAGAGGAACCCCGTCTGGATCCTTTACCTTTCAACCGAAAGGTAGTGGTCTGCCTCTCAAACCCGGGGTTGAATGCTGGTGACTGGGCAACCAGCTGTTGAGGCACCACTTGGAAGGTGGTCTGTCTTTGGGCCACCACTTGGGGCACCGCGGTCATAGAAACTGTGGGATGTTGTTGAGCAGGCCGAGGGGGAAGTCTAGACTTCTTCGTCTTCCTTTTAGGTTGGGGACCCGCATCCGGGGAAGACTTCCTCTTTGAAGAGATGCCCCACTTCTGGAGAAGGTTCCTATTCTCCGTGATGGCTTTCTCGACTACTTCTTTGACTACTTCGTTCGGGGAGATTTCTTTACCCCAGATGTTAGAAGATATCAGCTTCCTGGGTTCATGTTTCACTATTGCAGCAGCGAACACGAACTCTCTATAGGCTCTCCTAGCCTTCATGAAAGCTTACAGGTCCTTTACTAGGGTGGCCATATGCATTTTGGCCAGGACCATGAGCATGTCTGGGGTACTTCGTTGGCCTGCACACATCTCTATGCAGTTTTGTAGGGATAAAGATGCCGCAAAGTCTCTCCGTCTCTTGCTCCTTGCACAAGAGAAAGTCAGAAAGTTTAGGGAGATTCTCGCTAAACTGTCGTCCAGCGATGTCTGCGTCCAGTTTCCCTACTGAGAAGGTTAGGTGGACTTCCTTCCATTCCTTCTCCTGCATGGGCAAGGCTAACGACAGAAGCCTGCACTCCTCAAGTGCAGGGCATGGTTTGCCTGCCTCCACTGCCTTGGCAACAGATTTAAATGCCTTCAACGTAAAGAGGAAGGCTATTGAAGCAGGAGCAAGAAAGGTAAGGTGTTTCTTGCTCAAGGCGGACACTTTCGAAACCGAATAACCCGCCTTTCTCAGGCTACTTGACAAGAGAGCCTGTGCCTCATCATGGTTGAAAACCATGACCCTCTTCGGTTCCATCGCCTCTTTTGGCATTGGTTCATGCTTCAGTAGAATGAAGCAATCAGGGTAAGCATTAAAGCTTGGCCAAAACTGGATGTCGTCTAAGGGGACGATTCCCATCTTCTCCGAGATGTAGAGTTTGCCGTTTGTAATCGCCATAAACTTCGCATACCTCCAGGGATTTGTTTTGAAGCAGGTTGGGAGGTCTTGGACTCTGGGTCGCTTGTATGATCCTCAGGAGGCGATAAATGGAGCTTCACGGAGCTCTCTCTCTCGAATTTCGCTCCCCTTGCTTCGCCTCATTTGCAAAAGTTCTCCATTAAAGCCGTAAGATGGGGCAGTGTCTGGCTCATGTTGTCCAATGGAGGGGTAGAGGCTAAAAATGTCGGGGGTAACGGCTCCGGTGCCAGCACAGACGGAAGGAACTCCGACTCGACATCATCATCTTCTTCCGGAGGTAGAGTAGACTCCTCATCGGGATCATCATTTAATAGATCCTTTTCAGTGTCCATAGACACTTCCGACATCCTTACCTCCTAGTGAATGTCCATACTTTGCAACGCCTCCCTGATATCCGTCTTGATGGCAATCTGGACGCAGGGAGGTCCGAGTCGTGCTTGGGGCACAACAATTTCACTACCCGCTTTCGGGAACATCAAGCTACGCATCCTATCTATAGGTAGGTATGGTCCCGGAGGGTTCTTCCGGAACCCTCTTACCCACTTGCGCAGCTTTTCACGTGCCGCATCCCTCGACTCTGTTGACTTAGGGTCATCGAAACCTTCGGTCACCAAGGTCCGTCAGATATTGCAGACTTTGGGGTCCCAATATTGCAGGGATTCGGTAATGATGGTGCAGGGAGCATGAAACCTGCACGGTTTGTGACCGTAGAAGTTGCTTCTCCTACGGTTGCAGAAGATCGCATCGCATTTCATCTGAGGTTCCTCCTGTAAAAAAAGGAAAATTAAATGAGTATGCAATTGTTTATCTCACATGATAAACAGATATGCAAATATTTTAACCATTATAACTTAGGATAGTAAGCTAGAAAGAAATTGGTTAAGACACATACTTGTGTATCCCTTCCAGCCAATTGCTGTGACCTCCCCCCAATATTAAGGATATAGAGTTTCCTTTATCAGGGCAACTCAAAAGAGAAGGGTTCTAACCTCTGGGGATAGAAAAATTGTACACTGCCACTGACCCATCTTAGTTATTTAATATTGTGCGGTAAGTATTAACAGATTTCCAATCAGAGTATTGAAGGAATTCTATTCTTTCAATATAGGATTGGTCTCACAGCAAAAGACTGTACAAGGATACACAAGGTACGTTGGAAAATAACTACTGTATAATAAATACTATAGTTTTCTATCTGCAGTATATACTATACTGCAAATATACTGGCTACTGTATAATCATATACTGTAGTTCAGCCGGCATGTAGCCAGCAGGGCTATCACCTGGCGGCACAGTACACCGGGCATGTCTCCAGCTGGGTAGTGCCTTGCGGTACTGGTCCAGTCGGCATGTCGCCGGCTGGGTAGTACCTGGCAGTACTGGTCCAGTCGGCATGCCGCCGACCGAATAAGTTCCTGACTGCACCGGCCCGCTGCCGGCTGGGTTAATACCTGGCGGCACTAGCTGACAGAGAGAGAAAAAGCATGAAGTGAAGGGCTGCCTTATTAAAATTTGTTTACAATAAATAAGGGTGTAAGTATATAACCTTACTGCCTTCCTCCAGAATGAGGGTTCAAATGGAAGGGGAGAATGCATCATTCAGGCTTCCATCCAGCCGCAAGACCCGTTGCCGGCATTGCCAGTTTCAGAAATGTGGATGGCAGTCCAAGGGAGGACTGAAGAACCTTCAGCAGCAGAATGGTCTCCCACCGGCAGCCGTCATAGCCGGCACAACCTTCCCGGAGCCTTGTGTCCACAAGGGAAAGACTGAGTGACTAAACAGCTGCTTATGTAGGAGCCCGGCCGGCACCGCAACCTACCCGGCAAACGGTGAGATTGCAGGACAACGGCCACAGGATTGCGATGGCTAAGTCATCGCTAAAGGACAGAGAGGGGAAGGGAAAAGGGTCCTGTATCTAGTGCAGAAGAAGGCGGCAGGATTGCCACCACTTCCACACAAGAGTGAAACAATGTTTCAGTATCGGCGCCATCCTAGGCGGCAGAAGAATATCTATTCTTCAGCCTAGGGTCTGCCGAATCTATTAAGTGTAGAAGAAGGCGGCAGGATTTCCGCCCCCTCCACACAAGAGAGAAACAGTGTTTCAGTATCGGCGACATCCTAGGTGGCAAAAGAATACTATTCTTCAGCGTAGGGTCTGCCGACACAGGACTAGTCTTCTAGACCGTAGGAGAGAAGATGGTGGCAACATACTACCACTTCAGGTGCGGCCTAGGGAGGCTTAGCCTCCTATGTCGGCAGCTGTAAGCCGGCAGGGGAGTGACTACTCGCCCAGCTGCTCTGCCACCGGCAGAAAGACCGAATACTCTGAAGTTCTGTCGAAAACCAAAGCCGGGATCTCACCGGCAAAAGTGGGAGACAGAAAACCCTAGCCTAGTCAAGCAGGAGTGAACTACTCTATGGTAAGACCACATAGGGTTGTCGCCTACGGCAGCACTCAGAGGGAAGAAGGGATTACCCTTAAATCTCCACAGGAGACAAGTGTCGAGTTATATAATTCTAGAAGATGTACTATCTCCCGTTGAATTGATAAAACGATATACGAGGGTAAACAGGGATGTCTGAAAGTATACTACAGCGCATAGGCTGGGTAGCCTAGCGCAAGACGAGATCTCGGTTACCTAATTCGCCGAAACTCTTAACGTATACGATCGACAAAGGGAAGAGGAAATTATACATAAAATATATATCTTTGCTAGTATAATTGTGCCTAAATAGCTTTCATAATTTATTAATGCTATTACAACCGGGAAAGTTGTTCTGCTAACTAAATAACACATGCATAACGAACGACAGCACCCATGGCGCCTCCGGTGACAGGCCTAGCTCCTTAACACAGTAAATTACTCTAATTTCACGGTGAAGCAGGATCTAAAAATTATACACTGTAATGAATAAATACTCAACTTTCCAGAAGCAAAAGAAGCTGGAGATTGCATAATAAATCTTCACAAAAGCGATCAAAAACGTTAGATCAACAGGGAACACCACCGTGCGAAATCGCTACAAAAATAGGAATGAATGCCATCTGGATACAGCGCCATCTAGATACTCGTAGTAGTACGGGAGGAAGGGTAACCTTGATAACGCCTCCCCTTCTAATTTGCCACTCTTCCCCCTCGAAACGAAAACGCTCTTCAGGGTGAAGATTGCTATGTGTCGTATCAAGATATACGTCCCGATATTATGCGATATCCTTAAGAGAAATTTTAAGGATATTCGCGCCAGGAGTTAGAATTCTGGCGACCTAAAGGTTTATTCTCTGGGAATATCACTGTAGCCAAATTTCCCTTAGAAAGCTACTTATAGGAACCTTCCATCAGGACGACATAGCTTGAGCCCAAAAATGTACATATCAGGTTCTGGATGTACTCCCTGGATAATATTTAATCTCTGATAATAGATCGATATTTCTCTAAAGAAAGTATACTAATAGGACAAATATTTTCTTGAAAATAATATATTTCCTTTTACATAATAAAAATGAAATACTTTTGCTTGGTAAGTTAGTATTTTCTTTTCATTTCTTGCAAGAAAAAAGAAAATGAATTTACGTATTTTGCAAGTTATTCTTCGTAGAGTTTACGTCACGTGTTTTGTGTTGTCATGTATCTGGCGGAAGCACTCTGACAAACCGAATGATTTCCTTTCATTGTGTTACCAAGTAATCTTATTACAGCATTCCCATCATCGGAACACCGAGTAACGAAATCAAGTGTTTTAGTGGTCTGTATCATTAGTTATGAGATTAGTACAACTTACCATAAAATTAAGAAAAAAAGTCTGATGACGTCATATTTCTGGCGGAAGGCGAGAGGCAAATCATATGATTTCCTTCCGATGCGTTACTATTCCAATAATTCAAACATCGAATAATGATAAAACGAATTTTTTAACAATTTTCAAAGAAATGTGAAGATTTAACTGAATTAAAAATCAAAATACAGAGAGAGAGAGAGAGAGAGAGAGAGAGAGAGAGAGAGAGAGAGAGAGAGAGAGAGAGAGAGAGAGAGAGAGAGATACGTATTCTTTTTATAACTAATAATGTCTATAAACGAACTGTAGAGAAAATGTGATACTCAATAACATATTGGCACTGTTGTAATATTCATTATGAATAGATTTCGAATGTAAAGAAAATTATGTGACTCAGTGTTATTCGTACTATATGTGTGCATAATCGTAAAACGGCAGCGAGACCTTGAGATCAGCTGATGCCAACCAAAAGTAATTCAAAAGTATTTGTTGATTACTGATATGATCAAGAAATTGAAAAATAAAATATAAACATGCTTTAATAAACTACAATTAAACACAATAATGTCTAATGAAATATGAAGGCTTAATATTGAACTAAAATTTGAATACTGTATGAAGTTTAAAAAATAAACTACCCATATGCAATTACGAGAGCGAGCACACACACGCACAGAGAAAGAGCTACAACGATTTCACATTATACCTAATGATAAGATGAACTGTATGGAAACTGATTTCCTGTAACATATTGGCGGTGATGTAATATTCATCATGAAGATATTTCTAATAAGTTAAGAACTTATAAAAAAAATATGCCATACGTATGTACGCCATATTTTGATACCGTAGGTAGCGGCACTTTCAGATCAACTGATCATAACCAAAGGTAAACAAAATTTTGAGTAGTTCTCGATTGGTAAAATGCTTCCAAATTGAAAAATAGAATACAAAAATGCATTAATAGAGCATATGATATCCTATGAAACAAGAAAATGGAATAATGATAGTGTAAGAAAATATTGATAAAATATGATTAAGAGAATAAGAAGTTTTGGAAAGAAGTGAAGAGAGTAAGGAAGGCTGGTTAAAGAATTGAAGAGACAGTGAAAGATGGAAATGGAAGGTTGTTAAAAGGAGAGGAGGCAAGGAAAAGGTGGGCGGAATATTTTGAAAGTTTACTGAATGTTGAGGATAATAGGGAGGCAGATATAACTGCTGTTGCAGGTGTTGAGGTGCTGATGATGGGAGATGAGAATGAGAGAGAGATTACAAGAGAGGAAGTGAGGAGAACACTAGATGAAACGAGAGTAGGAAAAGCATCTGGCCTGGATGGTGTGAGAGCTGAGATGTTGAAGGAAGAGGGTGTGACTGTACTTGAATGGTTGGTGAGATTGTTTAATATGTGTTTTGTGTTGTCAATGTTACCAGTAGATTGGATTTGTGCGTGTATTGTACCACTATATACGAGTAAGGGAGATGTGCATGAGTGTTGTAATTCAAGGGGTATTAGTTTGTTGAGTGTAGTTGGAAAAGTGTATGGTAGAGTACTGATTAATAGGATTAACGATAAAACATAGAATGCAATCTTGGAAGTACAGGGTGGTTTTAGAAGAGGTAGGGGTTGTATGAATCAGATTTTTACATTTAGGCAGAAATGCGAGAAATATTTAGCAAAAGGTAAGGAGGTGTATGTTGCATTTATGTTTCTGGAGAAAGCGTATGATAAAGTTGATAAGGAAGCAATGTGGAATGTGATGAGGTTATATCAAGTTGGTGGAAGGTTGTTACAAGCAGTGAAAAGTTTCTACAAAGGTAGTAAAGCATGTGTTAGGATAGGAAATGAAGTGAGTGATTGGTTTCCGGTGAGAGTGGGGCTGAGACAGGGATGTGTGATGTCGCCGTGGTTGTTTAACTTGTATGTTGATGGAGTGGTGAGAGAGGTGAATGATCGAGTGCTTGGACGAGGATTGAAACTGGTAGACGAGAATGACCATGAATAGAAGGTAAATCAGTTGTTGTTTGCGGATGATACTGTACTGGTTGCAGACGAGGAAGAGAAGCTTGGCTGATTAGTGACAGAATTTGGAAGGGTGTGTGAGAGAAGGAAGTTGAGAGTTAATGTGGTTATGAGTAAGGTTATGAGATGTACCAGAAGGGAAGGTGGTGCGAGGTTGAATGTCATGTTGAATGGAGAGTTACTTGAGGAGGTGGATCAGTTTAAGTACTTGGGGTCTGTTGTTGCAGCAAACGGTGGAGTGGAAGCAGATGTACATCAGAGAGTGAATGAAGGATGCAAAATGTTGGGGGCAGTTAAGGAAGTAGTAAAAAATAAAGGGTTGGGCATGAATGTAAATTGAGTTCTGTATGAGAAAGTGATTCTACCAACTGTGATGGATGGATCGGAGTTGTGGGGGATGAAAGCGACGGAGAGGCAGAAATTGAATGAGTTTGAGATGAAGTGTCTAAGGAGTATGGCTGGTGTATCTCGAGTAGATAGGGTTAGGAACGAAGCAGTGAGGGTGAGAACGGGTGCAAGAAATGAGTTAGCAGCTAGAGTGGATATGAATGTGTTGAGGTGGTTTGGCCATGTTGAGAGAATAGAAAATGGCTGTCTGCTAAAGAAGATGATAAATGCAAGAGTTGATAGTAGAAGTACAAGAGGAAGGACAAGGTTTGGGTGGATGGATTGAGTGAAGAAAGCTCTGGGTGATAGGAGGATAGATGTGAGAGAGGCAAGAGAGTGTGCTAGAAATAGGAATGAATGGCGAGCGATTGTGATGCAGTTCCGGTAGGCCCTGCTGCTTCCTCTGGTGCCTTGGATGACCGCAGAGGTAGCAGCAGTAGGGGATTCAGCTTTATGAAGCTTCATCTGTGGTGGATAACGGGGGAGGGTGGGCTGTGGCACCCTAGCAGTACCAGCCGAACTCGGTTGAGTCCCCTATCAGGCTGGGAGGAACGTAAAGAGGAGAGGTCACCTTTTTTTTTTCATTTGTTTGATGTCGGCTACCCCCAAAATTAGGGGAAGTGCCTTGGTATATGTATGTATGCATGATCGAGATTATTGCCGAATCATAACGTATCATAATAAATCTACGAAACTTCATTTTTTAGTTTGACATGTGACGAAATCGACTTACGACGCATCTCTCAGTCCCTATCTCTGTCGTAAGTCGACGACTACCTGTACTCGCAATTTTTCGCTTATCGCGGCTGTCTCTGCAGCATAACTATCGCGATAATCGAGTTCTGACTGTATTTAACTCATCAAACCATTGGCCCTGCAGACTGGGGAAAGGCTGTGAGGATACATTTCCTTGGCGGACATAAAGATACCGCAAGTGTGGGCCCCAGGGCCTGGGCAGGTATGCATAGCCACAAGAAGCCAACACACAGACAAACACTGTAAAGAAAAAGCAGAAAAAGATTAATGGCAATCCAAAAATGCGACGAGGAAGAGCGCCAACAACCATTCTCCATCCGAGGCCAAAAGCAAAGAGAAGCAGAGTCACAGGTGTGTGAGTGAAAGGGGTAGCTGGCTTCTCCCCCTACTCCCCACTAACTAGCGGGATGGGTAGTTAACCCTCATTAAATTTTAATGGCTTGTCCTTTCAGCTTCGCTGAAAATAATAACCCTATAAATAGCATAGGTTTGTATTCCAGTTACGGGACAAGCTACTCATAACATCGTAATGATTTTAACCCTTTTACCCCCAAAGGACGTACTGGTACGTTTCACAAAACCCATCCCTTTACCCCCATGGACGTACCGGTACGTCCTTGCAAAAAAATGCTATAAAAATTATTTTTTTCATATTTTTGATAATTTTTTGAAAAAATTCAGGCATTTTCCAATACAATGAGACCAACCTGACCTCTCTATGACAAAAATTAAGGCTGTTAGAGCAATATAAAAAAAATATACTGCAAAATGTGCTGGGAAAAAAATAACCCCTTGGGGGTTAAGGGTTGGAAATTTCCAAAGAGCCTGGGGGTAAAAGGGTTAAGTTCTTAACAAATACATAACACTCCTCCCTTTGAAAGATTGTTCTTAACATATGTAGCTTCCTCTTTTTCCATCTAGTATTGTAGCTTGAATATCAATAATAAAAACCATAATAAGTAACTAATAATGATTCATAATGATGATAATAATGTAATAATGTATAGTACTCTACTTACCTACTGAACTGCTTATTCAATTTTTTTGCTTTACGACTCTTGGGGTGTACTACTTTTTTGTTGTCCTTAAGTACATTTATATTAGGTTTCCCCTAAAAAGAACAATTAATACATAAACGAGTTAATATTAATGAACCTTATCCAGAGAGACGTAAAGAATATAGCAATACAAAGATGTCTCACATTCAGTTAAAAAATAGAAATGAAAATAAGTACAGTACACATAATAAATTATCACATCCAAAGAAAATGACATAAAAGTACTAAAACTATTAAATTAATTCAACATTTAATACAATTTGAATATTTCTATGAATGTAATGTATGTTTGTTTATGTCCTGGTTTACAGTGGCATTCCAGTAGTACGTTACTGAAGAAATTATAAATTTGGAAATACTTTGTATTTTTCCCAAAAATACAAACCTTTAGCTATTTATAGGGGTATCACTTTCGGCAAAGCAGAAATGATGAGCCATTAGAATTTAGCAAGGGTTAACCAACCATCCCACTAGTTGGTGGGGGCTAGCACCTACACCTCTCACTCACAATCCTGCGTCTGTGCTTCACTATGCTTGTCAGTAGGGCTTTATGGGGACCTGGGTTGGCAGGCAAGTTTGTATAAATACCTAAAGGTTTGTATCGTTAGGAAAATACAAATTTCTAAATTTGTTCCGTAACTGGAATATAAACCTACGCTATTTATAAGGGTACGACTCACTCATTAGGAGGGTGGACGTCCCTGCCAATCTGGCTTTTTGACTTTACCCGGAGATTTCTCTTTCGTGTGTGTTAGCACCAAAATGAAGGAAACTGTAACACCTCACTAACCTTACATGTAAGATCTGAGGCCTACACAAGCTGTGTGTGTAGAGATACTAGCAATGTGACTGTCAAGGTAAGATTTCCTTTGAGTCACAGGAGTCATTCGAGATCACCAAGACATTCCCAATACCATCTCCCTAGGGTATGGGGATGCAACAGTACAGTATTGACAAAATACTAGGATACACAGGGAAGCAATGGTTTACCTGCAGTGGTTTGAGATCAGCTGCGCAAAGTACCCTAGATACATATTTCCCTAGAGAGGGGAGGATGAAGTAAAGAAAAGAGCCAGTCATTCCTTAACATTCACTCTGACTAAAACCAGGTAACCAATGCCCTCAACCTTCTGCTACTTGTCCATTAAAGAGCTTGAGGTATTAAACTAGCTGTTGTGCAGCCACCACAGGGCCGATGGAAAAGGTATCGAGTCTCCTGTGGGTCACATCTTGCAGGTAGTGGACAGTAAACGTCGCCTGACGTTTCCACATGGCCATATGTAGAACTTGCGCCACAGAGTAGTTAAGCTTGAAGGCCAGAGACGTAGCAATGTCCCTTATGTCATGAGCTCTGGGTCGGCGTGTTAGAGGAGGATCTGGATTCAGTGATTGGTCAATGACCTTGCAAATCCATGCTGAAATCATGTTTTGAGTGATCATCCTCTAGTCCTCCCTGTGCTGACAAAAAGCAAAAGCACCCGAGGACGAGCTGCTGCTTTTCTCTTGAGGTAGAGCCTCAAACTCCTCACTGGGCATAGTAACGGATGATCTGGGTCAGTTAAAGAACGAAGACTAGTTATCCGGAAAGAGTCGAATCTCTGATCCACTACCCCAAGATTTTAAGTTTTAGCTACGAACTCCGGAATGAAGCTAAACTTTACCTCTCCCCATCCCCTGGAATGGGGGATGTCATATGAGAGACCATGAAGTTCGCTGACTCTCTTGGCCGAAGCTAAAGGGAGTAGGAACACCGTCTTTGATGTGAGGTGGCGATCTGTTGCTTGGAGTAATAGTTCGTATGGATGTCCTTTAAGGGACCGAAGAACTCAAACCACGTTCCAAGGATGAGGTCTCAATTCTCACTGGGGATAGGTAAGTTCATAAGTCCGTATTAGGAGTGGAAGTTCAAGCGAAGAGGAAATGTCCACTCTTTTCAGTCTAAAGGCAAGACTCAAGGCTGAACAATAGCCTTTTACTGCCGAGACAGAGTATTTCCTCTCGCAGACATACGATAAACTCTGCTATTGCTGGAATAGTAGCATCGAGTCGAGAGATACCCAGCGAAGAGGAAATGTCCATTCTTTTCAGTCTAAAGGCAAGACTCAAGGCTAAGCGATAGCCTTTTACTGCCGAGACTGAGAGCATTTTCTCTAGCAGATATACAGTACAATGAACTCCGCTATTGCTGGAATAGTGGCATTGAGTGGAGAAATACCCTTTCCAAGACACCAACCACAGAAGACATTCCACTTCGCCTGATTACTTTTGCAGATGTCCAGACATCTTTTTTACAACTTGTTGCAAAAAGCCTTTCTGAAAGAGGCGATACTAGATAGTCTCCAGGGGTAAAGTCAAAGCGAAGCTACGGCTTTGTTAAAGATGTTGGCGTGTGGTTGTCCGAGTAGATCGTGTTGTGGAGGAAGTTCTCTTGGAAGCTCCGTCAGGAGTTGCAGAAGGTCTGGGATCCATTCCGAAATGATGCCATAACGGAGCTATAAGGGTCATTGAGAGATTGATCGATGTTCTGGTCATGTTGAGCACTCTTCTCATCAGACAGAACGGGGGAAATGTGTTAACGTCGATGTTGCCCCACCGTTGTTGGAATGCATCTTGCCCGAGAGCCTCGGGGTTTGGGACTGGGAAGTAGTACAAAGGGAACCTGAAGTTCAGGGACATTGCGAACAGATCCACCGCCAGGGAACCTCAAAAAGTCAGGACTTTGTTGGCTTCTAGATGATCCAAAGACCATTTGGAACCCACTATCTGAGTTTCTCTGCTCAGGTTGCCAGTGGGCACATTCCTTTTGCCACGAAAAGCGAGCTGATAGTGTTACCAAATGGACTTCCACCCATCTCAGTATTTCTACTGACAGATGGGATAGGGGCTGCAAAAAAGTACTGCCTTGCTTGTTGATGTAAGCCATGACTGTGGTGTTGTTTCTCATCACCACCACTGAGTGGCCCGCCAAGAACTAATGGAACTCTTGAAGAGCCAGCAAGGAAGCCCTTATGTCCATGAGATTGATGTGCTGGTACTTTTTGAACTCTGACCATAGGCCTGAGGTCGTGTGGTGCAGCATGTGGGCCCCCCACTGTTCTTTTGATGCGTCTGTGAAGAGAAACAAGTCCGGGGAGAGGACGAGAAGGCCGATGCTCTTTAGCAGATTCTCGTCTGCCACCCACCACCCAAGCTCCGTCTGTTCTCCTGGTCCCTTGGGGGATCAGAATGTCTGGGAAATCGAAGGCCTGATTCCAGTTGGACTTCACCTGCTACTAGAGAGATCGAATCTTGAGGCGACCGTTGGGAACTAGACGGGCTGGAGATGATAGCCACCTCTGGTATGGGAGCTCTTCTCATCTGAGAATAAGTCTTGCGACCTTTCTCAGCCTTACTACCCTGTCGTTAGATGGGAAGGCTTTTTGAAAGTTGGTGTCTATAATCATTCCTAGGTATACCAGTCGTTGAGAGGGAAGCAGTGAAGACTTCTTGAGGTTTACCATGATCCCTGGATCTTAGCAGAGCCTCAGAAGTCTGTCTCAGTGCTGAAGAAGGGCTGCCACCAAGTCTGCTAGGATCAGCCAGTCATCCAGATAGAGTAGGAGACGAATGCTGATCCTGTGACCCCAAGATGACACAATGGCGAACACTCTTGTGAAGACTTAAGGGGCTGTAGATAGACTGAAGCATAGCACCTTGAACTGGTATTTCTTGATGTCTAGACTGAATCTGAGATACTTCTTCAAAGACGGATGGATTGAGATCTGGAAGTATGCGTCCTTTAGGTCCAGTGTGCACATGAAGTCTTGTGGTCTTACCGCATGTAAGACCGCGTCTGCCGTCTACATGCTGAACAAAGTTTGTTGGACAAACTTGTTCAGAGCTGAGAGGTCGATGACTGGTCTCCAGCCTCAAGACGCTTTTACACAAAAAGGAGTCAACTGAAGAAGCCCGGGGGGTCACCGAGGACCTCTTGGAGAATGCCCTTCTCCAACATGGCCTGGACTTCGGCCCGAAGGGCCTGTTCCTTTGCGGATCCCATCGCAAAGGACTTTTTCGACACTAGAGTCTTGATCAGTGGAGGGAGAGATGATGTGAACGGGACGCGATGCCCTAGAGGCTGTCCAGAGTTCAGCCCCCAGTTGCATCCACCTCTTCCAACTGGTGGACAAGAGGGAGATCGCCTATCCTAGTGTCTACGGCCACGGCCACCTCCTCTAGGATATTTCCCTCAACAGCAGGAAACGGATTCTTAGACACCCTGTTTTTAGCTGCAGTCCTATTTAAAGGCGGTTTTGGCTGGTTGGTCTGTGGGAGAGCTGGTGGTTTGTGGGTCCTAGATGTTAGGGCCTATGGAGGAGAGAGTCCTAATGAGACTTCATCCAACTCTCCGCCGCCTGCTCAACATCTCCCAGCTCAAACAAAGAGGAGCCCTCCAGTGCGGGACTTGGCGATAGAACCTCTCGACTAACGAGTCTGTGCCTAAAGATGGTGTTAACAAACAAGTTCACGACTTGGTGGGCGAGGAACGCAATAGTGTGAGTGTCCGAAAGAAGGAACGTCTCCATCGTCTTCCTGGTGCCTTCTTTGTGAAAAATCCTCGGTCTGCACCAGGTTCCACAATGATCCTAAGCACAGATCAAGCCACGAAGTAGCCTGCATGGCGTACTTCGCCACTTTTTCCTGGTTCAGGATCTCCGTAGACGAGAACGAGACTTGAAGGTCGGAAAGTCCATCCAGAAAAAATTCCCTTTGTTAATTCCTTTAAGGAATGGTGTAAAGGAAGAGTAGGGAGGGGCTCATCAAGGACCTCATAGCATCTCCTTTGCTGGACATCCGGAAGTGGGAGGAGTTTTGAGGACGAGCCAGAACGGAGCGTTGCAGAGAAGTCTGAGAGCTGGGAGGAAACCTTCCACCTGGCACTCTTTAGGCCCTGAGACCAAGGCAATGCTGCACTGGACTTTTAGGAGCTTCTGAGTGCCAAAGACACAATCGAGGACCGTGTCTTTGCCCTCTCGAGGAGCCATCGCTGGGCCTGCAGGTCAGAACTTACTAAAAGACATGTTCTGACTCTCTCTGTTCGGCTTCCGAAGGACTGACAGCTAGATCGTCGTCTTCCAGCCACGAGAAATCATCAAAGTGTAGGTTGTGGTCGATGTGATGGGTGTTCAATGGCCTGACTCCCTCTGCAGGTCTAAATATCGCCATCATCTTGAAGTACTTATATTTCCTCCTAGGAGAGAAAATGTCTCCAGAGCAGAGGGTTTTGATGGAAGAACCTTCTGCTAGCCAACCATCAGAGGAAGGATGGATTCCTCTGCGGGTTTTGATGCTGTTGTATTGCCATCACGCGGGACTTTATTGCTAAGGGAGGACAAGCATGAGTCTGGCAGGGACTCTTCCCTGCTGTTTACCTCTGACTGAGATGACGAGTGAGGTACTATGTGGAAAAATACATGAGAAAAATACAAATTATTTCTAGATTTATTACTTATTTTGTTACTTTATTGTTTGTTTTAATTGTATTTCTTATCCTGTTTAATTTTTCTATCTTCAGTCCCTCACTTTAATATGTTATTTTTATTACTAAAATAAATTTTTGAATATACTTACCCGATGATCATGTAGCTGTCAACTCCGTTGCCCGACAGAAATCTACGGTCGGGATACGCCAGCGATCGCTTATACAGGTGGGGGTGTACTCACCAGCGCCATCTGTGGTCAGGTACTCCAGTACTTCTTGTCAACAAGACCTCAATTTTCTCCTCGGTCCACTGGTTCTCTATGGGGAGGAAGGGCGGGTCATTTAAATCATGATCATCGGGTAAGTATATTCAAAAATTTATTTTAGTAATAAAAATAACATTTTTCAATATTAATCTTACCCGATGATCATGTAGCTGATTCACACCCAGGGTGGTGGGTGGAGACCAGTATACATGTTAACAAAGAAGCTAAGTATCCCGTATTTCATTTTTATTAGTTATTCCAAATAACAATAAAAAACAAATAAGTACCTGGTAAGGAAGTCGACTTGAACCATTACTCTGCCTTTAATAAGTACGTCTTCCTTACTGAGCGTAGCGGTCCTCTTAGGATGCTGAACGACTCTTAGGTGGCTAAAGTATAAAGGGCTGCAACCCATACTAAAGGACCTCATCATAACCTCTAACCTAGGCGCTTCTCAAGAAAGAATTGACCACCCGCCAAATCAACCAGGATGCGGAAGGCTTCTTAGCCGACCGTACAACCCAAAAACAACAATAAAAGCAATCAAGAGAAAGGTTAAAAAAAGGTTATGGGATTATGGGAATGTAGTGGCTGAGCCCTCACCTACTACTGCACTCGCTGCTACGAATGGTCCCAGGGTGTAGCAGTCCTCGTAAAGAGACTGGACATCTTTGAGATAGAATGATGCGAACACTGACTTGCTTCTCCAATAGGTTGCATCCATCACACTCTGCAGAGAACGGTTCTGTTTGAAGGCCACTGAAGTAGCCACAGCTCTCACTTCATGTGTCCTTACCTTCAGTAAAGCAAGGTCTTCTTCCTTCATATGAGAATGAGCTTCTCTAATCAGAAGCCTGATGTAGTAAGAAACTGCGTTCTTAGACATTGGTAGCGAAGGCTTCTTAACAGCACACCATAAGGCTTCTGATTGTCCTCGTAAAGGTTTTGACCTTTTCAGATAGTACCTAAGAGCTCTGACTGGGCAAAGTACTCTCTCCAGCTCGTTACCCACCAAGTTAGATAGGCTAGGGATCTCGAACGATTTAGGCCAAGGACGTGAAGGAAGCTCGTTTTTAGCCAAAAAACCGAGCTGCAAGGAACATGTAGCCGTTTCCAATGTGAAACCTATGTTCCTGCTGAAGGCGTGGATCTCACTTACTCTCTTAGCTGTTGCTAGGCATACTAGGAAAAGAGTTTTTAATGTGAGGTCCTTGAAAGAGGCTGATTGTAGCGGTTCAAATCTAGATGACATCAGGAACCTTAGGACCACGTCTAGATTCCAGCCTGGAGTGGACAACCGACGTTCCTTAGAGGTCTCAAAAGACCTAAGGATGTCCTGCAGATCTTTGTTGGAGGAAAGATCCAAGCCTCTGTGGCGGAAAACCGCTGCCAACATACTTCTATAACCCTTGATCGTAGGAGCTGATAGGGATCTAACGTTCCTTAGATGTAACAGGAAGTCAGCAATTTGGGTTACAGTGGTACTGGTAGAGGAAACTGCATTGGCCCTGCACCAGCTTCGGAAGACTTCCCACTTAGATTGATAGACTCTGCGAGTGGATATCCTCCTTGCTCTGGCAATCGCTCTGGCTGCCTCCTTCGAAAAGCCTCTAGCTCTTGAGTCTTTCGATAGTCTGAAGGCAGTCAGACGAAGAGCGTGGAGGCTTGGGTGTACCTTCTTGACGTGAGGTTGACGCAGAAGGTCCACTCTTAGAGGGAGAGTCCTGGGAACGTCGACCAGCCATTGCAGTACCTCTGCGAACCATTCTCTTGCGGGCCAGAGGGGAGCAACCAACGTCAGCCGTGTCCCTTTGTGAGAGACGAACTTCTGAAGAACCCTGTTGATGATCTTGAACGGCGGGAATGCATACAGGTCGAGATGGGACCAATCCAGCAGAAAGGCATCCACGTGAACTGCTGCCGGGTCTGGAATCGGGGAACAGTACAATGGGAGCCTCTTGGTCATCGAGGTAGCGAACAGATCTATAGTTGGCTGACCCCACAGGGCCCAAAGTCTGTTGCAAACGTTCCTGTGAAGGGTCCACTCTGTGGGGATGACTTGACCCTTCCGGCTGAGGCGATCTGCCATGACATTCATATCGCCCTGAATGAACCTCGTTGCCAGCGTGAGCTTTCGACTTTTTGACCAAATGAGGAGGTCCCTTGCGATCTCGAACAGCTTCCTCGAATGAGTCCCTCCCTGCTTGGAGATGTACGCCAAGGCTGTGGTGTTGTCGGAGTTCACCTCCACCACCTTGTTTAGCTGGAGGGACTTGAAGTTCATTAAGGCCAGATGAACCGCCAACAACTCCTTGCAATTGATATGAAGCGTTTTCTGTTCCTGATTCCATATCCCCGAGCATTCCTGTCCGTCCAATGTCGCGCCCCAGCCCGAGTCTGATGCGTCCGAGAAGAGATGATGGTCGGGGGTCTGAACAGCTAACGAAAGACCTTCCTTGAGAAGAATGCTGTTCTTCCACCACGTTAGAGTAGCCCTCATCTCTTTGGAAACAGGAATTGAGACCGTCTCGAGCGTCATATCCTTGTTCCAGTGAGCTGCCAGATGGTACTGAAGGGGGCGGAGGTGGAGTCTCCCTAACTCGATGAACAGGGCTAGTGATGAAAGAGTCCCTGTTAGACTCATCCACTGCCTCACCGAGCATCGGTTCCTCCTCAGCATGCTCAGGATGCACTCCAGGGCTTGGTTGATTCTTGGGGCCGACGGAAAAGCCCGAAAAGCTCGACTCTGAATCTCCATACCCAGGTAAACGATGGACTGGGAAGGAACGAGCTGGGACTTCTCTAAATTGACCAGGAGGCCCAGTTCCTTGGTCAGATCCATAGTCCATCTGAGACTCTCCAGACAGCGACGACTTGTGGGAGCTCTTAAAAGCCAGTCGTCTAAATAAAGGGAGGCTCTGATGTCTGCCAAGTGAAGGAATTTCGCAATATTCCTCATCAGTCGCGTAAACACAAGAGGTGCCGTGGTCAGGCCAAAGCACAGGGCTTGGAACTGGTACACAACCTCTCCAAAGACGAATCTCAGAAAAGGTTGGGAGTCTGGATGGATGGGAACGTGAAAGTAGGCATCTTTCAGATCTAACGAGACCATCCAGTCCTCCTGCCTGACCGCTGCTAGGACCGACTTTGTCGTCTCCATTGTGAACGTCTGCTTGGTGACATAAGCATTGAGCGTACTGACGTCCAGCACCGGTCTCCAACCTCCTGTCTTCTTGGCCACCAGGAAGAGACGGTTGTAAAAGCCCGGGGATTGATGGTCCCGAACTATCACCACTGCCTCCTTCTGTAGCAGGAGCGACACCTCTTGTTGTAACGCTAGCCTCTTGTCCTTCTCCTTGTAGTTGGGAGAGAGGTTGATGGGAGAAGTGGTCAGAGGGGGATTGCGGCAGAACGGAATTCTGTATCCCTCCCTTAGCCACTTGACAGACTGAGCGTCTGCACCTCTGCTCTCCCAGGCTTGCCAGAAGGTCTTGAGTCTGGCTCCTACAGCTGACTGGAGAGGAAGGAAGTCAAAGCTTGCTTTTCGTGGACTTGGCACCCTTCTTTGACTTGCCCCGGTGACTGTCTGCACGGGTACTTCCTCTACTGGAGGCTCTACCACGAAAGGGCGGAATGAACCTAGTAGCAGGTGTATCAGCAACAGGGGTGCGGTAAGATCTAGGCACGGAAGGTAAGGTTTTCGCCTTACGTGCTGAAGAAGCCATGAGGTCATGTGTATCCTTCTGGATAAGAGCCGCAGCCATCCCCTTGATTAACTCCTCCGGAAACAGGCACTTGGAGAGAGGAGCAAACAGTAACTCTGACCTCTGGCAAGGGGTGATACCAGCCGATAAGTAGGTGCATAGATGTTCCCTTTTCTTGAGGACTCCTGAGACAAAAATAGCCGCAAGTTCGCCAGAACCATCGCGAATTGCTTTGTCCATACTGGACATGATCAGCATGGCCGCGTCTTTGTCAGAAGGAGCAGTCTTCCTGCTTAAGGCTCTAGACTCCAATCGAGGAAGTTAAAAGGCGCGAAAGACTCCCTTCATCAAGTGGTCCAGATCTGAAAAGGACCAGCAGACCTTCGAGCGTCTCATAGCCGACCTGCGGGGAGAGTCAACCAAACTTGAGAAGTCGGCCTGGGCAGAGGCAGGAACCCCCAAGCCAGGTTCCTCTCCCGTGGCATACCAGACGCCCGACTTAGAAGCCAGCTTAGGAGGAGGAAACACAAAATAGGTCCTTCCCAGTTGCTGCTTGGACTGCAACCAATCCCCCAAAACCCTCAAAGCTCTCCTTGATGATCTGGCGAGGACAAGCTTGGTGTAGGCAGGCGTAGTAGACTGCATGCCCAGAGAAAACTCGGAGGGAGGAGAACGAGGGGTTGCAGACACGAAGTGTTCAGGGTACAACTCTCTGAACAGAGCCAGGACCTTGCGAAAGTCTAAGGAAGGCGGCGAAGACTTGTGTCCTTCCACCTCAGATGGAGGATCATCCAGATGGGCAGCTTCATCCTCAGAAACCTCATCGCCTGAGAGTTGAGTAGCGAGAGGTAAAGGCAGAGTGGCAGGCTGAATGACTGAATCCTGCAGAACGGGTTGTAAGGCATGAGGCTCATGCTGCATGGCATGCGGCTCAAGCTGCATGGGATGAGGCTCATGCTGCATAGAATGCGGCTGCTGCATGGTATGAGGCTCGTGCTGCATGGGTTGAGGAGGCTGCCTCATAGCATGAGGCTCCTGCCTCAAGGGTTGAGGAGGTTGCTGCATAGCATGAGGCTCCTGCCTCAAGGGTTGAGGAGGTTGCCGCATAGCCTGAGGCTCCTGCCTCAGGGGTTGAGGAGGTTGTCGCATAGCATGAGGCTCCTGCCTCATGGGTTGAGGAGGTTGCCGCATAGTGCTGGAACCTGGCAACTCCCGATGCGGCTGCATCTGGCAGGGAGGACTGCGTAAAGGTGGAGGAGCGCTCGCAGGAGGAGGGGTGCTAACCTTCTCTGCCTGATACTCCTGCATCAAAGCCGCAAGCTGAGACTGCATAGTCTGCAGCATTGACCACTTGGGGTCCACAGTGGTTGGAGCAGAGGCCTGTTGAGGCACCACTCTACCTCTCTTGGGAGGTGTGCAGTCATCAGATGACTGCGGCGAGTCCGAACTGGCCCAGTGGCTACACCTGGGCCGTTGGACTAGCTCGGAAGGGACCTTACGTTTGAGAGGTCGTGAGACCTGGGTCCACCGTTTCCTCCTGGAAACCTCTTCCGCAGACGAGGAATTTAAGGGCTCATTCGTCTGGGAGTGGAAGTGACGATCTCTATCAGATACGCCCGCAACCACTGAGGATACAACTGTGCGCCGATCAAGGCCTGCCGAACCCTTTGGTCCTTCGACGTTGCTTCTCCCCTGGGCTTGGGAGCTTGCAAGAGGTCCCGGACTGGGAGGACGACTGGCACGCACAGAAGTATCCTCATGCGCAACACTGACACTGACACTATGCACAGCACTGGCACTAACACTTCCCACTGCACTCTTCACTTTAAGCTCCTTGACATCTGCCAAGAGAAGATTGTGGTCACCAACTAACGATTCCACCTTATCACCAAGAGCCTGAATGGCACGCAACATATCCATCATATCAGGCTGAGCACTCGTAGCAGGTTCGGGGGTCACCACCACAGGGGAAGGAAAAGGTTGAGGGACATGGGGAGAGGAATAAACCAAAGAGCGAGAAGAACTCCTCCTAACTCTCTCCTTCTCTAACCTAGTTGTATATTTGAGGAATTCATTAAATTCGAATTCCGAAAGCCCCGCACATTCCCCACATCGATCTTCCAATTGACAGGATTTTCCCCTACAATCGGAACAAAGGGTGTGAGGATCAACAGAGGCCTTCGGAAGACGCCTATTACAAGTCCTAACACTACATCGCCTATATTTAGGAGCTTGAGAGTGGTCGGACATCTTGAATTTAGGGAACAGTCAAGGGGGAATTCCAAAGTAAAGCAAAGATCGTTAAACAATAAATCAAATTAATTCCAAAAGCTATCTAAGCTAAGGGAAAAGTTTCCTGTACAGCGAAGGCTAAATTTTAGAGCAAATACTTCACCAAAACCGTGAACAAAAGACTCCAAAATCAACAGCGTATCCATGTAGGTCTTGCCGGCGGCACGACAGAGGAAAAATTGAGGTCTTGTTGACAAGAAGTACTGGAGTACCTGACCACAGATGGCGCTGGTGAGTACACCCCCACCTGTATAAGCGATCGCTGGCGTATCCCGACCGTAGATTTCTGTCGGGCAACGGAGTTGACAGCTACATGATCATCGGGTAAGATTAATATTGAAAATTTTCTTTTTATTACAGTGACAGTACCTTGCACCCAGCGGGGAACCTATGGTAAAATTTAGCTTGTTGTGCTTGGAATTTGGGACACTAGCCTGGAGTTTTGGTGTTGGTCGTATAGCGTCATTTTTCTTGTCCAAGGTCCCCAGAAAAAAATATGGACAGAAGGGATTGTTAATCAAGGACACTGCAAAGACAGTAACCTGTGTGTGTCTAGTACTGTATTATCTTGTACGATTGCCTTCTATTTAGTGTGGTGTACAGTAGGTTAGAAACATGGCAAAAGACTCTTGAAGGCAAAAATGTCATTGTTTGCCGTTAGCCTATTGAGATACTTCATTTGAACCACGGTGGAAATTAGTGGAGAAAGAAAATGATAATGTTCATCAACTGAGGGCAACACTATGGAGCCGTCAATTAAACAGAAGCAAGATGGTGGAACCTCGGACAAAAAAGGACTTTGTTCAGGATAAAGTAGACTACAGAGAAGATACAAATAATTCCTTGGAAGAGTTCTTGAAGAAATTAACATTAACGGTTTTCAAGTCAACATGTGCTTGTTGTTCTTTGGCCCGTAGCCCCGTTAAAAGCAACAATCAGAATCCTCCCCATTGTTTATTCTATTATAGGATAACCGGTTGTAACTGCCTTTTAATACTGTCCAGTAGTTTATACTTTCACATACTGTAGGTTTTCATCTTTAAATTATTCCTGGTGTTGAGTCCAGTGCATTATTAGAAAGGGAGTGCCCAATGTGTGGGCAGATGGTTTTTTTGTCAATTTTTTTCTCTTTCTTTTTTAGTCTAGTTATTACTGATCAATATTCATTCAATACTGAAGACCTGGATTTACTCATAAATGTATCCATTTTTTTCTTTCTCAAAATAAATATTTTTTATGTTTTTTTTTGAAAACAGCTCATCTTTCCACTACACCATTGCGTCCCCTTCACAGACACCAATTATATCTTTTGTGTTACCTGATATCTTTATAAAATCTAACCTGAGATTCAAGCTACTTATAATTTCTGCTGATTTTTCCAGAATTAAATCAGCAGTCATACTACGTATTTATTCAGCAATCTCAAGGCAAGAGAAGACAAGAGGGATGTAAGGTTCTAGCTGGGTCCCCTTGCCCAGTATGAAATCAAGGAGTGGTGCCCAGTGCCCAGTTCATCCTTGATTGTTTACCTTTTACCCAGATTTCTGGGTATTTCACAGTCTCTTTTTGTGTAGTAAAATGGAATGTGGTCGGCATTCGGAATATAGGCAGTCTGCGTGCTACATCTGGCCACAGTCTGCAAAATGACAAATTCGTAGATAATTTGTATTTTTCCTAACTATACAAACCTTAGCTACTGTGATTTAGCTCACTTTGCTTAGAGGTAGGACTTTCACGGGGGATAGAGCTGGCGGGCAAGTTTGATTAAATAGCTAAGGTTTGTATAGTTAGGAAAAATACAAATTATCTACGAATTTGTCATTTGTTCCGTAATTAAAATACAAACCACGCTATTTAATATGGGTGACTCACCCCTTAGGAAGGGTGGTAAGTCCCGGCCATTACTGGCTTTGACTTTTGCCCAGGGACTCAATATTTGAGTGTGTCAGTACTCAGTAATAAGGAGTCCCTGCACCTCGCTAGCATCTTGCTGTGCAAGTGCTGCGGCCTACATAAGCTGTGTGTGAAGGTATGCAGTGTGACACGTCCTAGGAAGTTGACCTGGAGTTCTTTAGATGGAACTCAATGCTAGGACTCTCCCAATACCACCTTGCCAGGGTATGGGGACGTGACAGTATTAATCTTAATACAGTACTAGGAACACAAGGAAGCATGGTTTACCTGCAGTGGTTTGAGGTCAGCTATGCAGAGAACCCAGGATGCTGCTTTCCCCAAGAGAGGGGAGAATGAAGAAAAGAATAAGGGCCAGGCATTCCTTTTCATTCATGCAGACTAAGACCGGGTAACAATGCCCTCAACCTTCTGCTACTTGTCCATTAAGGAGCCTGAGGTTTAGACCAGCTGTTGTGCAGCCACAACAGGGTCGATAGAAAACATATCAAGTCTCCTGTGTGTCACGTCTTGCAGGTAGTGGGATGTGAAGGTCGTCTGATGCTTCCACACCCCAGCTTGCAGGACCTGCATCACTGAATAGTTCTTCTTGAAGGCCAGGGACGTAGCTACGCCCCTGACATCATGTGCTCTAGGGCGACGTGACGGAGGAGGGTCAGAATTCAAGGATAGGTGTACCTGTACTGTATTACCTTGCAAATCCAGGCCGAGATGGTATTCTTGGTGACCCTTCTCTTCGTCTTCCCAGTGCTCACAAACAAAGCTTGCACCAGGGGACGAACTGCAGCCGTTCTCTTAAGATAAAGCCTCAGACTCCTTACTGGGCACAGTAGGAGATGGTCTGGGTCATCTGTTACAGAACAAAGACTCGAAACCTGGAAAGAGTCGAACCAAGGGGCCGGCACTCCTGGATTCTGATTCTTGGCAACAAACTCAGGGACGAACCTGAACGTTACCTCCTCCCATCCCCTTGAATGGGCGACGTCGTATGAGAGACCATGACGTACGCTGACTCGCTTCGCCGAGGCCAAAGCTAGCAGGAACACCGTCTTCCAAGTAAGGTGGCGATCTGAAGCCTGGCGTAATGGTTCGAAGGGAGGTCCCTGAGAACTCGAACCATGTTCCATGGAGGAGGTCTCACTTCCGACTGAGGGCAGGTAAGTTCGTAACTCCGTATGAGTAGGGAAAGTTCCAGCGAGGAAGAAATGTCCACTCCTTTGAGCCTGAAGGCTAGACTTAAGGCTGAGCGATAGCCTTTCATTGCCGAGACTGAAAGGCGCATTTCCTCCTGCAAATACACGAAGAACTCCACTATTGCTGGAATAGTGGCATCGAGTGGAGAGATACCCCTTCCACGACACCAACCACAGAAGACTCTAGCAGGTTTATGTGGAGGTACTTTTCTAATTCTGACCACAGGCCTGAGGTCCTGTGGTTCAGAACGTGAGGCCCCAACCTTTTCTTTGAGGCGTCCGAAAACAACATCAAATCCGGGGGGAGGACGAGAAGATCCACTCCTTTTCGTAGGTTCTCGTCTTCCACCCACCAATGAAGGTCCGTCTGTTCCGCAGAACTCATAGGGATCATAGTGTCCGGGGAATCGTGACCTTGATTCCACCGGGACTTGAGTCGCCACTGGAGAGATCTCATTCTGAGGCAACCATTGGGAACTAGACGGGCCAGGGATGAGAGGTGACCGAGGAGACGTAACCACGATTGGGCTAGAAGTTCTTCTCGTCTGAGGAAAGGCCTCGCGACCTTCCTCAGCCTTGCTATCTTGTCGTCTGATGGGAAGGCTTTGTGGAGATTGGTGTCTATGATCATGCCTAGGTATACCAGTTTCTGAGTGGGCTGCAGAGAGGACTTCTCGAGATTTACCATGATCCCTAGATCTTGGCAAAGTCCCAGAAGTTTGTCTCGGTGATAAAGAAGGGCTGCCTCCGAGTCTGCTAGGATCAGCCAGTTGTCCAGGTAACGGAGGAGACGGATACCGATCCTGTGAGCCCATGAAGATATTAGGGTGAACACTCTGGTGATCACCTGCGGTGCTGTGGAGAGACCGAAACACAGCACCTTGAACTGGTAGATCTTGTTGTCTAGGCTGAATCTCATGGACTGGAATCTGGAAGTATGCATCCTTCAGGTCCAGTGTGCACATGAAGTCTTGCGGTCTCACTGCAAGTCTGACCATGTCTACCGTCTCCATGCTAAACGGGGTCTGCTTGACAAACCTGTTTAGGGCTGAGAGGTCGATGACTGGTCTCCAGCCTCCAGACGCCTTCTTTACAAGAAAGTGTCGACTGAAGAAGCCTGGGGACCCGTCAACTACCTCTTGGAGAGCGTCCTTCTTCAACATGGTCTCGACTTCTGCCCGAAGGGCTTGCCCCCTTGCCGATCCCATGGCAAGGGTGCTCAACGACACTGGATCCGCTGTCAGGGGAGATAGAGATGTCATGAACGGGACGCGATATCCCTGACATATTACTGAAATCGTCCAGGGATCGGCCCCGAGTTGCTGCCACTTTGTCGCGCAACTTTGTAGGCATCCCCCCACTGGTGGACATGCAGGGGGACTGCCAATCTTAGCGTTTGCGGCCACGGCCGCTCCCTCTAGGATTCTTTCCTCCCCTAGAGGACTTTTTGCCATTCTTGTCCTTGACAGGAAAGGGCTTAGACACTTTTGTCTTCGCTGCAGCTGCCTTCTTCGTACTCTTGACAGGACGTGGTTGCTGGGTAGCTGGAGGTTTGTAGGGCCTCGATGTTAGGGCCCTATGGAAAATTGAATCCTGGTTGGACTTCCTCCACCTCTCAGCAGCCTGCTCCACGTCCTTAGGCTGAAACAAATTCTTACCGAGGACGGAAGAATGTCTAAGCCTGCAAACGTCAGTACTGGGGACCTTTTGATGGAATCTCTCAGCCACTGCGTTCCGTCGTTTCAAGATAGTGTTAGCCCACAAGCTCGAGACTTGGTGGGCTAGAAACTCGATGGTACGCGTGTCTGAGAGCAAAAAGGTCTCCAAGGCCTTCCTGGTGCTTTCCTTGGACAGGTCCTCAGACCGCACTAGGATGCCCAGAGACCCTAGCCAAATGTCAAGCCACGAAGTAGCCTGCATGGCACACTTCGCTACCTTCTCCTGGCTCAGGATCTCCGTTGCCGAATACGAGACCTGCCGGTTGGAGAGTCTCTCTGGAGGGACTCCCCCTGGTAAGCTCTTCCAGAGAATGGTGCAAAGGAAGAGCTAAACAAGTCTCCTCCAAGATCTCAAAGTACCTCCTCTGATGGACGCGAGGAGGCGGGAGGAGCTTGTTACCGATGCTGAATCGGCTGGAGGGAGCTAGCTCAGAGAACTGGCCTTCGACCTTGTCTCTGGCACTCTTAACCCCCTGTGACCAGGGCAAAGCCGCACTGGCCCTCGAGGGTCTCTGAGTACCATAAACTCGGTCCAAGACCATGTCCTTGCCCTCACGAGGAGGAATCTCTGGATCCGGAAACCCATTGAGACTCTTCATGAGGGTCAGAACTTGCCAGAACGCATGTTCTGACTCCTGTAGCTCTCCTACTGAAGGGCTGGCAGCAAAGTCTCCTGTCCTCAGAGGCTCTTCCTGGGGGGACTCGCGGACGTTCTCCGAGGGTTTGGCTGGCTCCTGTCTAATCCTTGATGAAGACTTAGGCAAAGTCTTTGAGTCCTTCGGCTCCCTCCTGGGAGAGATACATGACTCCAGCAGTGATGGTGGAAGGCTCTTCTCAACCCCTACCTGAGAAGACTTCTCGGGGCGAGGTGGGGTTGCCCCCATTGGTGCGATGGGGGAATGACCCGCCTCACCTGACTCCCCAGAGGACGGGAAATCCTTGTCTGCAGGGGAGGGAGAGAAAGTCTGGAGGGGAGAGGGAGCCTTCCTCAAGGACTTCCGAGGAGACAGTTTCGCCCTTGGAGAAGTTACCACGGAAGGAACTCCTCTCTTCCTCTTCAGGGGAGACGAAGCCGCCACTGTTTTGTGACCAAGTTCAGAGAATACAGGCTTAAAAGCCTGCACGAGAGCTCTGACAACGGTACCAAACCAGAACTGCTGACTGGCAGTCGCGCTGTCAGTCACTCCCTCTGGAGGGAAGGGGATCGTTCGTTCTCTAGGAGTGACCAAACAAGGGTTTGCCTGAAAAGATGCTGAAACAGAAGTAGAAGAGTCCTTGGACCTATCCAGAAACCTCCTTTCCTCTGATGAGCGCGCTGTTCTGCGCTTGCGGAACGAGACGATGATGACCTGGCCGCGCGATGTCCTGCCGCCTCACGTGTGGGATCGCGCCTATGATTGCTCTGGGGATCGCGCGATGGGCCCTGCCCAGGGTCGCGCGCGGGCGCGAGAGGGCAATGGCAAGGGTGCGTGGCGGCCTGAACAGGCGATGACAGGCGGCGCACAGGAGGCTGGATGAGCGCTCACGCGCGCGAAGGCGATTGTTCGCGCGCGTGACCTCGCAGGATCTTGCCGAAGGGCCCGTGACGGCGAAAACGTTGGGCGCGGCGCGTGTATCTGGTTGAAGCAGTGGGCAAAGGCGCGCTTGCGCAACCTTGTGGGCGCACAATGGAGACTACGCGCGATGGCGCACAGGTGAGCGCTGGCGAGCAGGAGCAACTGGAATTACGCCCAGATCCGGAGATCGCGGGCGTGCCTGGCGCGCAGGAGATTGTGGGCGCGCATCAGGATGCGGGTGCACAAAAGTGCGCTGTCGGTTTGGAGAGCGCTGAAGTCCTGGTGAGCGTCTGTGCGCTAACTCAGGAGACTCCAGGGCTGTGCGCTGGCGCGCAGGTGAGCACTAGCGCGCTATATCAGAAACGACAGCAGTTGTGCGCATGTGCGCAGTCGCGCGTTGAGGCATTGGAGAGCGCTGGAGGTCCGGTGAGCGCCTGTGCGCTATCTCTGGGACTTCCTTTGTGCGGTGACGCGCAGGAGAGTGCTGACACGTAGGAGAGCACTGTTGCGCTAAAACAGGAACCAGTGGAGAGCGCTGGCGCGGTATTGCAGGAACTATTGCAGGGGCGCGTAGGTGGTCATGGGCACGCAGGGGAACCCTAGCGCGTAATAGCATGATCAACAGCAAGTGCGCGCACGCACAGGTGAGCGCTGGCACGCTAAGACAGGAACATCTGCTGCAGGTCGTTGGCGCGCAGGGAGTACCTGGCGCTTAAGGGACTGAGACACAATCTTGTGCTCAAGTCCCTTATGCCCCGAAGGGACCGTTGCCTGTTTAATAACAGGGTGTGATGGCGCCCACAGCGCATCGGCAGCCAGGAACGGCGACGGCAGGTCAGCAGGTCTGGAGGGTGGAAGGTCGGCGTGTCCTGTGTAAGGACGACCTTCCACCAAAGGAGATCGCGAACGATCTCCAGAGAGGTCCAAGGAGGTAGCTGGCAGGATAGGTGAACGACGACGAGGTTCTTCTGTGGAGGACTGCGGAGATGACGAGCCAAAGAGGCGCCTCCTAACACCCTTGTGAGGTGAAGGAAGACCTCTTCGGCAAAGGGGAAGGCGAGCTTTCCGCCTTATACGCCCTCTGGGGGCCGTAGGGTCAGCGAGCTGACCATCAGCAGTCCTCCGAAGAGGAGTCTCTGTGATTGAACTCCCCCGAGGGGGAGAATCCCCGGCAGGAGAGACCGTAGGACTTAGTTCCTCCCTTGAAAGATGTTCGGAGGGGGAAACTAAGCCTTCAGCTACTGCAGCAACATCAGGAGCAGAGGTTTGAGATAACACATCGGAAGCCTCTGTCACAACAACGTCGACGATAGACAGAGGATCGCTCTCTGCTACCGTCGGCGACTGTTTGACAGCTGCTCCCAACTTGATCATGTCAAACAGAGCTTCCTTGGAGGGCGAACCCTGAAGCCCCAAGGAAGTCCAAAGCTGTAATATATCATTATTATTAACATACAAAGAAATATCCTCCTCCGGGAGAGGAGGAGGAGCTGCCTCGCTATGGGAGGCAACTCCCTCTCCCACACCCCGGGATCGGTCAACAGAACTACGGTCTACGCTACCACTCGACGGCTTCTCGGGGTAGACCACTCCCTACACTCACTACATACCTTAACACTATCACACCGTTGGCCCCTACAATGAGGACACAAGGTGTGGGGATCCGTGTCGACCGCCGACATAAATGTGCCACAAGGGCGGTCAGGTAAACCAGGACACTTACGCATGATGGCAGAGGGCAACTTCACAAACACTCTGGAAAAAGAAAAAGCAAAGAAAGATTAATACAGTAATGGCTGATGAACAAAAGCGAGGGTGAAAGCGGACACGTCCGACCGTCACCCGAGCCGATAGCAAAGTGAGCTAAATCACAGGTGTGTGTGAGGGGGGTGGGGGTAGCAAGCTACCCCTCCCTAACCCCCGCTAACTAGCGGTGGGGTAGTAAACCCTCGTTAAAAATCTAATGGCTCGTCATTTCAGCTACGCCAAAAATAATTACTGTACAGTGAACCCTCACTACTTCGCGGTTCGACCATCGCGGATTTTTTTCATAACCCATGTATATACATATATCGCGGATTTTCCGGAAATATCAAAAATACCGCGATGTGACCGATGGTGCAAGATTGGAGAAAGTAAGGAAAATTGAATCATGATTGATTTTCAATAAAAATGAAACTTTGAGGAGCAACAAAGATATCATTTGTTAGAGAGATAGAGAGAGGTAAGGAATGGGAGGTAGTGAAAAGTAGCCCACAGAGAGAGAGAGAGGTAGAGGTAGAGAGAGAGAGAGAGAGAGAGAGAGAGAGAGAGAGAGAGAGAGAGAGAGAGAGAGAGGTAGAGAGAGAGAGAGAGAGAGATAGAGGGGGGTTTAAATGTAATAAACAAAAAAATTTGATAGGTTATAACACATTGGTGCTTATGTAATATCAACTGTATACTGTAGACGGTTTGAATAAGTTAAGAAATTGTATAAACGATACTTTGTTAGTGTATTCGTACACACTCAAGAGCGGCAGCTAGATGACAGCTGATCTAATCACAGCCAAAAGTAAAAAAAATAGAAGTCAACAATACTCGATTTTTAAAACACACCCGAAATTTAAAAACAAAAGTACACGCTTTCTTAATGTGCAATTAACTATTTAAAGAGTGGCAATTTTCTAGAATAAAATGATATTTCCCAAAAAATAGTGGTTTGCTGATGAAATCGGATGCCGTATTTTTAGCTATGATTGAAATGGATGTAGACTCGGCCTAATTTTTTCGTTTCGTATTTAATTGACACTAAGAAAACTAATTTTAGTTTCTTCATCTAAATGTAAGTATTGTATAACACGAAGAGAGAGAGAGAGAGAGAGAGAGAGAGAGAGAGAGAGAGAGAGAGAGAGAGAGAGAGAGAGAGAGAGAGAGAGAGAGAGAGAGAGAATGAATCAGCTGTTGTAATCAAATGGCGTGTTTTTGTTTCGTGAGAATTTCATCGCCACGACTATAACAACAACATACTGTACTGAACTTTACAGTATTTTACAGACTACTGTAATATGATAAAGTAAAATATTTGTAATCTATTTTATATGAAATGGGGCTATTTTTTCTTTTTTTTTAAATTTACATTTACGTATGTAAAACAACTCTCTCTCTCTCTCTCTCTCTCTCGTAGATTGTTTTCCTGCTTTGCTATGTATGTATGATTTTATATAGATACGGTAAATAATATTTGTAATAACATATTTTATAAAAGCTTTTACTGTAATATCATTATTTATCACTTTCATCATGCGCGTTAAATTCCTTAGTTTGTTTACTGAGCGTACTTTATGACGCCGTCGTTTCAGGCGGCGTCATAAAGAAAAACATTTCATTTGGAAGTCCTAAGAAAAATTAAGTAAAACACTAGTAATAACCAAATCAACATACGGTACTGAATAATCAATATAATCGATGCTAAAACTAACCTATACACAAATGTGTAAATGCGTTTGTTTCTTCATTATAATCAGAGATAAACGTAAACAAAACATTGGTTGCCATTTTTTATCGTGCTTTTTGGCGTGTTTAGGAAACGCATGATATAGTCGCCTTTAATATTTGTGCCTGTTTTAGTTTAGGGTACGTTAGTACATGCAATAAGTGTTCTGTACATTAAAGGGTAGTTTGTTAACAGTACTACGTACAAGGGAAGGTTTTAAAAGTCTGAATATACGTGTTAAATAAATAGGTAAATATGGTGTCACTACTTCGCGGATTTTCACCTATCGCGGCCGGGTCTGGAACCTATCTACCGCGATAAACGAGGGTTCACTGTACCCATATTAAATAGCGTGGTTTGTATTCCAGTAGTGGAACAAATGGATTTTCACAATAAAATGAAATTTTATTGCATACTTACCGAACAATTATACAGCTGTAGGTTCCCTACGAATGGCAGGCAATAGATTCAAAACTACCACGGTGGCGCCACCATCGCTGATGTAGGTGACGTCATCTCTCTCCACTTGAGGGAGCTATAGGTACAACTGTCCAGCCATCCACCAGTGGGGAGGAGGGAGGGCTTTGATTAATAATTGTTCGGTAAGTATGCAATAAAATTTCATTTTATAATAAAAATCCATTTTTATTGCAGTGTCTTACCGAACAATTATACAGCTGATTACCCATTGCAAGGATGGGGGGCTGTGGATGTAAGTTTTACTTCAACAATCGTATACGATTCTTGAAAATAAAGTATACCCAAAAGCACTGTTAGTGCCTGTTGTACCTTACCTTGTAAGAGTGCTACTGCAGGAGAATATTGCCTCTGGTCAGTGCTCATCTTACATAGTAGAAGGCTTGGAATATGACCAATGGGTGCCTCTACATGGATTGGAAGATCCTCGTAGTCATGGTGTTCACTGCTGACTGAATGAAGATACAAGAAAATATTGCCCTTGCCCTGGGCTAAGACCAGAAATAACCAACATGAAAAAACTGTCACCTACACCAAAATAAAAACCTTTACCCACCAAAACTAACACTAAAATGATTGGTGAGTACTCCAGGTACAATGTATCCCCAGACTTCCCTTTAACTCGCCAACAACACGAAACATAGGCTAACAGAGGGAGCAACCCCCTATGTCGTTCCTCCCAACACCATGCCAGCTACCGAAAGTGGACCGAAAAACTTACAATCTCCAAACACTGTTTCGATTTCTTTCAAGTAATGCGTAGCAAACACATATTTAGACCTCCCAAAGGGTACTTTGCAGGATGGCAGATAGCGACTAGTTGTGTCGAAAAGCAAGAGAAGTCGCTACCGCTTGAACTTCATGCGCTTTCACTCTCAGTAAAGGAAACACTGCGTCGTTAGCTTGAGAATGTGCTTCTACAATTAACTCTCTCAGAAAACTCGGTTCTGTGGAGATAATATCTTAATGCCCGCATGTGAGATAAGAGTCGTTGTTCTTCTTCCTGGCCTATCAAGTCTGTCAGGTTTTTGAGAACAAATTTTCGTGGCCACGGATTAGAAAAGTTGCGCAAATAATGTATGGGCGACAAATAGCAACATTATTGCCGAAAGAATTTTGATCGTTGATTAACTGTAATATTTTCTTGAATGAGAGAGAACCATGTTCTCAAACAAAATATACAGTTATAGAGGCAATCATTTCACCTTTGGTTTACCCCTCCTCTGTATGTGAGAGGCTAGCCAGTGTTCATTACACAAAAACGGATGTCTGCTTACCTGTGGGCGGAGCTTGAAACGTTCATAAACGCAATGAACAGTTGCCCATGCTGTTGCTATCGTTCTTTCAATGTCAGCTAACAACGTTCCTTCGGGACTAATTGTTCGAAACAATAACCTTGAAAGGATAGAATAAAAGGTCTCGGAAGCCTATCGTGTAAAAAGCAAGTCGTTATACCCACGGTAAAATGATGGGGGAGGCTGCCTCCATCAAACGGTAGAACCGAGTTTAAGACAATAACCTCGCAGTTTTGTCTTGGCTAGAGAGCATGCTCCAGGACAGCCTACGGCCTTCATGAAGTTTAAACAACATCCATTGAAGTTCTGTACTGTAAACACTTCTCAAGAACTTGTCTCCCGAAAAGGGTGAAGTCTCGTATGTGGGAGTTTGCTTCAAGAATGCCAGACATAATTGCCATCGACCGCTTACCCGAAGGGGTTGCCATCGAACGCTTTCTCGCTAGTGAGAAAAAACTACAATCTAAATCAGGCAAGGCCTGCCAGGGAAATGAACTGGAATGTAAAGAATTTTTTATTCCTCGCTCATTTCCGTCTGCTAACCAAACCACTCGAAGTGGGAAGGTGGAGGAAAGATGACGGTGGTTCGTTCTAAAACAAAAGTATCGGTGCTGGGGAAACCTGACTCGCTGATATAGTAATCAGCTGGGAGTGTAGAGTGACGTAACAAGTCACACCTTTGAAAGGCCCATCCCGTAGATTGGGGGAGGTCGACCATAGAGTTTTCAGAAACCTCTGGATCGCGGAAACCGAGAGATTCGGATGAGAACCTAGGGATTCAGAATCTATTTGTGAATAGCTTTCTCACGACCTTAAGGAATGTTGTGCCAAGAACCCACAGGAACTCTGTCGCTGATTCCTGACGGAATTTTCAGGAATCGTGTTACGTGACCAGGACCCAAAGGAACTGTCATAGTTACCTGTAGAGATTTGTAAACCCTTAGGCACAGGCATCCCTCTGTCATCAGTGTATAACTCTTGATGACGATGGACGCGCACGAACAATTCATGGGACGAGAGTTCGAAAACTCTGTCATAAGAGTAAAACTCTTGTGCACTCATAAACACTTCGTGCAACGAGAATCAGAAAAACCCTGTCATAAGAGTTGTTCGCGCACTTCAACTGATTGCGTACGCCTAGTTATTTGTGCGCACCAAGTTGGTCGTGCGCCAATATGGTCCTGCGCGCCACATATCCATTCTAACGGCAGTACTTGAAGAAGGCGACTTAGTCCGTCTGCTAACACGTTCATTTTCCCTTGAACAAACCGAGGGATCAGCGTAACCTGACCAGGTGTAACCACTTTCCCAGAGGAATCAACGCTCGCATAAATACTTGCGGTGCTGTCGAGAGGCCGAAGCAAAGAGCTCGAAACTGGTAAGTCTTGCCCATGAACACAAACCGAAGGTATTTCCTGGAGTCCTGGTGAATCAGAATGTAGAAGTATGCGTCCTGCATATCCAGGAATACCATTCAGTCCCCTTGACGAAGGGATTCCAACACTGAACGAGTCGTTCCCATATTGAATTTGGTCTTCTGGACGAACAAATTCAGTGAGCTTACATCCAGTATGGGCCTCCAGCCCCCCGATGACTTGGGCACTACGAACAGACGGTTGTAAAACTCCGGGGATGGTCTGTTGCTTATCTCCTCTATGACAGCCTTCTGCACGAGAATCTCTATTTCTCAAGTTAAGTCTACAAACTTCGAGCCTGAAGAGTAGGCGGGTAATGTGATGGGAACATTGGATAGAGGCGGAGTGTCTTTGAAAGGAATGGAGTGACCGAACCGGAGAATTTGGGTCACCTAGAGCTCTGGCCCCCTGCGACTCCATTCCTCCCAAAAAAGGCTCAATCTGCCCCCTATCGGAGCATGAAGGATTGAAAAATAACTTGGATGATTTCGTGTCGGGTTTGGTTGAGGACTTGGTTGGGTGTCGTAAATTCGATCGAGGTCTGACGAACGGTCTAGACCTACCCCCTCGAAAGGGTTTCTTCTGCAAGGGTGATTCCGAGGCGGTAGTCGTCACAGTCGAGGGTTTAACCCGCTTAGAAGACTGGGAAAGCAAGTCATTAAAAGACTTCTTTTCCAGTACGGACAGAATCTTGGCCACTATTTCTTCGGGAAACAGATGATCCTTGTCGAGAGAAGAGAAAAAAAGTGCGGACTTCTGAGGCGAAGCGACTCCTTTCGAAACAAAAGAACACCAGAGCTGTCTTTTCTAGAGAGTCCCGAACGCAAAGAGAGAGGCCAGCTCATCGCAACCATCCCGAACTGATTTGTCGGCACATGACAAAACCCCAAGCCAGTGCGATGCCAGGTCTTCCTGAAGAGTAGGCCAATCCTCTATTTTCGTAGAGAGGGCTCCTATCGTCCAGACCAAGAAACTCATAATTTTTAAAATCTTGAAAATATTCTTTACCAAATGGTCCAACTCGGGCAAAGTAAAGAATATTTTAGCTGCTGCAAAAGCGGACCTTCTAGTTGCATCCACCAAGCCAGAGAAGTCCCCCTGGGAGGAGGCAGAAACTCGCATAGAGGGGGCTTCTCCGGTTACGTAGAACCTATACCTCTTCTTAATAAGCTTCAAAAGAGGATAGGCGAAAGTTGCTTTCCCGAGTTCTCTCTTCAACCATCACGAAGCGAATGTTTAGCAGCCTTGGAAAGAACGAGCTTCAGAAGAGGAACGAAATTCTTCCTTCTCATCAGGAAGATGGAAGCAGCTGGGAGCGGCTGCTACGAAGTAATCCGGGTACATGTCTAGAAGGTAGCGTAAAAGTTTCGAATAACACGAGAGAGGGATAGATTCCGCTCTAAGTCCTCCTCGTCATCCGAAGAGATAGGCGACAGACGGTTTTTGATTCGACTCATTATTCTTCGTAAATTGTTTGTTTTCTTTCATCCAGCTCATCAGCTCTTGCAACTGTCGACGTGACGGAATTAAATTCTCGTCTCCTTGAGCTGAAGTCGAAGCAACTGGGATTGTGGATTTCGACACGATCGCCACCAGAGGTCTCGTACCAGTCGAATTATCCATCGCAGGAAAAGTTTCGACAGCTTGATGAGTCGAAGATCTCGACGAACTCAGAATCGGTCGCTCCACAACTGAGTCGAAGGCAGCTGTCACTGTCGTAAGAATACGAGGCGAAACCCATGAAGCTATGCTACACGATGGGCGAGAGATATCTACTTCTCTGTACCTCTTCACAGGGGGCGGAGATAGCACCTCTTCAGTCGAACGTCTCTTCAACGGACGTGAGACTGAAGAATCACGCCACTTACGACCTCTAATCGCCCGACTCTGCCGATAACTGATTACCTAACTACTGTGCACACCTTTCCAATGGTGTTTAGTCGAATCCTGCTGTCGCATCACAGGATCGACGGAGGAAGCGACTGTCTGTGGGCAAACCTCAATAGTCTTCCTTAAACCTCCGGTATGTCTTCTCCCCGAGGCAGGGGAGCGGGACAGTGACCTTCATCTAGGAGAACTATCGGGACAAACAGCCACCCCCTCAGATTGCACTGCACTGACACTTTTCACTTTATTAGAAGTCTTTCCTATGACTTTACAGATAAACCTAACTGCATCACCGTATTAGCTAATACATCAAATTTCTTTTCAAATTTAGACTCGAGGCTGGCAATGGTGTCATGAGAAACTCCACAGGAAGTTGGCATAGGAGTTACAGGAGCAGGAGTAGGAGGACTCAAGATCGATGACATAATAAGAGGAGAAGGAGAAGGATTAGGAGCAGAAGCTTCGATAGAAGAAGCAGAAGCAGCTAAACTAGTCTTACTTTCAGCCCTGAGAGCCGCCTTCCTCTTTCTATCCTTAATTATCTTCCCCGATTGAGAAACAAAAACTTTCCACTGTTGTTCACTCCAATCCTTACATTCATCACAAGTAGATTCTCTAGACCACTCACAACCCCTACACTTAATGCACTTAGTGTGCAAATCATAAATTAATTCAACTAACATAGTTTTGCACCCTCCGGCGCAAAACCTAACTACTGAAGGACTAGAGTCCGACATGATGGTAAGACCACAAAATTGCAGAAAAGAAATTCAGCTTCAATCCTACAAACACGGAGTTGAATACTTCACCGATATTGGAGAGATAATACTTCCCAACAAATGAAGAAAAAAGTCTGCAACGACCACCGATGTTCACCAGAAGCCGGCAGAGAACAAATTGATGTTACCTGGACAGTTGTACCTATAGCTCCCTCGAGTGGAGGGAGATGACGTCACCTACATCAGCGATGGCAGCGCCACTGCGGTAGTTTTGAATCTATTGTCTGCCATTCGTAGGGAACCTACAGCTGTATAATTGTTCGGTAAGACACTGCAATAAAACCAGTACAGTGAACCCTCGCCACTTCGCGGTTCGACCATCGCGGATTCACCATTTCGCGGATTTTTTCCATAACCCATATGTATACAGTAATATATATATATATATATATATATATATATATATATATATATATATATATATATGTATGTATGCATGTATTTATGTATATATGTATGTATGTATATATGTAGGTATGTATATGTGTATACATATAAATAAATATATATATATATATATATATATATATATATATATATATATATATATATATATATACACACACACATATATATATATATATATATATATATATATATATATATATATATATATATATATATATATATACACACACACATATATATATATATATATATATATATATATATATATATATATATATGTATATCTAAAGTAGGAAGATGTGATGTAGTTCTAAGGGAAATATGGGAAATATGTCTGGGTAATAAGCAAAGCTCTACCTCCAGTTTGTTTCTTCATTATGATCAGAGATAAATGTAAACAAAACATTGGTTGCCATTTTTTATCGTGCTTTTTAGCGTGTTTAGGAAACGCATGATATAAAATCACCTTTAATATTTGTGCCTGTTTTAGTTTAGGGTACTGTAGTACATGCATTAAGTGTTCTGTACATTAAAGGGTAGTTTGTTAACAGTACTACGTACAAGGGAAGGTTTTAAAAGTCTGAATATACATGTTGAATAAATAGGTAAATATGGTGTCACTACTTCGCGGATTTTCACCTATCGCGGCCGCGTCTGGAACCTATCTACCGCGATAAACGAGGGTTCACTGTAAATACTTTTTGGTGACAAGACCCGGGAAACACCAACCTTTAGTCATGGCATCGTCATCGACCATGGGTCGAAATACTAAGAGGAGCCTTAGTCGGGATGTGGAGGGCCTCATCTCGATTGTCAGTGACCTGGCAACTCAGGTGAAGTCCCTGACACTCCAGGTGGCAGCGCTAAAGAGCGTCGAGTCGTTGTCACTGGGCTTATGACCACAGTGACCACCACTGCTCATTCTACGTCCCCGGCTTGGCTGATTGAGTGACTGATTGACTGAAAGTTTTCTGGAATCTTAGCATCCAAGGTCACTGACGGCGATATAATTTATCACATAAAAAAATAAACGAATATGACAAATTCGGAGATAATTTGTATTTTTCCTAACCATACAAACCTTTGCTATTTACATAGGGTTTACTTTCGGCGTAGCTGAAAGGACGAGCCATTAGAATTTAACGAGGGTGTATTACCCCCGCGCTAGTTAGCAGGGGGGGTAGGGGAGTGGTAGCTAGCTACCCCTCCCCCCTCACACACCGGTGAACTGCTTCACTTCACTTAGAGGTAGGACTTGCCTTGGGGGACAGGGCTGGCGGGCAAATATGTGTAAATAGCTAAGGTTTGTATGGCTAGGAAAAATACAAATTATCTCCGAATTTGTCATTTGTTCCGTAACCGGAATACAAACCAAGCTATTTACATAGGGTGACTTACCCTTAGGAAGGGTGGAAAGTCCCCAGCCTTACTGGCTTTGGCTTACCCGGGGACTCAGAATCCGAGTGAGCAGCACACGAGAAAAAGAGTCCCTGCACCTCGCAAGTTCTTGCTACGCAAGAAACGTGCGGCCTACATAAGCTTGTGTGTGGAGGGAAGAAGCGTAACTTGTCCTAGGAAGTCGACCTGAAGTCCTTTAGCTGGAATTCTAGGCTAGGACGTTCCCAATACCACCTCGTCAGGGTATGGGGGACGCGACAGTATTAACTCAATACTAGGAACACAAGGAAGCATGGTTTACCTGCAAAGGTTTGAGGTCAGCTATGCAGAGAACCCAGGATGCTGCTTTCCCCAAGAGAGGGGAGGATGAAGAAAGAAGTAAGGGCCAGACATACTTCTTTCATTCATGCAGTCTAAAACCGGATAACAATGCCCTCAACCTTCTGCTACCTGTCCAATAAGGAGCCTGAGGTTAGACCAGCTTTGTGTAGCCACCACAGGGCCGATAGACGTATCGAGGCTCCAGTGGGTCACGTCCTGCAGGTAGTGGGCTGTGAAGGTCGTTAGACGCTTCCAGACTCCAGCTTGTAGCATCTGCGTCACAGAGTAGTTTCTCTTCAAGGCCAGGGACGTTGCGATGTCTCTGACATCGTGTGCCCTAAGGCGACGTGACGGAGGAGGATCTGGATTCAGGGTGTGATGGATGATCCTTTGAGTCCAGGCTGAAAAGGTATTCTTGATGACCCTCCTCTCCGTCCTCCCTGTGCTCCCAAACAGGGCTTGCACGCAAGGACGAACTGTAGCTGTTCTTTAAGATAACCCTTCCGACTCCTTACTGGGCCTAGTAGGAGAAGGTCTGGGTCATCTGTTACAGAACGGAGACTCAAAATCCTGAAGGAGTCGACCTCAAGGGGAGAGGTACCTCTCCCACAACACCAACCACAGAAGATTCTCCACTTCGCCTGGTAGACCCCTGCGGATGACTTTCGCAGGTGTCAATGACATCCACTCCGCAACTTGTTGTGGAACGTCTCTCTCTGTGAGGGGATGCTGGATGGTCTCCAGGCGTGAAGCCGAAGCGATGCTACTGCTTGTGGTAGATGTCGCAGTGTGGTTGTTTGAGAACCTCGTGTCATGGGGTTCCGTCAGGAGATGCAGAAGTTCCGGGAACCATTCTGCATGATGCCGTAGCGGAGCTACGGCATCATGCAGAAGATGTAGACGTCGATGTTGTCCCACCGTGTAGAAAGGCATCTTGCCAGAGTGCCTTGGGGTCTGGGACTGGGAGTAGTACAGCGGCAGCTTGAAATTCAAGGCTGTCGCAAACAGATCCACAAGGTCAGGACCTGTTGGCTACAAAGGGGGGCTGAAGACCACTCGGTACTCTCTATCTGTAAAGTCCTGCTCAGACTGTCAGAGAGCACATTCCTTGTCCGGAATGAAACGAGCCGATAGGGTATGAGTGGACTTCGGTTCATCTCAGTATCTCCACTGTAAGATGAGAAAGTTGATATGAAAAGGTACCTCCCTGCTTGCTGAAACAAAAGGCACTACCGTGGAGTTGTCGTCAACGGAGTGACTCGCCAGGGTCTGTTGGAAGTGTTGAGGGGCCAGACTACGGCCTTCATTCCTAGCAGATTGATGTGGAGGTACCCTTCTGGTTCTGACCATAGGCCTGATTCAGAACGTGGACCCTCCCCCCCTTGTTTTGACGAGTCCGAGAACAGCATCAAATGAGGGGAAAGGGCGAGAAGATCCATTCCCCTGCAAAGGTTTCCATAGGTCAGCTATCACTGCAGGTCCATTCGTTCCGCAGGTCCCAAAGGGACCAGAATGTCGGGGGAATCGTTGTCTTGATTCCACCGGGACTTGGGCCGCCGGCGCAGGGATCTCATCCTGAGGCGGCCGTTGGAACTAGATTGGCCAAGGAGGAAAAGTGACCTAGGAGGCATAACCAAGATTGGGCTGGAAGCTCTCCTCGTCTGAGGAAAGGTTCTGCGATTCTCCTCAGCCTTGCTATCCTGCCATCTGATGGGAAGGCTTGGAGATTGGAGCCTAATATCATGCCTAGATATCCCAGTTGTTGAGATGGGAGCAGAGAAGACTTCCCGAGAATTACCATGATCCCTAGACCTTGGCAAAGTCCCAGAAGCTTGTCTCGGTGTTGAGGAAGGGTCAATTCCGAGACTGCCTGGGATAGCCAGTCATCCAAAAAGCGAAGGAGACGGATGCCGCTCCTGTGTGGCCATGAAGATAACAGGGTGAACATTCTGGAGGACACCTGTGGTGCTGCGGGGAGATCGAAACACCGAACCTTAAACTGGTATATCTGTTGTCTAGGCTGAATTTCAAGTACTTCCTGGAAGACGGATGGATTGGGATCTGGAAGTACCCGTCCTTCAGCTCCAGTGCGCACATGAAGAGTTGTGGTCACACTACAAGCCTGATTGGCTCTGCTGTTCCAAGCTGAACGAAGTTTGTTCGACAAACTTGATCAGGGCTGAGAGGTCGAGACAGGTCTCCAGACTTCGGACGCTTTCTTACAAGAAAGAGTTGACTTAAGAAGCCGTGGGGGGGGGAGCCGTCGATGACCTTTTGGAGAGCCTCCTCTAGAGCATGGTCTCGATTCCTGCCCAAGGGCTAGCCCCTTTGCCGATCCCATGGCATAGGAGCTCGGCAACACTGGATTTGCTGTCAGCGGAGGTAGAGATGTAAAGAACGGGACGCGATATCCTTGGCTGATCACGGAGATCGTGCAGGAATTGGCCCCGAGCTGCTGCCACCTGAGGGCGCAACCTTGGGCATCCCCCCACCGGGGACCCTGCAGGGGGGTTGCCAATCCTAGCGTTTGCGGCCTTGGCCGCTCCCTCAGGATTATTGCCTCCCCAGAAGGACTTCCCGCCTTTCTTGCCTCTGACAGGAGGGGGCTGCTGTTTAGACACCTTGTCTTAGCTGCCGGGGCTGGTTCCGATGTCCTAGGCTGACGAGGCTGTTGTTGTTGAGGCGCTGGAGGTTTGTAGGGTCTGGATGCAAGCGCCTATGGAGGAGCGAACCGTAATTCGCTTTCTCCACCTCTCAGCTGTCCGTTCCCTGTCCTTGGTCTCAAAACAAGGTCTTTCCAAGAGTGGAAGAGTGTCTGAGCTTGCCGACATCCATGGTTGGGACTTCCGAGAGGAACCTCTCGGTCACTGCATCTCAATGCTTCAACATCGAGTTTGCCCACAAGTTCGAAACTTGGTGAGCCGGGAAACGAGGTGCTCATGCTCGAGAGGAGGAAAGTTTCCATGACCTTCCTGGAGCTCTCCTTGGACAAATTCTCGGATTGCAACAGGATGCCCAAAGATCCAAGCCAGACAACCAGCCACGAAGTGGCATGCATGGCACACTTTGCGGCTTTCTTCTAGCTTAAAATCTCCAAAGACGAGAATGTCACCTGCCAGGCGGAGAACTTCTCGAGAGAAGAACTCCCTGGGGAGACCCTTCCACGGAATGGTGGAGAGGAAGGGCTAAAACCAGGTTCCCCCATGATCTCGAAGTACCTCCTCTGCTGACGGCTGACAGACGCAGTGTCAGCGACTCCCGCTAGGGGAAAGGGAATCGAAAGATCCTGAGGAGTAGAGATGATGGAGCCTGCCCGAAAGGAAGGAGAAGAATGTTGCCCAGACCTCTCTGAAGATCCTTCCTGCTCTTGTATGTGCCATGCTCTGCGTTTACAGGGAGAAGATCGTGAACTGGAAGTACGCGCCCCAGAAGACTCGCCAGGTTGGCCGTGTTGCGGTAACCCGACGGGAATAGCGGTCGAAATTACCCTGGCGCTCGCGCGATGGCAAATCGTTGGTTCGCGCGCGGGCGAACGTGGGCGTGCAGGGGAAAGTGCGCGTGGGCGCGCAGGTGAGGGCCAGCGCGGTTGAAAGGACGAGCGCTGGAAGTCGGGAGACCGATGGCGAGCGATGGCGCATTCGGCGAGCGATGGCTCGCTGGAGGGAATCGCGCTGGCGCTCGCGCGATGGAAAATCGCTGGTTCGCGCGGACGTAAGGGCGAGCGCAGGCGGCCGGGAGACCGATGGCTCGTAGGCGGGCGAAGGCGCGTGGGCAAGCGCACACCGCCTTGAGTGTGAGACAGTTTCTGACCAAGAATGGCATGACCCTACTGACCCACCCTCCCTATTCACCCGATCTTGTCCCTGTGACTTATTTTTCCCCCCCCGAATGAAGAAAGTCCTCAAAGGAAAACGTTTAGCAGACATCGAAGAGGTTAAGAAGAAAACGTCAGAGTCATTAAAAAAAATAACTTCACAAGAGTTCCAGAACTGCTTTCAACAGTGGAAAACACATCTGGACCGGTGCATAGCTTCAAATGGAGAGTACTTTGAAGGTGATAAGACTATAAACATGTAACAATAGCTGAATAAAATTCTATGACACAATTCCGGTTACTTTTGGGTCCCCCCTTGTATTTCTTAAGTTGCTATTAATGATATTTTAATTATAAAATAAATTTTTGAATATACTTACCCGGTGAATATATAATAGCTGCAACTCTGCGGCTCGACAGACAACATACTTAAAAAACTCGCGAGCGATCGCTATGCAGGTTGCGGGTGTGCCCACCAGCGCCAACTGTCGGCCAGATACCACTCTCGAATGTAAACAAAACCTTCAATTCTTCTCGTCCCGCTGCGTCTCTATTGGGGAGGAAGGGAGGGTCGTTTAATTTATATATTCACCGGGTAAGTATATTCAAACATTTATTTTATAATTAAAATATCATTTTTAAATATTTAACTTAGCCGGTGAATATATAATAGCTGATTCACACCCAAGGAGGTGGGTAGAGACCAGAGTTAACTATGTTTACAGCGTATAAGCTAAGAGTTTTTTCATTTTGACAGTTATCAATATAACAAAACCAAAATAAATAGGTACCTGGTAAGGAAGTCGACTTAGACGATTACTCTGCCTTTTAAGTCTGTCTTCCTCACGGAGCCCAGCGATCCTCTTAGGATGCTGACAGACTCCCAGGAGCTGAAGTATCAAGGGCTGCAACCCATACAACAGGACCTCATCAAACCCCTAATCTGGGCGCTCTCAAGAAATGACTTTGACCACCCGCCAAATCAACCAGGATGCGAAAGGCTTCTTAGCCTTCCGAACAACCCATAAAAACAACATTAAAAAACATTTCAAGAGACAGATTAAAAGGATATGGAATTAGGGAATTGTAGTGGTTGAGCCCTCACCCACTACTGCACTCGCTGCTACGAATGGACTCAGTGTGTAGCAGTTCTCGTAAAGAGTCTGGACATCTTTCAAGTAAAATGACGCGAACACTGACTTGCTTCTCCAAAAGGTCGCGTCCATGATACTTTGCAGAGATCTATTTTGCTTAAAGGCCACGGAAGTTGCTACAGCTCTAACCTCGTGCGTCTTAACCTTAAGCAAAGATCGGTCTTCCTCACTCAAGTGTGAATGAGCTTCTCGTATTAACAATCTGATAAAATATGACAAACCATTCTTTGACATAGGTAAGGATGGCTTCTTAACCGAACACCATAACGCTTCAGATGTACCTCGTAAAGGTTTAGTACGAGCTAAATAGAACTTAAGAGCTCTAACAGGGCATAATACTCTCTCTAGTTCATTGCCTACGATCTCCGATAAGCTAGGAATATCGAAAGATTTAGGCCAAGGACGAGAAGGCAGCTCATTCTTGGCTAGGAAACCAAGCTGCAGAGAACAAGTGGCTTTTTCTGACGAAAAACCGATGTTCTTGCTGAAGGCATGAAGCTCACTGACTCTTTTAGCCGAGGCCAAGCATACCAGGAAAAGTCTTAAGAGTGAGATCTTTCAGGGAGGCTGAATGTAAAGGCTCAAACCTGTCTGACATGAGGAATCTTAGGACCACGTCTAAATTCCACCCAGGCGTAGCCAAACTACGTTCCTTAGAGGTCTCAAAAGACTTAAGGAGGTCTTGCAGATCTTTATTGTTGGAAAGATCTAAGCCTCTATGCCAGAAGACCGAGGCCAACATGCTTCTGTAGCCCTTGATCGTGGGAGCTGAAAGGGAGCGAACTTTTCTCAGGTATAAGAGAAAATCAGCGATTTGGGCTACAGAGGTACTGGACGAGGATACGGACACTGACTTGCACCAGTCTCGGAAAACTTCCCACTTCGATTGGTAAACTCTAATGGTAGAAGCTCTCCTCGCTCTTGCAATCGCACTGGCTGCCTCCTTCGAAAAGCCTCTAGCTCTCGAGAGTCTTTCGATAGTCTGAAGGCAGTCAGACGAAGAGCGTGGAGGCTTTGGTGTACCTTCTTTACGTGCGGCTGACGTAAAAGGTCTACTCTTAGAGGAAGACTTCTGGGAAAGTCTACCAGCCATCGAAGTACCTCGGTGAACCATTCTCTCGCGGGCCAGAGGGGAGCAACTAACGTCAACCTTGTCCCTTCGTGAGAGGCGAATTTCTGCAGTACCTTGTTGACAATCTTGAATGGCTTTTTTAAAATCCATAGATGGTGGAACTGCTCTAGGCTCATCTAAATCTGAAGGCTGATCCTCAGGCTGGGGTTCAGCAACGTCCTCATCTGAAAGTTCCTCATCTGATAACTGATGAGAAAACGGCAAAGGGGTAGGCAACGTTTGACCCGCAGCGTCCGGCCGCACTGGTGCATAAGTGACGGAGCAGGACGCAGCGTCCTGAAACTGCTGAACAGTCTGGGAACTGTCAACAACAACAGGTGCGCGAGGACGCACAGCATCCACCCGAGACTGTTTAGACCGTCTGGGTTGTGCAGTCAACACCACACTGGGTTGCGGAGGTTGACGCACCGCGTCAAAACAAGTCAACTTTGATGGTTGGTGAACGTCCTGAACGTCACCAGTAGCATCAGGGAGTTGCCTAACGTCAACGTGCGGCTGGAAATCCACACGGGACCACATCGGGGGAGGTACAACCCCAACTGGTTGACGCGAGAAAGCTACATCAACGTCAACAGGACGCACAACAGAACGCTTGGATGGCTGACGGCCAGTATCTCCATGAGAAAAACGGCTAGGTTCAACGGAAACCTTGTCTGCGTTATAGTCTTCCATAAGGGACGCAAGCTTAGACTGCATGTCCTGCAGTATAACCCATTTAGGGTCTACGGAAACGGGTGCGGTAACAGACGGGGTTAGCGACTGAGACGGCACAACTTTGCCTTTCTTAGGCGGCGAGCAGTCATCAGATGACGGCAACAGGTCCGAACTGTCCCAGTGACTACATCCGGGACGTTGGACTTGTCCTGAAGGGACCGACTTGCGTTTCAAAGGTCTAGAGACCTTGCTCCATGGTTTCTTACGTGAAACGCCTTCGGACGACGAGGTAAAAATGGGCTCTCTCGTCTTATGGTAGGGGCGATCTTGACGAGATCCGCCTGATACCAAAGAGGGAACGTCTGTTCGCTGATCAAGGCCTCTCGAACCCATAAGTCGTACGACATTGCTTCTCCCCTGGGCTTGGGAGCTTGCAAGAGGTCCCGGACTAGGTGAACGACAGGCACGAACAGACGAACCCTCGGTCGCAACACTGTTCACAACACTTTGCGTAACACTAAGCACTTTCCCACTTTCCGCCGTGGCACTTTGGCACTTGAGTTCCTTCACGTCAGCCATGAGTTGATTACGGTCACTTGCTAAAGCCTCAACTCTCTCCCCCAAGGCATGAATAGCACGCAACATGTCTTGCATAGACGGCTCCTGAGTGCTAGGAGGGGGGTTAGGAACAACCACTACAGGGGAAGGATTAGGTTCAGGGGCATGTGGAGAGGAAAAAATCTACGGACCTAGATGAACTTCTCCTTACCCTATCTCTCTCTAGTCTGCGTGTATATTTATCAAATTCGATCCAATCGAATTCCGAAAGGCCCACGCATTCCTCACACCGATCTCCCAATTGACAGGTTTTACCCCGACAATTGGAACAAACAGTATGAGGGTCGAGAGAAGCCTTTGGAAGACGCCTATTACAGTCCCTAGCATTACACTTTCGAAACTTAGGAACTTGAGAAGGGTCAGCCATTTTGAATTAGTCAAAGAAAATTCCAAAAACGATCTAAGTCATCAACAAATAATCCGTTTCAAAAAAGAGTTCAAGAGTTTATGTTGAAGAAAACACCTGTACTGCGAAAGCTCAAACCAAATTAAAGTACTTCACCAAATATGATGGGAAAACTCCAGGTTCTACAGCGAGTAAAAGTACGTCTTGTCGTCAACGTCGACAGAGAAGAATTGAAGGTTTTGTTTACATTCGAGAGTGGTATCTGGCCGACAGTTGGCGCTGGTGGGCACACCCGCAACCTGCATAGCGATCGCTCGCGAGTTTTTTAAGTATGTTGTCTGTCGAGCCGCAGAGTTGCAGCTATTATATATTCACCGGCTAAGTTAAATATTAAAAATTGGGGCATTCCGTCAAAAAATGCCTCACTGTAAAAGGTAACAAGGAGTCATAGCAATACGATTGATGTTCGCCCTTTAGCAGAAACTCGTGTGTCAACCGAGTGTGACCAAAGCAGGGACGACAAAGAGATGTTTCCCACTTTCGGGGCATCGTGTTATATCTCCAAGGAGATATGACATTCATTACTTCTTTCATTTTATTGCCCTCTAGACTATCCCAGTGCTGTTGCCAATTATTACAAAACAATTTCTTGATGGTAGGTAGGAAACCATTACAGGGAATGGGATACCTTCTTAGTAGCAATTCAGACGTGGCATTCTTCACCAGCAAATCTGCCTTCTCATTCCCAGACACACCTACATGTGCTGGAACCCAACAAAATCGAACCAGTATACCTCTCAGTCCAATAATAAAAAGCCATTATAAAATCTTTAAAACTAAAGGGTTACTGGAATTAAAAACTTCTAAAGCTTGAATGACACTCTTTGCATCACTAAAAATGGTAAAATTACCCTCCATCTCCAACGCTATTTTCTCAATAGCGGTAAGTATGCCGTACAGTTTGGCAGTAAATATGGAATCTGTTAAAGGAAGTGTACATATACAATTAAAATCATTACTATATACTCCAAACCCAATGCCAGCATCAGATTTTGAGCTATCAGTATATATAAAAGTCGATCCCCTATGTTCTACAACACGTTCCATAAAAAGAGACATGGATTCTGAGTCAGTAATATTCTTCTGAACTCCAATAAAGTAAAGATACCTCGAGTAATTTCCATGGAGGCATTGATGATACCTTAAATGGAAGCACCTTACTTCTTATTATATCAAGACTGTATATTAATTGTTTAACCCGAAAACCATAAGGTTTCGTAGATTGTGGGTGCCACTCAAAGTATGATGTGTGCTTGACAGTCAGGGAGGTTAAAGAATTAGGAAGCCTTTGTAACCTACACTAATAATGAACAATAAAAGACATCCGGTAAAGGTCTAAAAGTAATTCTCCAGTATCAACAAGGAGACTTGTGATAGGCGAAGTTCTAAACGCTCCTGTGGATAATCTAATACGAGCATGATGAATTGAATATAATATCTTTAATCGGCTTGGAGTGGCTGAAGAGTATATTTTACACACACAACTAATTTTTGAAAAAATTAGGGCCTTGTATAATTTTAAAATAGTATTGTGGAATTTAGATTTTAATGCTTTTTAGTGAAAAACCCATGAAAGCCTACAATCAAATATCAAGCCTAAAACTTTAGCTTCACTTACACATGGGATCCGCTGACCTTTAATGTATACATCCGGGTCTGGATGTGTTCCCCAAATACAACAGAAATGGACAACAACACTTTCCCAATGCCATTCTAGCTCCAGCAAATGATATGGAGAGATCATCAACAAATAGTGATGAGAGAATATCTTGAGGTATGAGTGAGGATATCCCATTAATGGCTAGTGCAAACAGGGTTACACTTAGCACACTACCCTGGGGAACTCCCTCTTCCTGACATTTCCTCTCAGATGAAGTTTCCCCCACTCTTACTTGAAAAAATCTATGAGAAATAAATGATTGAATGAACAATGGTAGCTCTCCTCGTAATCCCAAATTATGAATGGTTTTAAGTATACCATAACTCCCTGCAGTATTATACTGTATGCCTTTTCAAAGTAAAAAAAGACTGTTACATGATGCTATTTGGAAGCAAAGGCTTCACCAATAGAGGACTCAAGTCGTATCAACACATCAGTCGTTGACTGCATTTTTCTGAATCCACACTGAATATGTGATAAAATACCCTTCTTTTCCAGGTACCACATCAGTCTTGCATTGACCATCTTCTCCATGATTTCACAAAACAAGATGTCAATGCAATTGGTCGATACTTTGCTGCTAAAAACTTGTCCTTACAAGGTTTTAAAAAGGTTAAAATAATGGCTAGTTCCCAAACACTTGGATAACTTTGATCATGCCATATTCTACTAATAATGCTAAAAATAAATAACTGTATTAATAAGTACACGTTTAATCATTGCATATGGAATTCCATTGGGTCCAGGGGCTGTATCGTTACAAGTAGCAAGTGCGGAATCAAATTATCTTTCAGTAAAAGGAGAATTGTATAATACTTCTCTTCCTGTTGAGAAATTTAAAATTTTATCTACTTCAATGCGCCTATACTGGTGACTAGGAGCTGCTACATACATGCATGATACATTTTAGAGATGATCAGCCTGGGCATTGCTAACGTCATTTGCTTCAGTCACATACTGACCATTCACCTCCAACACTGGTGGTGGATTTAGGGTAAATTTGCCTGCAATCTTTTTTATTTTCCTCCATACAAAAGATGGTGGTGTTCTACTGTGGACTGAAGAAACAAGAGATACCCAAGATTGGCGCCTAGCTTCTTTCATGGCACGACAGAACTTATTCTACATCTTTTGTATGTTATTAAATTTTCCCCTGTACAGCATCTACGCAATCTAGTCATAGAGATTTTCTGGTGACTCTGTGCAAGACAGTTAATTCTGAAGACCACCATGGGACTGGTTGTCATTTGAATAATCCTGTGGTTTTGGGAATGAGATTGATTCCTGCTGTGTGGAGAGTTCCACTCAGTAAGTCAATGGCTTCATCAGTGATTTCAAATTGTTCTGCACTCAATTTCACTTAGCTCACTCTTGACCCCTTGAGACCAGGGCAAAGCCACACTGGCCTTCGAGGGTTTTTGAGTCCCAAAGACTCGGTCCAGGACCGTGTCTTTGCCCTCACGAGGAGGAATCTCTGGATCAGCAAACCCATTGAGATTCCTCACGAGGGTCAGAACCTGCCAGAACGCATGTTCTGATTCCTGCAGCCCTCCTCCTGAAGGGCTAGCAGCGAAGTCTCCTGTCCCCAAAGGCTCTTCTTGGGGGGACTCGTGGACGTTTTCCGAGTGCTTGGCTGGCTCCGGTCTAAGCCTTCATGATGACTTCGGCACAGTCTTGGAGTCCTTCGACTCCCTCCTGGGAGGGATGCAGGACTCCAACAACGATGGAGGGAGGTTCTTCTCCACCCCTACCCGATAAGACTTTTCAGCGCGAGGTGGGGTTTCCCTCATTGGTGCGATGGGGGAACGCCTCATCTCACGTGACTCCCCTGAGGACGGGAAATCTTTGTCCGAAGGGGAGGGAGAGAAAGTCTGGGGGCTTCAGCAGGCCTTCCTCAAGGACTTACGAGGATCCAGCTTCGCCCTCGGAGAAGTTACCACGTTCGAAACTTCTCTCTTCCTCTTCAGGGGAGTAGAAGCTGCCAATGATTTGTGGCCCAGCTCAGAGAGAACAGGCTTAAAGTCCTGCATGACCGCTCTGACCAGGGTCCCAAACCAAGGCTGCTGGCTGACGGCTGCGCTGTCAGAAACTCCCTCTGGAGGGAGGGGGATCGACCAATCCCTAGGAGGAGTTACCAAAGGGGGGTTCGCCTGAAAAGATGATGAAAGAGAAGAAAAGTCCCTGGACCTTTCCGGAACCTTCCCCGCTGCCGTGATGACCTGGCCGTGCGTTATCCTGCAGCCTCGCACGGGGGGGGGATATGATCACGCTAGGGAGCGTGCTGGTGCCCGCGAGGTGGGAAATGCCCTGGGTTGCGCGCGGGAGACTGTTGGCGCGCGCAAGCGGGCGAATGTTGGCGCGCCTGCGCGCGAGGGAGATGGCGAGGGTGCGCACAGGCGAGCAATGGCGCGAGCTGGAGAAAGCAGAAGGTGCGCACATCAGGCTCTGGAGATGGGCGTGGGCGCGCAGGGCACGCGTGCGCAACCTCGTGGGCGCGCGAATGTGTGCTGGTGAACACCGGCGAGCAGGGGAAGAAATTCACTTCCCTACTGCGCTCAGATCAGAAGATCGTGGGCGCGCAGGAGAGCGCTGGCGCACAGGAGAACAGTGGCGCGCAGCAGGTTGAAGGCGCACAGTAGCGCACTGGCGATCCGGAGAGCACTGACGGGCTTTAACAGGAACTTCCTCCGTAGAAGAGCGCTGGTGCACAGGTGAGCGTTGGCGCGTAAGGGACGTATGCACCAACTTGCGCATACGCCCTTGATGCCCCGAAGGGACCGTTGCCTATTTTACAACAGGATGCGTTGGCGCCCACAGCACGTCAGCAGCCAGGAACGGCGACGGCAGGTCAGCAGGTCTGACTGGAGGAAGGTAGGCGTGTCCCTTGTAAGGACAACCTTCCACCGAAGGAGATCGCGAACGATCTGCAGAGAGGTCCAGGGTTGTAGCTGGGAGTCGGAGAACGATGGCGAGGTTCCTCTGCGGCGGACTGCGGAGACGATGAACCGAAGAGGCGCCTCCTCACACCCATGTGAGGTGAAGGAAGGACTCTACGGCGAAGAGGAAGGCGGGCTTTACGCCTTAAGCACACTCTGGGGGCCGTGGGGTCAGTGGGCTGACCATCAGCAGTCCTCCGAAGAGGAGTCTCTGTGAGTGAACTCCCCCGAGGGGAAGAATCACCGGAAGGAGAGATCGTTGGACTTAGCTCCTCCCTCGAAGGATGAGCAGAGGGAGGAACTAAGCCTTCAGCTACAACAGGTTGATCACGAGGAGAGGTCTGAGATACCGCATCAGAAGCCTCTTCCACCACAACGTCGACGATAGACAGAGGATCAACCTCTGCCAAAGTCGGCGATTGTTTGACAGCGGCCCCCAACCGGATCATGTCAAACAAGGCTTCCTTGGAGGGCGAACCCTCAAGCCCCAAAGGAAGCCCAAAGCTGAAACAAATCATCATTAGACATGTAAAAATTTAAATCCTCCCCCGGAGGAGGAGGAGGAGCTGCCTCGCTATAGGAGGCAACTCCATCTCCCAAACCCCGAGATCGGGCAACAAAACTATGGCCTACGTTACCACTCGACAGTTTCTCGGAAGAAACCGATCGAGCGGGAGCTTCGGAGGAGGTTTGGGCCACGGAAGAAGAGCCCTTAGGATTTTCTCCTTTCAAAGAAACCTTCGAAGGAGAAATATCCCGTCTGGACTTCTTCTTCCGTCGCCGAGAAAACCTCTCCCACTGGGAGGTAGACCACTCCCTACACTTATTATTTCTATCACACCGCTGGCCCCTACAATAAGGACAAAGGGTGTGAGGGTCCGTATCGACCGCCGACATAAACGTGCCACAAGGGCGGTCGGGTAATCCAGGAAACTTTCGCATAATACCAGAGGCCAACTTCACGCACACCTGTAAAAGGAAAAGCAAAAAGCATTAAATGGCTGTCAGGAAGGCGAGGGTGAAAGCGGACACGCCCAACTGCCACCCGAGCCGAGAACAAAGTGAGCTCGAGCACAGGTGTGTGTGAGGGGGGGGGGGGGGAGCAAGCCACCCTCCCTAACCCCCGCTACCTAGCGGTGGGGTAGTAAACCCTCGTTAAAATTCTAATGGCTCATCATTTCAGCTACGCTGAAAGTAATAACCCATATTAAATAGCGTGGTTTGTATGTCAGTTACGGAACAACTGTTCCCTTCATTTAATTCAATACCCACATGTACATATTAAGTTTTATGCAAGAATTACTTGTTTTCTTATAAACCCTCCTCATTTTTACACACGTCATTCACGAATTCTTCTTGATCTGACCCTTCTAATATGTACCCATTCTTTTATGCAATACCCACATGGGCATATTGCGTTTTATCCTACCCATTCTTTTAATACCATATGTTTATGCAATACTGTACCCACTTGGACATATTTTTCACCGTAGTTATTCAAATATACAGTACTACGAGACTTTACCGCTCTAATAACGTTATTTATTCGTTGATGCAATACCCACTTGTATATTTCTCTTTGTTTCCATACCCTTTTCAACCGTTTCTCCCTTATTACAGCATTTCAATTCATTACCTTTAAATAATATTTATTATTCTCTTCATTTTAACTTGCTATTTTCCTTCATACCTGTTGTTATTGCCTTATCACACCCAGTTTCCATATAAAAACTCTGAACAAGTTTCCCATGCAAGTTCATTCAAGAGGTTGATTTCCCCTACCCTTTCCTTATCTCTTCAAGTGCTCGCATCAGTCCCTTCCCAAGCCTTTTTCCCTGTAAAACCATTGTCCGCGTTAAACCTTTGTTTGTATTCTACTCCTTTCAAGTGCTATTATGGAACTTCCTGTACAAATGTGTAATGGTTGTAGTTATCCGTACTTAGAAGCCGCAGGGACGTTTCAGGATATTACCATGGCACACCAGATGTAATGAACACTTTCGCCTCTACCCTCCGCCACCTCCAGTACAGCAACAGTTGCTAGAAGACCCCATCCTTCAATGTCCCGACCATAAAGTAAGTCATTATTTTTCCTTTAAGTTTAATACCTGGTTGGTGAATGCAGTTCATTATTAAAGTTAGATTGATGTTAGCGTGTGCAGCTCAACATTACCCCTTGTCAGTACATACAAAGCTTGATGTTTATATTTTTCGGCGAACGAAGCAAGCCTACTGCAAAACAAATACCCTTTAGATTTAGGGTAAAACTTTTTTGGTATTATTGTTCTGTATTACAGGGCAATGTAACCTAGGGAGAAAACTACTTATTCCTATAAAAAAATTTCCGCTCTCTTTGAAAATGACACTCGTTCCCGTCGCAAATGAACTTTCAAAAATATATATATATCTACATCCAACGATAATGGGGGACCCCCAGTGGGAACGTGGGGTTTTGGGTGGGGAAAACATACTGGGGAAAAGGTACATAATGGTAAAACAAGCCTTTTCTTCTCTATACATTACCTTCTTGGATGTATAATAAACCGATGAAAAACTACGGTAATATTGAGCTGCGCAATCTAACATTAGTAATGTTAGCGTAACATGCTAACATTAGCAGTGTTTTTCATTTATTTTTTGTCACTCTACGGGACGGTTGTAGTCGCTCTCGTTCATTCATTTGTACATAGCAGGTTTCGACCTTCTGCGCATAAACCCCTACCCCCTGCGCATAGACTCCTCCTCCACCAATAGGATTTCTTCTTCTCTACCCGCCAAATTTAACTATTCAACTTTACCCGCTTTACTCAAGTATATGACTTGATCCAGTACAACTACTGTATACCATTCCTTTTATGTAATACCCTCGTATACATAGTATCTTTGACCCCAGTATTACTCGTTTTATTATCCAATACCTTATAAAATCACCTCATTTCATATACCCATTAAATATTATTCATCATACACTCAATTTTATCTTGCTATATCACTTTTATACATTTTGTTATTACCTTGTCATGCCCCGATTTCACATAAATATTTGCTCTGGACAAGTTTCCCATTCTAGTTCATTCATGTTTACTCTCTAGACTCCGCTGTTTTTCTGTTAGCCTATCATGAACCCATACGTAAGGAAAGTTTGCACAGGGGGTGGGGGTTAATATTTCCCTACACCCTTCCCTTATCTCTTCATACCCCTTCCAACAAATCCTTTTCTGTGGAAACCTTCGTCCTAGTCAGGTCTTTGTTATTTCAAGTGAGGTTTTTTTTCGTATTTTGCGTTGGAAGTTATAGAAACTTGTAACGGCTGCAGTATTCCATACTTAAAAATCATTTGCTAAATTTCATGACGATTTTTTTGATACATCATCTAATGTTGATAATTTCCTTAAATCACATACTGTAATACCCCAACGTTTAGTGTCCCAAGTGTCGTTAATAGAAGTTAACACGTCACAAGTGACACACAAGTTTCGTCGTCCGGGTCATAAAAGTAAATCATTAATTTCTTTAATTTAAATGTTTTTAGCATGCGCAGCTCAACATTACCACTTGCCAGTACAAGTTTGTGACCTGGGAAGGGGGTCCGGGTGCTTGCCCCCCCCCCCCCCCCCTAGGAGTTGTGACCTGGGAACTCCTAGGGTAGGTCAGATGGGTTTGTTAGGTTCTGTACCCTTTTATATAGTGTAAAGGGTATGTGGAAAAATGCTTGGTTAATGTCTACGAGAGGGCCGCATGAAGATATCAGTGATATTCAATTTATTTTTACTAGAATGTGTAGGAATGTATGTAAATAGTGGTATACGAGTGAGATAATTTAGTGAAAATCAATAATAGTCGAAATATCGACGATCAAACTCACGCTACTCTTGTCTTCCTCCCAGATTTTTTCTAAGTCTGTTGTTATTGTTGACTATGTCTTGTTTTTGCTCAAATGAGCCCTGTAACCACTATAATCTGCAGACAAACTAGTCTACTATGAAGTCTTACACGTTTGGCCAATCACAGCGCCTATCCACCAAGACGTCATACATGTTTGGCCAATCACAGCGCGACAATACATTATCTTACCCAGGCATTTCATTTCGTTCTTAGACATGGAGGCCATAGCAAGCATGTCATCTCATGTTGCACAAGAAGTTGAAATTCCATCTTCTTGTCCTGACTGTTTCCTAACTTACAATGAATTTGTTGTAACTTATTCGGGGAATATTGAAAAACTAGTGGATTTGTGCCAGAGACACAATTTAATTTTACAAAATAAAAATTGTCCCGCATGTCAAGGAACCTTCGCAACGGCTTCACGTTTTCCTCAAAGCAGCAGCACATCTTTATCAACCAACAGGTTAAGGTAAGCTTCATTAATTTATGGAGTATATTATAATGGTGATAGTATAACGATGTATACAGCAGTACCATCACTTTGGATTTGGTTTGATGGATGTGTTAGGTAGTGTCCTTAAGGGGGGTTCGCAGGGGGGGGGCTCCCCGTAGGGGTACAGGGCCCTTAGGCTAGGTTAGGTGGGTGTATTAGGTTCGGTGGTGCCCTGAAAATCACTGTGGCCTTAAGGGGGGGGGGGTCGAAGGGGGGGGGGGCAGAGCCCCCCCTCCCCCGGTAGGCCTAGGTAGGGGTACAGGCCCCCAGGGTAGGTTAGTTGGTTGTAATAGGTTCCATAGTGCCCCAAAAAATCACTTTTCTCCTCCTCCCCCCACCCAAAAACCCCGCTTCCCACTGGGGTCCCCCATAATTGTAGTAATAGGTTTATGCTTACATTCTGTGTGTAAGAGTTAAGTATTAGTTTCTCTTTTATTCATTTCCTCATGTTTCTATGCACTGTGCAACAATAATCTGGTTGTTTTTTGCTGTTTTTCGTCGTTAATACTTGAAAAACGGGTGCGGCCTTCTCCTAGACATTTACCAAATGCTTTAAAATACACATGCTAATATTAGCGTAGCATTGCTAATGCTAGCAATGTTAGCGTAAAATTGCTAATGTTAGCGTGCGCAGTACATACGTTCTTGATGAGTGAAGTGAGGACAGAATTTAAACATTTTAAGAGAAAATATATGTTTTCCTGTAGAAAATAAAGTAATTTAACCGGTGTTCCCCTTCATTTCATCCGCAACAACAACAACCAGTTCGGCTACTTAAGTTAGTCAAACTGGTTGTTCTGATTGTTTGCGTTGAAATGAAGGTCAAATTCGGTTAAATCACATCATTTCCTACAGGAAAATACATTTTCTGTTCGAAATGAGAATCTGTAATACAGTACAACTTTACCACTTTTCTTTAAACAGAAGATATGTTTTCCTGAAGTAAATAATGTGATTTCACCGAATTTAGCTTCATTTCACCACAACCAAACTGAATTGCCAGGTCGACTGACTTCTTTGTGATAAGTTAGCCAAACTGTTTGTTTTGTTTGTTTGCGATTGAAATGAAGGACAAATTCGGTAAAATCGCGTTAGTTACTACGGTAAAACATATATTTTCTGTTCAGAATGATTCTCCGACAGTAAAACTTTACCGACCCCTTACCGTGGGCGAACTGTCTGTAACTCGACTCATAAATGTGCAAGATTGCGAGTAGAAATAATATGTGCTTCATGTATTTGACTAGAAATTTAAGTATCGCGTATTTACCCAGGCTATGAAAGACTAACTTAGTGATAGAGGCTACCAGTAGCCTAATAAGTTTGGCACTTTACAAAATGTCATGCCTATTATCAGTAGTCTAAAGATCCCTATCATTGCCTGATAAGAAACATTTTAACAATCTAATAAATTAACTTACCATTGTTAAAAAATATATTGAATTGTCCTTTCCTAATGTTGTGGGTTAGAAAGTTGGAACCAACAAGATGCTTGATGAACTTAAGTTAAATTACTGACCAGTGGTCAACAGTCACCACCACAATTTCCAAAGGTTTAGGTTCACGTTCCGGGACGAGACATAGCCTTTACAACGGCGCCTCCAAAGTTTATCTTCTTGTACTGTTTTGTCCAAAGGTTTTGTCTTTTCTTCCACATCAGGTTTAATACTTTTTTCTTCTCTATATTTGTCTCACTAAATAAAAATAAACCTAATATTTTCTTTAAGTCTTCGTCGTATGGTTGTTGTAGCCTAATTACTTCATTCCTTTCTTTTCTATTTCCTGGCAAAACAAAAAATGTATCAAATCTTCCTCCTCATTTTCACAAAAATTACAGTTTACATTCCCCTCATTGTGTCTATTTACAATATTTAGTTTTGTTTCAGTGGAACCAGACTTTGAGATCTTAAAAACACATAAACTCATCACTTTTGATGTTAATATAAATTGCACCAGAGTATTGAAAAAATGGATCACACATAGGGAACGGGAAAATTTTGATGCTGAGAATTTTGTTAAAGCTAGTGTAGTGCAAATGTCTTGTGAGAACATACATGTGAACATATGGTAGACAGAGAATGTGTTGGTGTTATACCAAGAAATATAACGACAATTTTGGAAAAATGTACGATACCATGTGTCCCATAAAGAACAAACAAATAGTTGTACGCGAAAATGTTAGATGGTATAATAGTGAGCTATTAAAGGCAAAAAGACACAGACGTAAGATGGAAGGTAGATGGGAAAGAGCCAAATCCTCAAAAGCCAGAAATCTATATAATAAGGCCAGAAATGACTATAACATCCTGTTAGAAAAAAACAAAAAGAAAATTCTACAACGGCGAATGTAAAAAAAAATCAATAACATGAAGGACTTTCACAAAAACCTAGATGATTTGATGGGATTAAAGAAAAAATATGTCTTGCCTGACAATGTTTGTGCAGAGAGATTTGCTATATTCTTCAATGAAAAAATTGATAAAATCTATAGAGGTTTCCCCCAAAATCACCTGGAAGGACAGTCAGCTATGCCAGTGAAGGAGGGAAAGAAGTTAATAAAATTTAAGGAAATAAATATGTGCGACTTGTTAAAGGTTATGAGAGAGATGAAGAATACATATTGTGGAAACGACCCTTTCCCAAACAGTTCAATAAGTGAAGCTCCAAACAAGCAAGTTGTATATAATATTTATCTGAACATAATTAACCTAAGTATATCACAATCCTGTTTCCTATCAATTTACAAAGGAAAAGTTGATGTAAACGAGGCCCATTTCAAATTTATCCTACATGTCAAAGCTTATTGAAAAAGTCATAAGTGAGCAATTATGGGCGCATATTGATGAGTTAGAGGTATTCCCGGAAAATCAATCGGCCGACAGAGCTAATCATTCCACAGAAACTACCTTATGCTCAATAATGAATGATATGATAGGTCTTCTTGATGAGGGAAAGTGTGGAATTTTGATTATGTTAGATCTTAGTGCTGCTTTTGACACTGTTGTGCACGAGTACTTACTTGACGACTTAAAGTCTACTGGAGTGACTGAGGAAGCACTTAAAATTTTTGCGAAGTTACTTAGTGAATAGGAAGACTATTGTAGAAGTTTCTGGAAACCGATCCAGTGAGAGAATTCTTATGAAGGGTGTACCACATGGTAGTGTTCTGGGCCCTATCTTGTTTAACATATATACTATCGAGCTATCACACATCTTGAAAAAACAAGAAGTGGGCTTTAAACTATATGCAGATGATACTCAGTTTTACCTCTCAATTTTAACAACACAAGATACAGAGAAGAAAATTGATGAGATAATGACTGGATGCAGAGGAAAAAGCTCAAATTAAATGATGATAAAACAGAATGTATGTTCTTTGGCACAAAGGTGGCTTTGAAGAATTACCAGTTAATTCAAAGTATAAAAATCGGTGATGCTGATGTTGGGATTGTGCCTGTTGTGAAAAATTTGGGTATACTGATAGATTGTAATTTGTCAATGAGGGACCAAATTGTGAACCCAATGAAAGTGTGTAACTATCACCTGAGAAACATAGCATTTATTAGAAAATATTTAACAGAGGGCAGTACAAAAAAAAATAGTGATGAGTCATGTAATATCAAGGCTTGATTATTGCAATTCTCTGTACTACAAATTGCACAATACACTACTAAGAAAGCTTCAAAATGTGCAAAACCGAGCGGCTAGACTGATAAAAGGCATTAAACTACGGGAGAGAATAACTCCTGCATTGATCGATCTACATTGGTTACCTGTTAAGGCTAGAATTGAATTTAAGATTTGCTTGTTGACCCACAAAGGACTTACAAGTGATAAGCCTAAATATCTTCGTGATTGCTTGGTCCCCTACCCTGAAGCTACCAGCGCCGCTGTAAGAGTTAGACATGCTGATAACCCACATAGGCTATTCGAAATTGGTGTGAATCATGCAATAGGAGGAAGAATGTTCAGTTATGCTGCACCGAGACTCTTCAACGACCTTCCACTCGATGTCAAGAATAGCAAAAATGTGGCAGCTTTCAAGAAAAACCCGAAGACTTATCTTTTTAGAAAGTGTTGTAATAGTGACCTGAAAACTATTAAGCCTGAATACAAATGCTAGCGAAATAACTGATAAGATACAGAGCAAAATATTAACTGGAAAGAAATTATTTTTTCACACAACAAGGCCCGCCTGAACAGACTTTTAGTGTCTGACGGAGGGCGAGAAATAAACTCGTAAAAGTAAAAGTAAGTATTAGTTCTTGCTCTAAAAAATATCACTGAAGCAAATGTATTGTCACAAAGTAACTCTTCTTTAATTTCTTTCTTCCACGTTCTATATATTTCTAAGCTCACTTTACTTTCTATTTCTACTTTCCACTTTTCAGTATCCCACTTTCTGGTTTCCGATTTTATTTCTGCCTTGTTCATTCTTCTTAACTGTCTTATGCCTAAACTTAATTCTTCCAAATACTTTGCAGGTTGTTTCCACCATCTTCCTTCTTTTTCTTGAATATCCTGGATAATTATTTTCAGTATTTCCTTCTTTCCATTCAGGGTACGATTCAAGTACTGCAGCTTCCCACCCATCACCCTTGCTTTCATAGAAGATGCACCTATCTCCCCTCTTAGAGTAGTATTAGCTATGCTTTTAGTGGCACCTAAAATCTTCCTGTATACCCCATTCTCTATTCTTTGTAGTTTCTCTATTTCAGTTTCTGTTAGATTTATAATACTTGTTCCACACAAAATAGATGGTAAAGCAATACTTTTCCAGAACGTTTTTCCTATCATTACTTTATTGCAACTTTTTTCTATAACTGAATATGTTAGATTAGCTAATTTTTTTGCCTTTTCTATCATTACCCTTTTCTGAGTTTTAAATATATTCCTAGTATTATCTAGCTTTATTCCTAAGTATGTTAAACTTTCTACTACTTTGATTCACTCTATGTTATTTGGCTTTTCTTTCATTTTGAAAATCATAATATTACTCTTTTCTTTATTAATTTCTAACCCACATTTTCACCAGTTTCTACTAATATCTGGATGTTACGCTTTGCATTATGTATATCCTGTGTAATTATTAAGGCATCATTGTAGTGGTTTGCGGACTGTGGCCAAAGGTAGCACCCAAACTGCCTAGTATCCGAATGCCGACCACAACCCGACGTTCACTACACAACAAACATACAATGGTGGAATACCCAAAAACCTAAGTAACAGTTCATGAAAACGGAGCACTGGGCACCACCCCTTGATTTATAATGGGCAAGGGGACCCAGCTAGATCCTGATTACCCTTTTGCTTCTCCTGCCTTTAGCTTGCTGATCATAAGTAAAAGTATAAGAACATCAGGTGAAAGGGAACATTTATTAATTAATAACGGGACACAGTGTGGGAGGAAATAATTATGATAAATTACAGTACTTATGAGAGAGATTAAAAAACAGTGGCTGAGAAGGGGAGCACATTGGTGTAAGGAACTGGAATGATATGCTGTATTCATAAAACAAAAAATCTTTTTTGGGCTCAAGCCATGTCATCGTGATGGAAGTTCCGTAAAGCAGCTTCCTAAGGGATATATGTACTACAGTGATATTCCCAGAGAATTTTACCTTTAGGTATCCAGAATTCTAACTCCTGGTGCGAACATCCTTAAAATTTCTCCAAAGGATATCGCATAATATCAGCGGATGCATTCTTGACACGCCTCTATAGCAATCTGCTCCCCAAACAGCGTTTTGGCTTCGAGGAAGATGTGGCAAAAGGGAGCCGTCCAAAGGCTCTCCCCGCTCTCGTAATACTATTGGGAATACAACAGCGCCATTCCCACTACGGCGGACATTCCTTTTTTTGTAGCGATCTCGCTCGGTGATATTTCCTGGTGATCTAACTTTTTGATCGTTTTACAGGATTATTATTATGCTTTCTCCATCTTCTTCCGCCTCTGGAAAGTTGAGTATCGGGTCTTTACTATGAGTATATTTTAGCTCCTGTTTCACAATGAAATTAGAGTATTTTATTGTGTTTATGAGCTAGGCCAGTTACTGGAGGCGCCATGGCGCCGTCGTTCGTTTGGCATGTGTTATTTAGATAGCAGAACGACTTCCAGTTTTTAATAGCTTTATTTAATTATTTTAATTATTTAGCTATTTAGGCAATTATTCTTGTAAAGTTTCGATAATGTGCATAATTTTTGTTTCCCCCTTTTCTCTGTCGATCATATAGTTAGAGTTTCGGTGATTTAGGTAACCGAGATCTCGTATAGCCTAGGTAACCTTACCTAGACGTTTTACTATACGTTCAGACTTTCCCCGGTTACCCTCGTGTATTTTTTTCATTCAGTGGAGACTGATACCTCCTAGAATGTTATGAAGCATTACACGTCTCTTCGGAGACTTAAGGGTAATCTCTTTCCCTCTGAGTGTAGCCTCAGGCTACAACCCTAATAGCCGTGCCTTGAATTTTATTCAGACATGGTTAACTTAGGGTTTATCCTGCCTCTTCCCTTAACCGTTGGTTGTGGTATACCATCAAGTTTTGGGATTTAGTCAGAATCTCAGAGTATTTAGTCTTATGTCGGCGACCTGCTGGCAGGGCGAATGGGTTGTAGGATACCATCATTCCCCTGCCGGCCAGGTGGCCGGCAACGGAGGTTAGCCCTCATTAGCCGCACTTGAAGTTATGGTAGGATACCATCTTCTCCTTGCGACTAAAAGACTAGTCCTATGCCACAGTTCTCTGGGCTGAAGAGTAATTTTCTTTAGCCTAGGATACGTGGCACTGGAACTCTGTTTCTTCTTTGTTTAGAGGAGGCGGCAGTGCCGCCATCCCCTTAATTGTGTCGGCAATCTCTTAGATGGAGAACTGAGTCTCTCCTGTTCCCTGGGATTCTGCCGATACCGAAACAGACTTTCTTTTACAGGTGGTAGGACTGACAATTTTTGCCAGTTCCTTTCACACTCGTTACAGGACCCTGTTTCCTACCCCTCTGTCCACTTTTGATGGCTGAGCCATTGTCTTTCTTTAGGCTGGCATCTTGCAACCTTACCTTTGCTGGTAGGTTGCTGGAGCCAGCCAGACTCCCTCTCTAGTCATGTCTTTGGCTGACGGCAGAGCATACTGCCGCCAACCACATCATCTGTCGGCAATTGCTGGCCTAGCCGGCAACTGCCGGCGACCATAATGGCCGTGAGAGGGAAGTCCCTTCTGTTCCCAAGGTTCTTCAGTCCTCCCTTGGACTGCTGCTACAGGTACTGCCGGCCAGGCCGGCACAGATAGTGCTGACTCAGTTGGCAGCACGCCGACTGTACTGGTACTGCTGGACTTGCCGGCCGGCAGTGTATCGGCGGTACCTTGTCGGCAATAGTACTGTAGCTGCATGAAAGCCTGAATGGTACATTCTGCCCTTCTATTAGAACCTTCTTTCTGGAAAAAGGCAGTCAAATTAGACGTTTACATCCTTAATTACTGTATACATTCACAGTAAGGAGTAGCCTTTTTTCCATGCTATCTCTCTCTCTCTCTCTAGCTATTATGCCGGGTATGCTGGCAAGACCTAGCTATGCCAGCTACATGCCGGCTGAACTACTGTATATTTATACAGGTGCCAGCATATCTGCATTATAGAATATACTGCAGATAGAAAACTACTATATAGTTTATACTAGTAGTTATTTCCAATATATTTTGGATATCCAACATAGGCATTTGCTGAGCCCAATCCTATATTGAATGAATATGATTTCTTCAATATCCTGATTAGAAATCAGTATTAGGATTACCCTACAATATTAAACACTTCAAGGCAGGAGTAATACACTCCTAACCCTTAAAGGGTGGAGCCTTTTTCCTTGAGTCTCCCTGATCAGGAAACTTTATATTTTAATATAGTAGGAAGACTATAGCAAATAGGCTGATTGGGATGTACAAATATATGTCTTTATTTTCCTAGTCGAGCTGGCTTCATGCTAGATGGACCATACTGTCATATGCTACTATGAAGGCAGCATCATGACTAGACTACAATACATGATGTACAGTAGCCAGTAAATTGCAATATAGACTTACTGCAATTAGAAAACTACAGTACCATGATACAGTAGTATTTTCTGACAAACCTTGGGTACCCTTGTGCGAGCATTTTGCTGGTACCGTTCATATATTGAATTAATAGTTTTCTTCAATATTCTGATCGAGAATCAGTCATCCTGACCCCACAGTATTAACATTATTTTGGGACAGTGATTTGATACTTCTCTACCCCTAGGGGTAAGAGTCCTTCTACTTGGAGTTACTCTATAGAAAAATCTCCATGTAGTTAATACTGAAGGGAGGCAACAGCATTTGCTCACAGGGGTACACAAGTATGTATCTCCTACTATCCCTTTATAGCTTACTATCCTAAGCTACTCTATTGTAAAGGACATTTGCATGTTGATTGTCAATGAGATAATCCATTGTATACTCATTTGGTTTTCCTTTCTTTACAGGAGGAACACCAGATACCTTGTGCTGCAGTCCTCTGCAAGGCCAAGAGTAAGTATTTTTACGGTCATAATACTTGCAGGTTTCATGCCCCCTGCAATATTATTTCCGGATCCCTACATTATTGGAACCCACAGGTTTGCAATATATGTCGGACATTAATGTCTGAAGGTTTTCAAAATCCCAAGTCTACAGAGACTAGGGATACAGCTCAATATAAATTACGCAACTGGGTGAGAGGCTTTCAAAAGATCTCTCCGGGAGCTTTCCTACCTAATGATGGGATACGTAAGCTACTATTTCCGGAAGCAAGTGAGGAAACAGTAGTGCCTCAGGAGCTAACTACATCCCCTGACGGCCAGAAAATCTTTGGGATTAAGGGCAAGAAATGCCCCAAGGTAGAAGAGGAAAATGTTGCGTCGGAATTTCCTCCGCCTGTGCCGGCTTTAGAGCCATCGATGTCGACCTCTTCGTCTTCTACCCCTAATTTGGATAATGTGGTACAATTATGTATCCAACTGAAGAATCAAATAGAGAGCTTTCGTAGACAAAACGAAAAGCAGGAAGTAAAACGCAAGATAGATCCTCGTAAAGTTTCTCTTGTCGCTTCCCAGGGGTCAGTCTAACGACCCATGAATCAAGACCTACCAACGTGCTCCATAACCAATCCATGGAGGTTCGCGGAGCAGATGCCGATTTCAAATGGCAATCTCTGCATCTCAGAGAAAATAGGTGCTGTTCCTTTGGACAAAATTCAATTTTGGCCAAGCTTTGATGCTTTCCCTAATTGTTGGGTTTGACTGAAGTACGAAACAAAGTCAAGAAAAGGAACGGAAACAAAGGAGGTCTTGATTCTTGACCATGATAAGGCACAGACTATCCTTTCAGGTAGTCTAAGAAAGGCGGGTTATTCAGAGTCTAAGGTATTCTCACTGAATAACGGACACCCTTCCTTTCTTGCTCCTACTTCACTCTCATTCCCCTTTATGGGGAAGGCATTTACTTCTGTTGCCAAAGCGGTAGAGGCGGGTAAGCCATGTCCCACACTCGATGAGTACAAGCCTTTGTCACCAGCTTTTCCCGGACAGGAAAAGGATTGGAAGGAAGTCCATTTGACATTTTCAGTAAGAAAATTAGACAAGGACGTCACAAGTCGACAATTCAAGGTATGTCTCCCTATATTGTCTAAGTTGCTCTTGTGTAATGAACAGGAGTCAAAGGAGAGACTTGCGACATCCCTTTCTCTACAAAACTACATGGAGTTGTGTTCAACCTACGAGAGTACCCCAGACATGCTCATGGTCATAGCCAAAATGCATATGGCTATCTTGGTAAAGGACCTTTACGGCTTTATGAAAACTAGGAGAGCATGTAGAGAGTTTGTGTTCGCTGATGCAACAGTAAAACACGAAACAAGGAAGCTAATATCTTCCAACATCAGGGGTAAAGACCTCTTCCCACACGAGGTCACTAAGGAAGTAATTAAGAACGCCACCATGGAGAACATAGGTCTTTTCCAAAAATGGGGCATTCCTTCAAAAAGAAAATCTTCTAAGGTTGTGGGTCCCCAACCTAAAAAGAAGATTGGAAATGCTGGAAATATCCGGGCTGCTCAACAACATCCCACTATTCCAGTGACCATGATGCTACAGGCAGACGGTCAAAAGTCTAAGCCTACTGACTACTCGAAGCATAAAGACGCTTCGGCTAGGAGGAACTTTCCCTCAGGATCGCAGGACCTTCGATCCTTCGGTCCAAAGCCTATTCAAGATGAGCCATTGATGGGAAACAGAAATGTCCCTACCATCATTTCCTTACCTTCTCCTTCAGTTCAAAACCCTCCTGGAGGAGTATACATGAGAGCTATAGAGCATACAGGTAGTAAGAAAACTTTAGCTCATTGAGTTCCAGGGAAGGCTGCTTCGTGTTCACGAGAAGGACTCAAGATTTCAATGAGCCATTCTGAACTTGTCGACACTCAACAAGTTCATAAAAAACAGCAAGTTCTGGATGTTAATCCTTCTGAACATATGGACCTTGTTCCAATTAAGGGTGTTCGTAGTCTTGTCAGACTTGAAAGGTGTCCTTCGGAACCTTCAAGTCAACCACCCGCCCTTCCTCCAATCTAGAATTCATGTTACAGCGAGTAACATTCATCCTAAGGAAGATACATGTCGGACTCACAGTTCTAAGTATCTTCAAAGGATTGACGAACTTAGTCACGTCAAATTCAAGCCTAGAAATAGTTCAGGTATTAATATACCTGATCCAGAGGCTGAAGTGGGCAACACCCGAAGTGTCCGGCCAATGGGCATTCAAGAGATGACCCAGTTCCTGGGACATCATGGATGCAAGATAGGCTTCTAGAAGTCTCGACTTTCTCCAGCTCAGGGGTTTCGATGTTTAAAAAACCATCGAAGCCCTCAGTCACATCAACTCTCCTCTCCTTTGGAAATATAAAAGGAGCTCGTGAGGTCTGTCAAGAGACTCAGGTATTCAGTCAGAATACCAAAACGCCAACAGGAAAAAGCGCTAAACTTTCCCCAGTTCGCTATAGTGACAGACCTGGTGCTAAGGGCACACCGGAAAGATGCGTTAAGAGCTTGGAGAAAACACGCATCAAACGCTTGAAGAGATAAAAAAAAAAGACTGAGATCGGTTCCTCTTTAATCGCTTCTCTAACAGAAATTAGAGCACGAAAGTCCCAAGACTCTGCTGGTCCTTTCATGGGTGGGGAAGCCCCCTCCACACAGATCAGGCTCCCTACGACTGATCTGGGACACCGAAGCGATAATAAGACGTCACATTCGAACGTCTCATTCAGTCTTGGTGAAGTTACCCATCCCTCTCTTAAAGGGACGGCACCTACCAGCAGTTCATTTACAACTGATCCACGATGTGACGGTGAATACTCTATTTCGATACAAACCGATGGAGTTGGAATGGTCCATGGGCGCAGACATATTCCCTCCCAGATGGGAACAAGTCCCAGAACTGCAATTCGACCTCTTCATCACGAACGTCTTCAAGAAACTACCTCGCTATATAGCCCCATACAAGGATCCTCTAGTGGGGCTGATAGACTAGATGAGGGTGGTCCTAGTTCTGACCCTAGGTATATTTCCAAAGATTCAGAAATTAACTGCCTTCGTTTTATCACAGAGAACCCAAACCCTTCATTTCATGATTTTCTTGCTATAGCGATTAGAAAAAGGTTTGGGATCTCAAACGGCAATATAGAATTCTTAGAAGAATACAAGGCCAAGTCAACTAGAAGACAATATGAGTCTTCCTGGAAAAAGTGGGTTGCGTTTGTCAAAGCAAAAGGACCGAAAGAAATTTCAATGAACTTCTGTCTGTCCTTCTTTGTCCACCTTCATAGCCAAGGTCTGGTGGCCAATACGATAAATACGTGCAAGTCAGCCTTGACTAGGCCTCTCCTATATGCCTTTCAAGTGGATCTGGCGAATGAAATCTTTAATAAGAATCCGAAGGCATGTGCTAGGCTTAAGCCCACGGTACTACCAAAGCCCACATCTTGGTCTTTGGACAAGATCTTACATTATGCCTCATCTGTGAACAATGAAGATTGTTCTCTTAAGGATTTAACCCAAAAGGTTATTTTTCTGTTCACTATCGCCTCCGGGACTAGAGTTAGTGAAATATTGGCCCTATCCAGAGATGAGGGTCACATTCAGTTCACGGAAGTGGGAGAACTGAATCTATTTCCTGATCCATCCTTTCTCGCTAAAAACGAGCTACCCACTAAGAGGTGGGGTCCCTGGAGAATTTGCCCTCTGAAGGAAGATGTCTCTCTATGTCCTGTAGAGTGTCTAAAGGTCTATCTTCGTAGAACTTCAGACTTCAGGGAAGGACAGCTCTTTAAAGGAGAAACTTCTGGATCAAATTTATCCCTAAAACAACTAAGGGCGAAGCTCACCTACTTTATTCATAGAGCAGATCCGGACAGTACTTCCGCAGGTCATGATCCGAGAAAGATTGCTTCATCACTGAACTTCTTTCAGTATATGGACTTTGAGCGCCTTCGTTCATACACTGGATGGAAATCATCCAGAGTGTTTTACAAACACTATGCAAAACAAGTGCATGAACTGAAACACTTCGTAGTGGCGGCAAGTAGTGTATAAAAAACCTGCCCCCTAATTACTGTAGTAAACAGTTTTTGGTTTGGGACCTCACATGTCCTCGCATATGTAACGGATGAGAATCATCCAGAGTGTTCTACATACACTATGCTAGACAAATCCATGATCTGAAGCAATATGTGGTGACGCCAGGTAGAATATTTAACCTGCCGTCTAATTCTACGATGAACAGCTAATTAACTGGGACTGTCAATTAAAGGGAGAAGAGGTCACCCTTCTTAGGTGTGACTTCTTTTAATTAAGTGTTACCATGATAACACTGGCTCTGTTCAAAATCCCAGGTGTGGAATTATACAGATAGCACTAGTGCCGGTGTACGAAGTACACAGTGCAGATAGAAGTAACCAGTACAGGAATTATGAAGAGAAATTGTTTTATAATTTTCTTCAGTCTGAGAGTGGCACTCATCCTTTCTTCCTTCAAGAAGGAAATATAGTCTCTGTACTTGTTACAGGTATAATCCCATTGTCATACTTCATTCGTTTTACTGAACATCTCTTAGTCATTTATTAGTAATAAATGTCTATTAGAATGTAGTGCGTCCACCTTCGCCAGACAATTGTATGTATACATGCCAGAGTTCTTCAACTTACCAAAGTAAGTATCCCTCATATATTTGTATGCATCAAATAATAGATATAAGAGACACTGATGTCATTTTAGCAAATATACAACTATGAGCCTATTTGTATATTCAGTGTGTACTTATGTTTGGTCATACTATGTATGTTAACCTCAAGATCCCTTTTCTACTGTCTTGAATGACTCTTCCCTGTAGGAGGCAGGAAGCACTAACATTGGTTATGATTAGTGATGGTGACGAAAAACGGTAACGTCCCTTGTCTCATGTGGTCCCCATGACCATAGAAAAGGTTGCTATAAGGTTAAGGCACTGATTAAAAATCCACAGATACACTAATGCTCTGGTATGCTTCCATCACGACGACATGGCTTGAGCCCAAAAAACGGATTTTGAGCGAAGCGAAAAATCTATTTTTGGGTGAGATGGCCATGTCGTCCTGATGGACCCACCCATCTCTTCTAAAAGAAAAGATCTTCACAGTATCCCTCCCGTAGTATTGTATCTGTAACACCACGCTCAATGCTACAAGGAATGTCCGCCGTAGTGGGAATGGCGCTGTTGTATTCCCAATAGTATTATGAGAGCGGGGAGAGCCTTTGGACGGCTCCCTTTTGCCACATCCTCCTCGAAGCCAAAACGCTGTTTAGGGTGCAGATTGCTATGGAGGCGTGTCAAGAATGCGTCTGCTGATATTATGCGATATCCTTTGGAGAAATTTTAAGGATATTCGGGCCAGGAGTTAGAATTCTGGATACCTAAAGGTAAAATTCTCTGGGAATATCACTGTAGTACATATATCCCTTAGGAAGCTACTTTAAGGAACTTCCATCAGGTTGACATGGCCATCTCACCCAAAAATAGATTTTTAGCTTCGCTCAAAATCCGTTTATTTGAAAAAACTGCTAGGATTACACTAGCATTCACTAGTCAATCCAAATAGAAAATTAAAGGCAAAATTAGCATCCCTTTACGTAAAACTTCAGCATCAGGGTAACAAGATAAACAAATTTTGAATAGGAATAAAAAAGTTATTCACATACTAGTCACTCACGTTTACTAAGCCATCTCAAACCAACCACCCATAAGAAAATATAAATCTGTGAAAATAATGTACTACAATACTTTCCCCTGAATCAATACAGTCCCTTCAATATCCAGTTCACCACTAAGCTGCTACGTCACTTAAAATTTATCAAATTCTGAACAGTATGGCCGCATACGATGCCGTGCAGATCCCTGCGGGCCCACAATAACAATGTCTCGAAAAGTTTGTCAACGACAGTAGAGCCTAAATCTCTCACTCTTGGAAGGGGTTTTGAATAAGTCTGAATTCAGGCTAACCTCGAACAGTCAGTCTCCTCCTAACATCTGAATTCACTTCTTGGGCCTCTGCCCAGATATGCCATTTCAATAGCTCCTGTTATCTATTAATGTCTATGACACACTCTCATATAGCAACACAGTAGCTTACTTCTAGTTACAAGGCAAGTTATATGGATACAGAGCAACTTCACAGACTACTACAGACTGGTAACAGGCAATATTCTAAATTCTCTCTCCCTTACACTTCCTACTGAGTGTAGGGGGCTGCTGTCAATTCCTTGATTATGTAGCTATCAATACCTGGAAATAAGATAATAACGAATAAAAGCATTTTGTTTGAAAAAGGGCACAGAGGGATAATCAAAATTAAGTTTCTAATAATAATACAAAAAATTACTATTTATTTCATAGCCACAAACCATTAAAGTTTTCCTAGACACAAACCATTTTTTTATTTCATTCCTCCCCCATTAGCCCTCAAGCCCATCCAAAAAATGCCTCGTAATTGACAGCAACACCCCACATAAACTCTGTACATTCAAGTAAAAAAATTTTATCTTGCAAAAAAAAAAAAAAAAAATTAAACTCAGTAAAAAGGTAGGATGATCAACTAAAGATTTAATTCATCATCCCTTCCTTCAGTTACATATCCAATTATATCAATTTACATTAAGTACAATACATCTTTTTCAGAGACTCATGATTTAGCAAAAAGCAATAAGAATAGACAACCTTTTAAACACAATGGAGCTCCAGTACTTACAAACAATAAATTAGATTATTGTCTATTCCTCCCAACAATGCTTCACTAATATACAATATAACAATTTCATTATATTGACAACAAACATTTAAGTATTACAGGAATGCATTCAGGATCTGTAAAACAATTCATTCATTGTAGTCCAAAATCAATTCAAAAGCATACAAAAGTCATTGATTTTGGACTACAGGTATTACATGATAATAAAAATTTATTGAATCCATTATAACTGTCACGGTCAAGGTCAATTTTTAGTACAACAATAATGCAACAATTACAGAAACCGTGACTAAATAAAGATTTCCTCACACCACGTGTCCCTTTCTCAGCCTTTCAAATACCCCAATTTGGGAATCAAAACATGACATAAAAAAGGGGTAATTATTATCAAAACTGTCTTTAAAAACTGTACAAAGATTAATTCAGTGGGATATTTATAGTTCTTCTTCTGAGTCTCAAAATTCTGTCTCGGGACATGCGCCGGGATTCAGCAATCTGCTGGCGAGCCATATTAATTTCTCGCAGCACAGGAGACAGGCTAAGCCGGCGACTCTCCAGATACAGGCTGGGTGTCTTTAATCGATCGATAACCTCGCATAACAGTTGGTATCTGCGGGTGATCGACATTCTTTGAGGTAAACCAGAGACAGAATCCGTAGACTCAGAAGAGGACAATAAAAATCCAGAAAAATCAGGCGATAACTCAGGGCAACGTTGTGTTTCGGGCGACCCAAACAGTGTTGTAGCGTTCAGGTTAGATACACCTGACTGTGCCACTTCAGCCTCGAGCTCTGACCGGTGTTTTAACCTACCATCAGAATGTAGGAAAGGGTTTGTATTCTGAGGTGACTCAGGAATGGAGGATGGTTCCCTCTCTATAATATTCGTCTGGTCAGTGTGACGAGATCTCCACTCCAGGACTTGAGGCTGAACTAAAGGTAAGTCAAGAACAGGACCTTTTGACCTAGTCCATGGGGGACTAAATCCACTAGAGGTGGGATCTTCTGGCGACAGTCGGTCGTCACAATCGGTTGGCAAAAAGCCGAGAAAATCATTATCAGGATGCATAGACACTGCCGATTCAGAAACAGGGCTTTCTAAAGTAGCAGGTCTTGACCAATCTGGACTGGAACTTTTGGAACCAACAGAAGGTAGTTCCAATAATGGAATACTGGAAACTTCCCAGAATTCCCAACTCCCCGGAGGATGAACGATACCTTCCTCTCGGAAAGAAGAAGATAAGAACTGGGGCGTTGGAAATTCAGGAACAGGACAGTGAACCACCGACTCGGGAGACAAAATAGGAGTTTTACACATTTCAGTGGGGCTGTTCTCCCACAGTTGGAGGATCAAATGATCTCGAAACGATTCAGTCTTTAACACATGAGTCTCATCACAATTTTCCGGAGGATATAACCAATCATCCAGTGCTTTCTTTCTCTCGTAAGTCCTAGCTGGCTTAAGAATGGGCTTAGGCTGAGTAGTAGCTCTAGTAGGATGGTGACTTTTCCTCTGTCGTCGGGACTTGTTACAATCTCGAGACAGAAGGTAGGACGCCACTACTGCAGCCACCCCATAGGAGTCGCCATCACTACTAGAACTAGAACTCTCAGAGACTTCAGAAGAAATAGGACTGTCATCCATGAGTTCTGGACTATTCAGAGTCTCTGTTACAGGATCAGGACCCTTCGGAACCAGAGAAAGTGCCTCCTAAGATAAACTGGAGGTTCAAACCAGGCCTTTAACTGGATATGGTGAGCTCTTACCAGTTCACCATCAGGCAGTCTCTGCAGCTCATAGGTGACCTTATTGTCGTGTACCCTGGTAACACGGAATACCCCCTCAAACCTAGGGATGAGCTTGTTCGTCAGAAGGTGTCCCAACTGGTGCACCTTCTTAAGCACCAGAGAACCCTCTTTAAACGGTTTGTACCGAGGATGTCCTTCAACCCATGGGTCTCTCGTTTCTGCTGATAGCAACTGGATACTATCAACATCGTGAGCACCCTTCAGTATGTTCTCAGCTGGAGTACAGCCAATCTCAGTGTGGTGGGAATGGTTGTAGCTGAGAACTGCTCGGGATAAGAACTGGTCCCATTTCTGAGATTCCATTTCCCCAGAAATCACCTTCAGTAACTCACCAATGGTACGATTCACTCGCTCCACTGCACCATTACTAGAGGGTTTATACGGAGTTGTTTTCACATGTAAAACATTGTACTGCTCCAACAACTCAGTAAATTCCTGGGAAATAAACTCAGGGCCGTTATCAGTCAATATCCGGACTTGAACACGAGGAATAACAGGAAAAACTCAGTCTTCAAGTGCCTGGCATATCGTACTGCTCTTCTTATTCCTTATGGGTACTGCCGTCACTCACTTGGAATAATGGTCGACTACCATCAGACACCCAATAAAACCAGTACTGGTTGTTGGGAGACTCACAAGATCCAGAGCAACCAATTCAAAGGGAAAAGAGGTCACTATTTTCAAGGTTGGCCGGGCGACCACCTCCCTTGAGACCTTACAAGTCTGACATTCCCAACACGTCCGGCACATATCTCTGATTACATTAATCAAAGATCTGTGCCAGACGAGTCGACGGAGCATTGCAATAATTTTTCCGATCCCCCAGTGAGCATTCTGGAGGTGTGTCTCGGCAACTAGGTCAATCAGGACATTGAAGGTGACTACTGGGACTACTGAGCCGTCTGGGTTCCGCTTCACTAGCAAACCCTGGTGAACTTCCAGGTTCGACCAACATCTCCTATAGGGTAGACAGGAGTGTGGAACTCGAGATGCAGGAACCCCAGAGTAGATCATCTTAATGACAGATTGAATCTGTCGATGATCTCCTTGGATCTTGGACACCTGACTAAAAGACAGAAGAGCATTTCCGGAGAACACTCCCTGATAAGATTCAGCATCAGTTACCTTCATAACAGTGGTCTCGGTATGCAGGGAGAAAACTGAGAGTACCTTGGGAGACAACTGAAGAACAGTAGTGTGGTCATACACCAACTGTTCTCGGGGTGAATCCAGTGTCAGGTAGGCTGCGTCCAGTATATTCCTACCAAGAACAAAACAAAAGTTGATGTCTTTGGCAGCTACCACCGCACCACCGCATAGTTAGACAGCGGTAGCCTCCACCCAGAATGACATTTCACCTCTAACTGGACGTAGCCTAGAATGCTGGTGCAGGAACCAGTCAACCCCTCTAGCTGTTCTCCTGACAGTATCTGGTACTCTATGCCAAGTTGGCTCAGTACAGACTCACTTACTAGGCAAACCTGTGCTCCCGTATCAACAAGAGCACAAAATAAGGTCTCCTGCATCATTACTATACCTACTGCCGAGTGTTGAGACACATGGGTACAACTGGACTGACGAGGTGCCTTTTCTGTCACATACTGGATTACAGGACAATCCTCCGGCGTTTCCTGATCATCAGTGATCAAGCCCTCAGCGTCAGGAACACGAGATTTTACCTCCGCCTCATGGCCCAGAATCACGTCAGTTGGAGGGACGTAATTGCGGAGCTTGATCAGAGGGTTAAAATGCACTCCAGACAGACACTGAAGATGCACACACTGAGGCTCAGTCAGGGATGGATCACGATAGTCTACGGGACAAGTGGGACCCCAATGGACCCAGATTTCCAGGTTCAATAACTTTGATGCTGCCAATAGCAACTCCAGAGCTGGGACTGTACCTGGAAATGTCATTGCCTTGATCCTGTTCCTGCTGGTCTTGTCCAGTTTGAAGCCTAGTCGACCGGCGTCTTTCAGAAACTGCTGAACTAAAGCATCCCGGAGCTTGGTTCCCTTCAGCGGAGAGTTGGGTGCGACACCAGACCCTTCTGTCCAGCAGTTCACGACTAGCTCCAAGGATTCGATGAGAGAATCTGGACCACCACGAACCTCCTTATACAAGGCCAGTCCAGTAGGCAACTTGGGAGTGCTGGGTTCAGTAGCAAACAGACAGTCAGTTAATGCAGTCCACCGGGATAAACAGTCAGTGGCGGCATTCTGATCTCCTGAACAGTAATTACCAATAAAGTTAAATTCGGACAGGTCCTCCAGTGTCCGTGCTAGACGACTGTCCACCATCTTCATGTCATGAAGGTACATCAGGGGACGATGATCAGAATGGATCACGAAGAACTGACCATAAAGGAAGGCCCTGAAGGTTTTCACTCCCCATCGCAGAGCAGCCAACTCACGCTCAATGGTAGAGTAATGGGTCTCGCAGTCAAGGAAAGTCATGTAGTCGTACGCTATCACCCGACGCTCCCCTGGATGCTCCAAGGACTCCTGGGACAGACAAGAACCAGCACCTTCACCCGAAGCGTCAACAAACAACTCCAAGGGTTTAGCATCAGCGGAGTAGTCAGGGTATGACAACATAATGTCTTCTTTGATCAGTTCCTTCAAGCGCACAAAGGCACTGTCCATTTCTGCTGTCCACTTCAGTTTCCTAGTTCCTTGAGATTTTCGTCCTCCAGTCTTCGCAGATAATGGTTTGGCTATCTGTGAGCACATGGGGGTAAACTTCCGTTGGAAGTTGACCAGTCCCAGGAATCCCCGTAGCTCACGCATAGTGGTCGGTTTAGGGAAGTCTTCCACTTTCTGGATGTATTCTGGTAGCTTACGCATACCAGAATGTCCAACCAGATGACCAAGATACTGGACCTCGGCTTGAACCCAAGAACACATCCCAAGTCCTAAGGTAATCTCTCCTTCCTCTGAGGTAGCCTAGGCTACATCCTAGCCCTCCTTACCTTGAATCGTATTCAAGTGAGGTTAGGCTAGGATTTTCTTTCCCTGTCCAGAGCCATAGTTCATGAGCTTTGAGTTAGGGTCAGAACCTCAGAGTATCAGTCGTTTGCCCCCAGCTACCCTATTAGGTGAATGAACTCTCCTTTTGGTCTCCACTGGACGGCAAAGGAGGGGGGGGGGCTCTGCCCTCCCCCCTAGGCCACACCTGGTAGGGTTACGAACTTTCCTCCCTGTGGCCTAGTGACTTGTCCTGCACCTACCTTCTCCAGGCTAGGGGATATGCTTCCCCTAGCCTAGGTTAGGCAGGCTCTAGGATTCTGTTTCTTTATAGTTTGGGACGGCACGGCCATGCCGTTCTCTTACTGTACTAACCCATCCTAGGCTGGAGATTGTATTCTTCCTATACCTGGGATGGTGCCGGTACTGAAACAGAATCCCCTTTAGGGTGTTGGGGAAGGCTCACACCACACCCCACACCCCTTCACAGGACCCTTTCCCCTCCCCCTCTGTCCTTTGGTGATGGCCTAGCCATCACACCCCTGTCCACCGTTCTACAACTCGACCGAGTGCCGGCGGGTTGTGGGGTCGGCCCGGTCCTTTCGCCTGCTAGACCAAGTTGTTTAGCTTCCCGCACATGGTTGAACTATGGGATAGCGTAACGACAGGTCGGTCTGCCGGCGGGAGACCTCCCTGCTATCTTAGAGTGTTCTTCGGTCCTCCCTTGGATTGCCACCCGCAACCCTAGCTGACCGCCGGCTGAGTTGCGGCTGGATGGAAGCCTGATCATAATGTTCTTCCTTCCATTTGAACCCTCCTTCTCGAGAAAGGCAAGGTTAGGGTAGTGAGCTGCCGCCCTTCCCTCTCTCTTCCTCTTTGCTTTCTCTCTCTCTCAATTAAGTGCCGGTCCACTGTCGCACAACTCTGCCGGCAACAGCCGACAGCGTAGCCCAGGTCTCCTCTCAGTCTCAAAGATCGATGACAGGGTAGGCGTACCTACAGCCAGTTGCCTGCCAGCTGCCGGCAGTCGCCGACATATTGGTGATCTGCCATCATTACTTAAGGTCGTTTCCCTTTCCCCGCCACATAGACTGATGGCTGGAAGGGGTTACCCTCAATCCGAGACCCGCCGGCGCCCGGCGTGCCTCCGATGCTCCGGCTCCACCTAATTCATATTACAACTGTGGGCTGTCATCTTTCTCTAACCCTGCCGGCAGTGCGCTGGCAGTGTCTGTTGTATGGCTGTATACGGTAGCCAGTACATCTGTGGTATAGTACATACCCTAGACAGAAAACTATGGTGTATAGTTATGCAATAGATCATTTTCTAGCATACTATGTGCATCCATGCGCAGTCCCTTTCCGAGATCTATCCGAATTGGGGATAATCATTTCCCCTTTTCATTATGCTGAATGATCTCAGCTATCTCCCTTTCACCACTACTAATACCCCGGAGGAAGTACTAGCTACGCTACTCTATCCCTACAGGATAGTTTCCCCCTTAGGGCTTACCCGAACGAAAGCCTTAGAGTTAGTAATGGTGTAAGGTCGCGGCAATTGGCTGGGCGGGATTCACAAGTATGTGTTTTTCCTGCTTCATTTCCAGCTTACCTATCCTAAGCTTACACTTGGAAAGGAATCTTATACTGTAATTGAGATTACATTAAGACTAATCTAGTATTACTTCAAGTCCATCATTATAGACTTCCAAATACTCATGTACCCCTTTCTTCTTTACAGGAGGAGTACATCCGATGTGAGAGCGCCTTCTGTAGCGTTCGGCGCCGTGACTTCTACGGCCATCTGGCGTGCCGAACCCATGCCAGCTGCTCCGTCACCCAGGGATCTCTGAGGTACTGGGACCCACAGGTTTGCACCGTCTGCAAGGACCTACTCAACGAGGCGTTCGAGGCTCTCCAGTCTGCAGAGTTAAGGGACATCGCTCGTGAGAAACTACGCAAGTGTGTGCGTGGTTTCCAAAAGAATGCCACGGGGCCCTATCTCCCCAGTGAGAAGATGAGAGCTATGCTCTTTCCTAAGGCATCTGCGGATGCTGTCATCCTCAAACCAGAGATCCCCTGCGTCCAACTGACAGTTGACCCAGATGTTTCGGACACACTTCAGGACATCCATCTCGACGATGATGAAGGGATGTCAGAGGTGTCGGATACCACCGAGAGGACCCTGATGGCCGAGGGTCGAGAAGAGGTACCTACAGAGGCTCCTGACTCTGAAGAAGAAGGCACCCCTGCGCCCTCTATCGTTTCCGTAGTCATCTCGGAATCAGTCCCCTCTACATCGTCCACTCCCATGCCCACAAGAGCGGAAAACTCCATGGACAATTTCCAGGCTATGATGTCGGTCCTCGAGGAGAGGCTCCGCAAGAGGGACGAGGATTTCAAAAAGGAAATTCTCCGTTTGACGAAGCAACGATAGAGGAAGATCAACGTGAAGGACCTTCCATCCTGCTCCGTGACTAACCCATGGAGGCATGCCGAGCACATGCCTATCACTAATGGCAGGATCTTCGTTAACGACAAGCTAGGCGCTGTCCCCCTTGAAGAGGTGGGATTCTGGCCTAGCTTTGAGGCGTACCCGGACTGCTACATTCGCCTCAAGTCTGAACCTGTTTCCAAGGAGGAAACCGAGCCGAAGGAGGTCATTGTGTTTCACCACGCTAAGGCTCAATCACTGCTAGCCGGCTGTTTGAAGGACAAGGGCTACACCAACTCGAAGGTACCGGCCCTGAGCAAGAAACGCCCATCTTTTCTTGCTCCAAGCACCATGGTCTTCCCCTTCGCGGAGAAGTCCCTTCTAGCTGTTTTAAAGGCGGTGGAGGAAGGAAAACCCTGCCCTACATTGGAGGAATGTAGGCCCCTCTCCCTCGCCCTACCCCCCGACGACAAGAACTGGAAGGACATCCAGTTAACTTTCTCCGTGGGAAAGTTGGATGCCGACATCGCTGGATGACAGTTCAGTGAGAACCTCCCCAAGCTCTCCGAATATCTCCTTCGTCGGGAGCAGGACACGAAAGAGAGGCTGGCTGCCTCCCTTTCCCTCCAGGTGCTCATGGAGACGATGGCTGGGGAACAGCGGACCCCAGGTGTCTACATGGTCTTAGCCAAGACCCACCTCGCTACCCTGACGAAAGATTTCTATAGCTTCGTCAGGGTACGGAGAGCCTGCAGAGAGTTCCTGTTTGCGTCTGCCACAGTAAAACACGAACCAAGGAAGCTGATTTCCTCCAACATTTGGGGGAAAGATCTCTTTCCCAATGACCTTGTGAAGGAGATCGTTGACAAGGCCGCCACGGAGAACCGGAACCTTCTCCAAAAGTGGAGCATGTCAGCAAAGAGGAAATCTTCTCCGGATGAGGGCCCCCAACCGAAGAAGAAGTCCAAGAAGCTGAGACCACAGCCGCGTCAGGCTAAATATCAGTTCCAGCAACCGCTGCTCCCCAGTTGGTGGCTCAGCCCCAACAAACTTTCCAACTGGTACCCCAGCCAGTGGTGACTCAGTCACCAGCCTTCACGCCCACCTACGAGAGGCAGTCGACTACCTTTCATCCCAGAGGTGGAGGCACCGGCAGAGACTCCTCTCGACGTCCCTCCAGAGGGAGAGGAGGCAAGAGAGCAAGCGGCTGAGGTGGTAAACCCTCGGGTAACCAGAAGCAATGAGATGCTTCCGGTTGGAGGAAGACTCCGCCTCTTCCAGGATCGTTGGACCTTCAATCCCTGGGCTCACAGCATCATCAAGAACGGACTAGGCTGGAGCTGGGAAACACCACCACCAGTTTTCCACCGATTCTTCCAACACTCCACCCCCGTTCTGGAAGAATACGTCCAAGAACTCTTGAACAAGAAGGTGATCAAGAGGGTAAAGTCCATCAGGTTCCAAGGATGACTATTCTGCGTTCCCAAGAAGGACTCCGACAAACTCAGAGTCATTCTGGACTTGTCCCCTCTCAACAAGTTCATAGTAAACGACAAGTTCAAAATGCTGACTCTTCAGCACATAAGAGCCCTACTGCTTCAAAAGGCATACACAGTCTCGATAGACATGTCGGACGCCTACTGGCACATTCCAATGAATCGCCAGACCTCCTCCTACCTAGGATTCAGGCTTCAAAGAAGACAGTACGAGCCATGCCCTTCAGGCTAAACATAGCCCCAAGGATCTTCACGAAGATCGCAGAGACAATCGTTCAACAACTACGCCTACAAGGCGTCCAGGTGATGGCTTATCTGGACGATTGGCTGGTGTGGGCAGCATCAGAAGAAGAATGCCTGCAAGCTTCAACAAAGGTGATCCAATTCTTGGAACATTTGGGCTTCAAGATCAACACCATAAAGTCTCGACTTTCTCCAGCTCAGAAGTTCTAATGGCTAGGTATCCATTGGGACCTCCAGTCACACCATCTTTCCATTCCACTGAAGAAGAGAAAGGAAATAGCAAGATCTATCAAGAGACTTCTCAAATCCAAACGGATTTCAAGACGACAACAGGAACGGGTGCTCGGCTCCCTTCAGTTTGCTTCAGTGACAGACCCAGTGCTAAGAGCACAGCTAAAAGATGCATCGGGAGTCTGGAGAAGATACGCATCAAACGCTAGAAGAGATCTCAAGAGACCTCTGCCGACTCGGCTACGATCACTCCTCAAGCCGTGGTCGGAGGCAAAGAACCTGAAAAGGTCGGTACCTCTTCAACTACCTCCACCCTCGGTCGTTATCCATACGGACGCATCGCTAGAAGGATGGGGGGGGGGGTCACTCCCATCAACGTCAAGTTCAAGGAACATGGTCCCTCTATTCAAGACGTTTCACATCAACATCTTGGAGGCCATGGCAGTCCTTCTAACCCTGAAGAGTTTGTCCCCACGTCCCTCAGTCCACATTCGACTGACCCTGGACAGCGACGTCGTGGTCAGATGTCTCAATCGTCAGGGCTCAAGATCGCCCCAACTCAACCAAGTGTTGTTGTCCATCTTCCGCCTAGCGGAGAAGAAAAGATGGCACCTCTCAGCAATTCACCTACAAGGATTCCGCAACGCGACGGCGGATGCTCTATCCAGGATAGCCCCGATAGAGTCAGAATGGTCCCTAGACGCAGACTCATTCTCCTTCATCTCCCAAGAAGTCCCAGAACTGCAGATCAACCTCTTCGCAACGAGCGACAACAAGAAACTTCCTCGCTACGTGGCCCCATACGAGGACCCCGGAGCGGAAGCGGTGGACGCCTTGTCCCTGGATTGGAACAGATGGATCAAGATTTACCTGTTCCCTCCACCCAACCTTCTGCTAAAAGTCCTCACCAAGCTCAGATCCTTCCAAGGAATAGCGCCCCTAGTGGCTCCCAAGTGGCCCCGGAGCAACTGGTTCCCATTGATCCTGGGGTTACAACCCAAGCTAATTCCCCTGCCGGACCCAGTTCTAACCCAACAAGTTCAGAAGTCACCTGCCTTCGCTTCATCACATAAAACCCGAGACCTTCATCTCATGAGTTTCTCTCCCTAGTCGTCAAGAAGAGGTTTGGGATTTCGAAGGAAAGCTTAGACTTCTCAGAGGAATATAAAACAAAATCTACCAGAAGGCAATATGAGTCATCTTGGAAGAAATGGGTGGCCTTTGTCAAGGCTAGAAATCCTAAGGAAATATCAATGGATTTTTTTTGTCCTTCATTCACCTTCATGGACAAGGCTTGGCAGCCAACACAATTTCCACCTGCAAATTGGCCCTGACAAGACCCTTACTATATGCCTTCCAAATAGACCTGTCTAGTGACATTTTCAACAAGTTGCCGAAGGCATGTGCTAGACTCAGACCCGCACCCCCTCCGAGACCCATCTCCTGGTCTCTTGACAAGGTGCTATATTTTGTCTCAAGTTTGGACAATGAAACTTGCCCTCTGAAAATTTGACTCAAAAAATGATTTTCTTATTTGCTCTAGCCTTGTGGGCTAGAGTCAGTGAAATTGTGGAATTATCAAGGGAAGAAGGCCAGATCCAGTTCGCAGAAACCGGCGAGCTCACCCTCTTTCCTGACCCAACTTTTCTCGCCAAGAACGAGCTACCCACTAAGAGGTGGGGTCCCTGGAGAATCTGCCCTCTGAAGGAAGATGTCTCCCTGTGCCCAGTGGAGAGCCTAAAGGTCTATCTTCGAAGAACTTCGGACTTCGTTGGAGGACAGCTCTTTAAAGGGTAAACATCGGGTTCTGACTTGTCACTTAAACAACTAAGGGCAAAGATCACCTACTTTATTCGCAGAGCGGATCCTGACAGTACACCCGCAGGTCACGAGCCCAGGAAAGTCGCCTCTTCCCTGAATTTCTTCCAGTCGATGGACTTCGAGAGTCTTCGCTCATTCACGGGCTGGAAGTCTTCGAGAGTGTTCTTTAAACACTATGCGAAGCAGGTGCAAGAACTTAAACGCTTCGTGGTAGCTGCAGGTAGTGTGTTACTGTAAACCCTGCTGTTTAGTGCTGCGATGAACAGTGAGTTATATGGGACTCTAACTCTAAGGGTGTCTGTGTTGATCCTAGTGTGCAACATAGTGAAAATAGTGCCACCGAGTGACACTACGGACTGTTCTTATTATACTAAGGTGAAGTCACATAGACTAAAACACTTGTGCCACGTGTTCCAAACATGAAGTGTATATAAGACATTCTAGAAAGACTTTATGATTCCTATGGAATTAATGTGTGTGATGGCAAGGTTTCCTTTTCAGATACCACAACTATTTCTATTAATGTCCCAAGTCTATGTCACTGATTTGCATTCCATTACAATTTACATTTATTACTTTTATGTATGCTAATTCGTATTTATGCCCAAATAAAAGAATTTGCTGTACTCGTGCGTCTTATTTTGCCCTAACATTGTAATAAAATACTGTTTGAGAGTTTTAATATCCCTCTATACTGTATAAAAATATCTGAACAATGATATACTATTGTTCCTCCATTTAAACACTCATCTAGACTAAGGTAATTTGTTCCAACACGTCATACTTACCTTATCTTCTACCTTGCTCTGGGACCAGTGGGTACTTCCTGATGCTGGGTGAGTTTCTTTATCAAACAACTTCGAGACTTTCCATAAGTCCAATAGGACTCATCCCTGCTGGGGGGGGGGGGGGGGGGGAGGAAGCGGTAACATAGTACATGTTTATCTGAGGTGACATATACCGGTAATGTCACAAGGTCTCTGGGGTCATTAGACTAAAGGAATATTGTCTAGAAGTCGAAGGCACTACTAATGGGAAAAAATCCACGACACATTAATTCTCTGGTACACTTCCATCAGGACAACATGGCCTGAGCCCAAAAAACGGATTTTGAGCGAAGCGAAAAATCTATTTTTGGGTGAAATAGCCATGTCGTCCTGATGGACCCACCCTTTTCTCTATTAGTCCTTGGCAGGCTCCCTCCTGATCTTACTGTATCATGGGGGCTGGCCTTGACGCCAAAAGGAATGGAGGACGTGGGCGGTGATGACGTCAGCCAAGATGGCGTCGTTTATGAGGTCAAACCTGACAGGCAACCTCCTTAGAATGTTTATGGAAAGTTCTAGGAGTCTTGCAAACCTTTCCTTCTGAGGCCAAAGCAGGGCTACCAGGTTCATTGTGCACCTCTGCGATGACTGAAATTTGTGTAAGACCTGGTCTATCATCACTAAAGGTGGAAAGGTGTAAGTTTGTAGGTTCCTCCAGTCTTGAAGCATAGCTTCGACCTCTGCAGATCGAGGATCTTTCTGAGGCCTGAAATATGATGAAAGATGGAAATTTAAAGCAGTTGCAAACAGGTCTATGTTTGATGGCCAAAGGGGTACAAGGCGATCTACTACCTCCTGGCATGGGGTCCATTCGGAACCTATCACTTGGCCACCCCCTCGCTGAGAATATCCGCAATGACATTTTTCTTCCCTAGAGTGAATTGGGGTCGGAGAAGAATGTCGTGATCCTCTGCCCACTGTAGGATCTCCTCAGCAAGAAGGTTGAGAGGTTGGGACTCTGTTCCACCTTCCTTCTTGAAATAGGAGATCGCGGTGGAATTGTCTGCATACACTGCGGCTACTTCGGATGAACACAGAGGAGTGAAGTGGAGAAGAGCCTCCCTCATTGCCTTGAGTTCTCTCTAGTTTATGGACCTGGAGCTCTGGGAAGGAGTCCGTAACCCAGCAATGCTCTCTTTCTCCAGAGAAGCTCCCCAACCTATGTCTGTAGCGTCTGTATGCAAAACAAGCGTAGGTTCGAGGAATTTGAGTGATAGTCCTGCATTCAAGTGTATCTCCTGGGACCACCAAAGAAGATCCTCCGGAGTGTGTGTCCACTGAATTTTTTTGGAGTTGTCCTGCCAGTCCCAATGTTGTTTCAACGTGAATTGAAGATCCCTCATGCTGCGTCTCTCGTTGGGAACTAGTTACGCGAGGGAGGCAAGGTGGCGTAGAAGGCTCATCCATAGAGAAACTCTTAGGGTAGGATGTATCAAGAAATCCTCAATAATTCTCCTGAGGTTGTCCTTCTTCTCTTGAGATGGGAAGACCCTTAAAAGAGGAGAGGCAATCTTCATTCCCAAATAGATCGTCTGTTGAGATGGTGCAAGAGAAGACTTCTTGTGGTTTATCTTTATTAAAAGTGTCCTGTAAAGATCCAGGGCCAATTCCTTCACACAAAGAGCTTCCTGAAGGGATGGAGATAGGAAGAGCCAGTCGTCCAGGTAGCGGAACATCCGAATACCCATCGTGTGGAGTTTGGCAGCAACTGGGGCCATGATCCTGGTGAAGACCTGAGGAGCCGTTGCTAGTCCGAGGCAGAGACACTTGAACTACCACGTCTCCTCTTCCCTGCGGAAGCGCAGATGATGGCAAGAGTCCTGATGAATTGGGACTTGGAGATAAGCATCCTGGAGGTCCATGTTAAAGAACCAGTCCCCTTTCCTTATAGCTAGAACAACTATCTTTGGAGTCTCCATCTTGAACTTAATCTCTACGAAGGAGTTGAGGATAGAGATCGATGATGAGTCTCCAACCCCCTGAGGCTTTCGTTACCTCAAACATGTGGCTGTGAAAACCCCAAGAGTTGGGCGGGGTTGGCTCTATGGCCCCCTTGAACTTTAGCTGTAGTACCACCTCCCTGAGTGTTTGTTGCTTTACGGTAGGTAGGACCTACCAGAATAACTGATGGATGGTGGCGAACGACTGGTCAAGGGTGGTCGAGGCTTTTGGAGGCATCCTGTACCCTTCCCTTAGCATGATGGTCACCCAAGGGTCCAAATTCAGGGCCTCCCAAGCCAGCCAACGATGTCAGCAGCCAACCACTTGTACGTGTTCGTGTGAAGGAACTGGTCCCTATTTCTATAAACCCTTTGTAACAGGGTTCTGTGAGGACCGAAAGTCCTTCTTCTTGTCCTGCTAACTAGCCTGGAAGTTTGAAGAAGTAGCAGCTGTGAACTTCTGCTTCTTCCCATATCTATTATCTCCTCCTCGGCCTTCTTGCTGAAGAATAGGGGGTTTACCCGAATTCCTCAGAGTAGGACCGTTTCTGTTGTGGCTTATTCGAAAGCGATTTCTTTAACAAATCATTTAGCATACCTTCCTTCCACATCTTGGAAGATAGTTGTGACTGAGAGACACGTCCTCCAGAATTGCAGGTTCAAAAAGGTGACGTCCAAACATATGAGTTCCCTCAGTAGGTCCTTATGAAGCATGGAGAGAGAAGCAAGGGCTCTACCGAGAAAATGGTTCCTTCTTTTACCAGTCAAGCAAGCCTCCTGGAAAGTAGCCTCCTTCATCTGGTCCTCAAGACAGCATCTAATAGACCTGGCTATCTGTAGGTAGAGGGGTCGGTGCATTGTAAGGAAAGAAGGTTCCTCCAAAAAGGCTGTCAATACATACCACAGCCAGGCCAGCATGTACCCAAACTCCTGTATTCTTCTAACAGAGTCTTCTAGTGTCTTGTACAGTACTCTTCTACTGTGATACCAACCAAGGCGTGTTCCCCTTTCACTCGAGGGTAACACGTCCTCAAAGGAAGGGTTGAGGTGTGGGAGCTCGACCATAAGAATCTTCTTCCAGCTGCAGGTATGCAGGCATCTCTTGGTCTTGCCTAGAGCAATGGTGGGGTATGATTGCATCCCCCCTGACATCTTTCCTTTGCTCGTTTCCTGCCTCCCTTGCGAGCTAATTCTGGGTTCTGATGGGGTCCAATTGGGTAATATGTCCAACTTTTGCTTCTCCAGACCCTGAACAAAGTGATTCAGGGGGGCTTAGAGGAAGCATGAAACGTCCTTCCTTGCTGAACACTCTCTGGGAAGGCATACTCAGAAAGACTCATCAAGTCTCTGAAGGAACTAGGGATGAAAGTTTCAAGAGCTATGTCATCCATCTTATCAGCAGTTCACCTTCAAGGGTTCCGCAATGTGACGGCGGACGCTCTATCCAGGCTCATGCCGATAGAGTCAGAATGGTCCCTAGACACAGGATTGTTCTCCTTCATTTTACGTCAAGTCCCAGAACTGCAGATCGACCTCTTCGCGACGACAAGAAGCTACCTCGTTATGAGGCCCCATACGAGGATCCTCTAGCGGAAGCGATGGAGGCCATGTCCCTCGACTGGAACAGATGGACTGCAATTTACCTGTTCCCTCCAACCAACCTTCTGTTGAAGGTCCTCAACAAGCTGAGATCCTTTCAGGGAACAGCAGCCCTAGTGACTCCCAAGTGGCCGACGAGCATACTTTCATACATGTTCCCCGGTTACCCTCGTGTATCGTTTTATCATTTCAGGCGGAGATAGATATCTCCTAGAATTATTATATAAAGAGATACTCGTCTCCAGTGGAGATTTAAGGATAATCCCTCCTTCCCTCTGAGTGTAGCCTTAGGCTACAACCCTAGTTGGTCATGCCTCGAGTTGTCATTCAGGCAGGACTAGGCTAAGGTTTTCTGTCCCTTCCTTTAGCCGCAGATAGCAGGTTTGGATTTCAGTTAAAACCTCAGAGTATATAGTCTTGTGCCGGCAGCTGGCCGGCAGGGTGAATAGTCATTACCCTGTCGGATTACGCTGCCGGCATAGGAGGCTAGGCCTCCCTAGACCGCACCTGAAAGGGTTATATGATATTGCCACCTTCTCCCTGTGGTCTAGTAGACTAGTCCTGTGCTTGCAGACCCTAGGCTGAAGAATAGACATTCTTCTGCCGCCTAGGATGGCGCCGGCACTGGAACTCTGTTTCTCTCTTCTTAAGGGGTGGCGGCGAGATTGCTGCCGGCCCCTTAACTGTATTGCCAGACCCTAGGCTGGAGAATAGATATTCTCCTGCCGCCTAGGATAGCGCCGATACTGAAACAGAGTTTCTTAAGGGTGTGGTATGACCGGCAACTCTGCCGGCTCCTTCCACACCTCATACAGGACCCTTTTCCCTCCTCCCTCTGTCCTTTAGTGATGGCCTAGCCATCGCAACCCTTTGGCCGTCGTCCTACAATCTCACTGCTTGCCGGCAGGTTGTAGGGCCGGTTCGGACTTCTCCTTGTAGTGGCCTAGTCGCTCAGCTTTCCCTTATGGACGCAAGGCTCCGGGAGAGCTGTGCTGGCAGAGGATCCCTTTACTGTAGAGTGTTCTTCAGTCCCCTTTTGGACTGCCATTCGTAAACCTGTGGCCGGCAGAGACCGGCATTGGTTGTGGATGGGTGGAAGCCTAAATAATATATTCTCCCCTTCCATTTGAACCCTCATTCTGGAGGAAGGCAGTAAGACAGAGCTCTTACATCATCCTTCACTCCTTGCTTTCTCTCTCTCTATCGGCTAGTGCCGCCGGGTACTAACCTAACCGGCAGCTGCTGGCCACTACCCTGGCCGGCAAGGCGCCGGCTGGACTTGTGCGCCGGCACAACTGACTTGGCCGGCAAGGGCTGGCCGGGTTCAGACTGCCGGCCACTACCCTGACCAGCAAGACGCTGGCTAGACTAGTGCGCCGACAGCCGGTGACCTGCCGGCAACCGGCGGGCTGCCAGCCACCATCCCAGCCGGCGCATGTGCCCCAGGTGCTAGCCTTGCCGGCTAGAACTACAGTATATGACTATACAGTAGCCAGTATATTTGCAGTATAGATCATAATGCAAACAGGAAACTATAGTATAAAGTATACAGTAGTTAAATTTCCAACATACTCTGTGTGTCCATGCACAGTCTATTGATGAGACCATACTATATAAGGAAAGGAAATTTCTTTCCATACACTGATAGATGATCAGTTACAAATGACCGTCATTATTAAACCTCTGGAAAGTCAGTGTTAAGTTACACTTATCTATCCTTACAGGGTAGAACTCTTCCAATGGGCCTCCTGAAAATGATAACCCTAGGCTTTAATTTTGAGGGAGGTCACAGCAACTGGCTGGATAGGAAACACATGTATGTGTCTTTCCTAATTAATTTCTAGCTTGTCTATCCTAAGCTATATGCAATAAAATGCAAAATATTAATAATAATATTTGTATAGTTTATCAAGTGAGATGAACTACCATATACTCATTTAGTTTTCCTCTCTTTACAGGAGGACTACCCTAAGTGCGTGCGAGTCTTCTGCAATGTCAGAAGCAAGGACTTCTCCGGCCATGAGGAGTGCAGGGCGCACTCCCTCTGTTCCATCACCAAGGGAACTCTCAAGTATTGAGACCCCCAGGTATGTAATGTATGCAAAACCTTGGTTACTGAGGCCTTTGATGACCCCAAGACAATGGAGTCAAGGAATGCAGCACGGAGTAAGCTGCGTAGATGGGTCCGTGGCTTCCAGAAAAACACCACTAGGCCTTACCTTTCGAATGAACGGATGCGGGGCTATCTGTTCCCTAAGGCATCTGCGGATGCTGTCATACCACAGCCTCACCCTGAGATCCCTTGCGTCCAGATTTCCGTCGATACGGATGTCTCGGATGTGATGAAGGACATCCATCTAGATGAGAGGATGTCAGAGGTGTCGGAAGACACCGAGAAGGACCTTCTTGCGGAGGGTCAGGAAGAGGAGTCTTCCTTGGCTCCTGAAACCGATGAGGATGAAGTCGAATCGGTGTCCGTTTTGTCGGTTCCAGCCCCAGAACCAGTGCCCTATACGTCTTCTGCTCCTCCATCTGATGAAATGTGGAAAGCCCTGCCTAGCCTCATGTCAATGATGGAGAATCTTCAGAAGCAGAATGAAGAAAAGGAAGCTGCATTGAGGAAGGAGATACACCATCTCGCAGCGTCCCGCGGGTCTCACAAGAGACTCAACGTGAAGGATCTTCCTTCATGTTCTGAAGTAAACCCTTGGAGGCATGCAGAGTACATGCCGATCACAAACGGGAAGATATTTATTTCAGAGAAGCTGGGCGCCGTCCTCATTGAAGATGTCGACTTTTGGCCCAGCTTTGAGTCTTACCCAGACTGCTTCGTCCATCTGAAGGCGGAACCTGTGTCTAAGGAGGAGACAGAGCCAAAAGAGGTCATAGGAAAAGCTCAGGCTTTAATGGCTAGCAGTCTGAAAGTCAGGGGCTTCACTAATTCTAAAGTGCCAGCCCTGAGTAAGAAACACCCTTCTTTTCTTGCTCCAGCTACACTGGCCTTTCCCTTTCCAGAAAAAGGGTTCAAGGCAGTGATGAAGGCAGTAGAAGCTGGGAAACCTTGTCCTTCACTTGAGGAGTGTAGACCCTTATCCCTAGCTCTGCCTACAGATCACAAAGACTGGAAGGAAATACATCTTACCTTCTCAGTTGGGAAGTTGGAGGCGGATATTGCTGGACGCCAGTTCAGTGAAAACCTCCCTAAGTTGTCTGACTTTCTCTTGCGCAGAAAGCAAGAGACAAAGGAAAGGCTTGCCGCATCTATGTCCCTCCAAATTACCTTGGAGGCAATGGCAAGTGATCATACATCCCCAGATATGTTTATGGTCGTGGCCAAGTCACATTTGGCAACGCTGGTCAAGGACCTATATGGCTTCGTTAGGGCCAGAAGGGCATGTAGAGAGTTCGTGTTTGCTTCGGCTGCGGTGAAGCATGATCCCTGGAAGCTGATATCTTCCAATATCTGGGGAAGGGACCTCTTCCCGAGTGAAGTGGTCAAGGAAATAGTCGACAAGGCTGCCATGGAGAACAGGAATCTTCTCCAAATGTGGGGCATGTCAGCTAAGAGGAAGTCTTCCCTGGATGAGGGTCCCCAACCGAAGAGGAAGACAAAGAGGCCAAGGTTGCCCTCTCGCCCCGCCAGACAACAGCAACAGCTTCCGATGACCGCGGTGCCCCAGATCGTGGCACAACCCCAACCCTCCTACTAGATGGTTCCCCAGCAGATGGTGACCCAGTCACCAGCCTTTACTCCCACCTATGAGAGACAGACCACTACCTTTCGCCCTAAAGGTAGAGGGTCAAATAAAGGTTCCTCTAGACGCCCCTCAAGAGGAAGAGGGGGTAGGGGAGGGCACGGTCAAGGAGGCAAGTCCTCCGGACAACCAAAGCAATGAGATGCTTCCGGTAGGAGGAAGACTCCAATCATTTCGGGATCCCTGGACCTTCGATCCCTGGGCCCACAGCCTGATCAAGAATGGACTAGGTTGGAGCTGGAGGACAGCTCCACCATCATTTCCTCAATTCTTCCAACACTCCACCCCCGACCTGGAAGAATATACCCGAGAACTCTTGAGCAAACGGGTGATAAGGAGGGCAAAGTCCATCAAATTCCAAGGAAGGTCTTTTTTGTTCCCAAGAAGGACTCAGACAAACTCAGAGTCATTCTGGACTTATCACCACTCAACAAGTTCATAGAAAACTACAAGTTCAGGATGCTGACCCTTCAACACATAAGGACCCTGCTGCCAAAACAGGCATACACAGTCTCCATACTCATGGCAGATGCCTATTGGCATATTCCAATCAATCGCCAACTCTCCTCCTACCTAGGATTCAGGCTACAGAAGAAGTAATACGTCTTCAGAGCCATTCCCTTCGGACTAAACATAGCCCCAAGGATCTTTACAAAGCTTGTAGATGCAGTCGTTCAACAACTACGCCTAGAAGATGTCCAGGTGGTAGCCTACCTGGACGATTGGCTGGTGTAAGCAGCATCCGAGACGGAATGCATGCAAGCATCCAAGAAAGTGACCCAGTTCATGGAACATCTGGGATTCAAGATCAACGTCAAAAAGTCTCGACTATCCCCAGCTCAGGAGTTTCAATGGCTTGGAATACATTGGAACTTACAGTCACACCGCCTCTCCATTCCACCTAAGAAGAGGAGATAGCGGGATCTGTCAAGAGACTACTGAAATCCGACAGGATATCAAGACGCCAACAGGAGAGAGTACTGGGCTCCCTTCAGTGACAGACCCGGTGCTAAGAGCACAGTTAAAGGATGCATCAGGAGTCTGGAGAAGATACACATCAAACGCTCGAAGAGATCTAAGAAGACTGATACCGACTCGACTAGATTCACTTCTCAAGCCATGGTTGGAGGTCAAGAACCTAAAGAGGTCGGTACTTTTGCAACCACCTCTACCTTCAGTCATCATCCACAAGGACGCGTCAAAGGAAGGATGGGGAAGTCACTCTCACCAACGGAAAGTCCAAGGGACTTGGTCCTCTCTATTCAAGACCTTCCACATCATCATTTTGGAGGCCATGGCAGTCTTTCTCACGCTGAAGAAATTGTCCCCTCCCCATTCAGTCCACTAAGACTGATTCTCGACAGCGAGGTGATAGTGAGATGTTTGAATCGTCAAGATTCGAGATCACCCTAAATCAACCAAGTGATGTTGGCCATCTTCCGCTTGGCGGAAAAGAAGAGATGGCACTTATCAGCAGTTCACCTTCAAGGGTTCCGCAATGTGACGGCGGACGCTCTATCCAGGCTCATGCCGATAGAGTCAGAATGGTCCCTAGACACAGGATCGTTCTCCTTCATTTTACGTCAAGTCCCAGAAATGCAGATCGACCTCTTCACGATGACAAGAAGCTACCTCGTTATGAGGCCCCATACGAGGATCCTCTAGCGGAAGCGATGGAGGCCATGTCCCTCGACTGGAACAGATGGACTGGGATTTACCTGTTCCCTCCAACCAACCTTCTGTTGAAGGTCCTCAACAGCTGAGATCCTTTCAGGGAACAGCAGCCCTAGTGGCTCCCAAGTGGCCGACGAGCAATTGGTTCCCTCTAGTATTGGAATTGCAGCTGAGGCTGGTCCCTCTGCCAGACCCAGTTCTGACTGAACAAGTACAGAAGTCGACTGTCTTCGCTTCATCACAGAAAACCGAAAACCTTCATCTCATGATTTTCTCTCCTTAGCAGTTAAGAAAAGGTTTGGAATCTCGAAAGACAGTATAGACTACTTAGAAGAATATAAGTCTAAATCTACCAGAAGGCAATATGAGTCGTCTTGGAGGAAAATCTCAACAGATTTTAGTTTATCCTTCTTTATTCACTTTCATGGACAAGGTTTAGCAGCCAACATGATAACGTGTAAATCAGCCTTGACTAGACCTCAGCTTTACGCTTTCCAATTAGATTTATCCAATGAAATCTTTAACAAGATCCCTAAGGCCTGTGCTAGACTTAGGCCTGCAGCACCTTCGAACCCCATCTCATGGTCCTTGGATAAGGTCCTACACTGCCTCAACAGTGAACAATGAGGACTGCTCTCAGAAAGACTTGACACAAAAAGTTATATTCTTGTTTGCTCTAGCCTCGGGGGCCAGAGTTAGTGAAATAGTGACCCTTTCTCGGGATGAGGGCCATATTCAGTTCACAGAAGCGGGAGAACTGAATCTCTTTCCTGACCCAATGTTTCTCGCCAAGAACGAGTTACCTACCACAAGATGGGGTCCCTGGAGAATCTGCCCTCTGAAGGAAGATGTCTCGCTGTGTCCAGTAGTGTCTAAAGGTCTATCTTCGTAGAACGTCAGACTTCAGGGGAGGACAGCTCTTAAAAGGAAAAACAACGGTCTCAAACTTATCCCTAAAACAATTAAGGGCGAAGATCACCTACTTCATTCGCAGAGTGGATCCTGACAGTACACCCGCAGGTCACGATCCTAGAAAAACTGCTTCGTCATTGAACTTCTTCCAATACATGGATTTTGAGCGTCTTCGCTCGTATACTGGATGGAAGTCATCCAGAGTGTTCTTTAAACACTATGCGAAGCAAGTGCAAGAGTTGAAAGGTATGTGGTGGCGGCAGGTAGTGTGCTAAAACCTGTCGCTTAGCGCAGCGAGGAACAGTGAATTGATTGGGACTGTTATGTATAGGGTGTACGTGTTGACACCTTACAGTGCAACATGTAAACTGAAGTGTCACTATGGACTGTTCCAGTTATTAAAGGCGAAGAAACAGAGATAACACTTGGGCCACGTGTTCTTTCACAGAAATGCATATTAGAAAATTTATTAAATTTTCAGTTTGGTGGCATTAATTATCGTTCCCTTTCAGGTGAAACAAGTATTTCTGGTCTCGTCTGCATTTTATGTTTCTTTGTATTCACTAGCATTTTTTTATTACTATATAATGTATGTTGAATTATTATTTATTGATTACCAATAAATATTTAATTGGTATTTGCGTCCTATTTCGCCCCAAATTTAAATAAAGATGTGAGCATTATTTATTTATTCCTTAATAATCTGTATATTGACACTTGAACAATATAAATAACTTTGTTCTTACATGAATAGAACCTTTTTGGGCTCAAGCCATGTCGTCCTGATGGAAGTTCCTAAAGGGTAGCTTCCTTGGGTATATATAACTATGGCGATATTCCCAGAGAATTTACCTTAAGGTACCCAGAATTCTAACTCCTGGAGCGAATATCCCTAATAAAAGAACCAGGGATATCGCGAAATATCAGAGGACGTATTCTTGACACGCCACATAGCAATCTGCACCCCGAACAGAGATAACACTTTGAAGGGGTTGATTGGCAAGAAAACGAAAACGAGAAAGAAAGGAGAGCCGCTCGCAAGGTATCTCTCCTCTCCCGTTTCGTAAGCGTGCATTGCGCCGCTCACGGCGCCATCTGTATTCCTTTTTGCGTAGCTCAACAACTCGGTGTTTTTTCCCTGTGTTTCTCGCAATTCTTGGATTATTTCAACTTTATAGTGCTTTCTCCAACTTCTTCTGCTTCTGATAAGTTGAGTATTATTTCTTTTATGTATAAATGTAAGCTCTTGGTAATTTTAAAAGTGATTTGATAGTGATATCGTTGTTACAAGAGCTGTTGCCTACCGGAGGCGTCCTGGACGCTGTCGCTCGCTAGGTATGAGTTATTTAGTTAGCCAGAGGGACGTTCCCGGCTGTTTTGCTTTAATAATTTTAGCTGTTCTTTATATGATGCTTTTAGTATTTCTGTTTTGGCGAAGGATTTGCCGATTCTGGCCTACGCTAGACCTTGTAGCCTAGTCGTTTGGCCCTAGTACTTTCCTGCAGGATATTCAGATTTCCGAGTGTTTTAAAATTTTATTGAAGCTTTAGGCAGTTTTATACATTTAAGATTATGTTGATTTTCTTCCAAGATAGTATACGAGTGAGTTTCGGTGATTTAGGTAATCGATTCTCTTTGCGCCTAGGCTAGTTGTCTATGGGGCCATAGTATACTTTCTCAAACTCCCCGTTTGCTCTCTTCTCTTCGGAGAAGGTGTGCAATCCCTTTCCCTCTGTTTAAGCCTTGGGCTTAACCCTAATGGTTTATCTGATTTGACTTTAGATACAACTATATTAGAGTGTTTCTGTTCTTTCCTGTTTCCAGTAAGTCTGGCTTCAGGAAGGGGGCAGGACATCAAACGGATTTTGAGCGAAGCGAAAAATCTATTTTTGGGTGAGATAGCCATGGCGTCCTGATGGAAGGTTCCTTTTTGGTAGCTTCCTTGGGTATATAAACTACTAGATATTCCCAGAGAATTTAACCACAGGTTATCACAGAATTCTAACTTCTGGAGCGAGTATCCTAAAGGGTTCCCTTTAAGACATCGTATATCAACAGGGGACGCATGTATTAACGCGCCACATAGCTATCTGCACCCCACATAGAGTTAACACTTCGATGTGTAGGAGCGGAGAATAGCTGGGGAGCCGTTCCACAGCTAATCTCGTCCGTGGCTACTTTTGGTACTCGAAACGTAAACAAACGGGCGCCATTGCTAAATGACGTCACGTCCGTCCTCATCCTGAAGCCAGTTGCTTGCCGATTACCATGATACAGCAGGACAGGGTGGGACCTGAAAGGCTGGACGAAGTAGCAGGGAGGGTTCATCAGGACGCCATGGCTATCTCACCCAAAAATAGATTTTTCGCTTCGCTCAAAATTCGTTTTTTGGGCTCAAGCCATGGCGTCCTGATGGAAGAATACCAGAGAATCAATGTATCGTGGTAGATTTTCCCCTTTTAGTGTAAGTGCCGAGGGCTTTGAATAGAGTAAGCACGGTAATCTTGATAGAGGTACCGTGGGGCTGAAACTCCCTGCCCCCCTTGGCAGAGAAGTCCCAACGGACCATGCTGAGGATCAAAGTGGTTCTTGAAGGGCTACCCACCTTGCGGGGAGAACGTGAAGAACTCGGAGACAAGACAGAAAGGTTGCTATTCGTATAGGAACATTCTCAAAAAACAGACAAGTGGTGGTTAGGCACTGTATATTGTAAGGAAAACAGTCTGGTCTCGAAGGTATAGCGCAAGTAAGTATTCAGTTAGGAATATTACATAGCATGGGTGAGTATATAATATGGATTGAACCAATTATCTTCATCTGTTTTATAGAGGAAAAAGGGAAAGGATAATGAAACTATGACAACCATGTATTTCATAGTATAAGTAGGAGCGGATTGAGACGCACAGGTAAATAAAATAGAAATTTTATTTCACAATTGCAGAATATGGTAATAAATGCAATAAGGGATGTAAAGGTATTTACAATAAAATTATAATGTACATAGTAATGAAAGACTTCGCTCTTGCATCTGAAAGAAAATTTCAAATTATTAGAAAGCACGGGTTCCAGAAGAACATTAGTCTTTTGAAAGAAAAACACATCATGCACTAGGCATACGGCACTCATGTGACGACTATGACATTTCACCTGAGAGAGAAGAACAGTCTATGAAAAACACTAAGTGTCTTTGAATTCACTACGTATCACGCGAGGGTCAACATAGGCACCCGAGGAGTTAGAGTCCCAAGTAACTCACTGTTCTATGCAGAGTTAGGTGCAGGTTTCATAACACTACCTGCGGCTACCACGAAATGTTTGACTTCATGCACTTGTTTCGCGTAATGCTTGAAGAAAACACGCGAGGATTTCCAGCCTGTGAAACTCTTGAGGCTTTCGAAATCCATACTCTGAAAGAAATTCAGAGACGATGCGACTTTTCTAGGATCATGACCTGCGGGTGTACTGTCAGGATCCGCTCTGCGAATGAAGTAGGTGATCTTCGCTCTTAGTTGTTTCAGTGACAGGTCGCTGCCCAATGTTTCTCCTTTGAAGAGTTGGCCTCCACCAAAGTCAGAAGTTCTACGAAGATAGACCTTGAGGCTCTCTACTGGACATAGAGAGACATCTTCTTTTAGGGGGCAGATTCTCCAAGGGCCCCATCTTTTGGTGGGTAGTTCGTTTTTAGCGAGAAACGTCAGATCCGGGAAGAGGGTAAGGTCTCCTGAGTCTGTAAACAGAATGTGACCCTCGTCCCTTGATAATGCCACTATTTTGCTGACTCGGGCTCCTGAAGCAAGAGCAAAAAGAAATATAACCTTTTGAGTCCGATCCTTGAGAGGGCACGAATCGTTGTCCAAACTGGAGGCAAAATGGAGCACCTTGTCCAGAGACCAGGAGATAGGTTTTGGTGGGGGTGCTGGGCGTAGACGAGTGCATGCCTTCGGCAGTTTATTGAAGATGTCGCTGGACAGATCAATCTGGAAGGCGTACATTAGTGGTCTAGTCAAGGCCGATTTGCAAGTAGAAATCGTGTTGGCTGCTAAGCCCTGTCCATGAAGGTGAATGAAGAAGGACATGCAAAAATCGATGGTGATTTCCGCAGGATTTTTTGCCTTGACGAATGAGACCCATTTTCTCCAGGATGATTCGTATTGCCGTCGTGTGGATTCGGTCTTGTATTCCTCGAGGAAGTCTAGACTTTTCTTCGAGATCCCAAACCTTTTCTTCACGGCTAGGGAGAGAAAATCATGAGATGAAGGTCCCTGACTTTCGATGATGAAGCGAAGACAGTCGACTTCTGTACTTGCTGGGAGAGAAATGGGCCCGGGAGAGGGATCAGCGTGGGTTGTAGCTCCAGGACTAGGGGGTACCAGTTGCTCCGGGGCCACTTGGGAGCCACTAGGGCCGCTGTTCCTTTGAAGGTTCTCAGTTTGGTGAGAACTTTTAGCAGAAGGTTGGTGGGAGGGAACAGGTAGATCCTGGACCATCTGTTCCAATCCAGTGACATGGCGTCCACTGCTTCTGCCTTGGGGTCCTCGTATGGGGCCACATATCGAGGAAGTTGATTGTTGTCGCTCGTTGCGAAGAGATTGATCTGGAGTTCTGGGACTTGGTGAGAGATGAAGTTGAAGGATCTTGCGTCTAGAGACCATTCCGACTCTATCGGGCTTGTTCGAGATAGAGCGTCCGCCGTCACGTTGGGGAATCCTTGTAGGTGAACTGCAGACAGGTGCCATTTCTTCTTCTCTGCCAGACGGAAGATTGTTAGAAGCACCTGATTTATCTGGGGCGATCTTGAGCCTTGGCGATTGAGACATCGAACTACCACCGAGTTGTCCAAGGTCAGACGAATATGGATCGAGGGAGGCGGGGAAAGTTTCTTCAGAGTTAGAAGGACCGCCATGGCCTCCAAGATGTTGATGTGAAACGTCTTGAATAGGGGAGACCATGTTCCTTGAGCCTGTTTTTGGTGGGAGTGACCTCCCCAACCCTCCAGCGAAACGTCCGTGTGGATGTTGAGTGATGGAGGTGGGTGTTGAAGAGGGATGGACCTTTTCAGGGCCTTTGCTTCCGACCACGGCTTTAGGAGCAGCCGAAGTCTGTTTGGGAGCCGTCTCTTGAGGTCTCTTCGAGCGATGGATGCGGAACATCTCCAGACTCCCGCGGCATCCTTTAGCTGTGCACGTAGCACTGGGTTTGTCACTGAGGCGAACTGTAGAGAGCCTAGAACTCGTTCCTGCTGACGTCTTGAGATCCGTTTGGATTTCAGCAGTCGCTTGACAGACCCTGCTATTTCCTTCCTTTTCTTCTGGGGGATGGAAAGGCGGTGTGACTGAAGGTTCCACTGGATTCCTAACCATTGGAACTTCTGAGCTGGAGAGAGGCGAGATTTCTTCGCGTTTATCTTGAATCCCAGGTGTTCTAGGAACTGGGTAACTTTGTTGCAGGATCTTAAACAATCCTCGGGCGATGGAGCCCAGACCAGCCAGTCGTCGAGGTAGGCCATCACCTGGACGCCTCGGAGGCGAAGCTGTTGAACGATGGCGTCTGCCAGCTTTGTGAAGATCCGAGGGGCCACGTTGAGGCCGAAGGGCATGGCCCTGAAGGCGTATCTTTTCCTTTGGAGTCGAAATCCTAGGTAGGAGGAAGCGTGGTGGTTCATTGGAACGTGCCAGTAGGCATCCGCCAGGTCTATGGAGACCGTGTAGGAACCTTGAGGCAGAAGGGTCCTTATCTGTTGAAGAGTCAGCATCTTGAACTTGTTGTTCGCTATGAATTTGTTGAGGGGGGGATAAGTCTAGAATGACTCTGAGTTTGTCGGAGTCCTTCTTGGGGACGCAAAACAGTCTCCCTTGGAACCTGGTTAACTTTACCCTCCTTATCACCTTCTTGTTCAAGAGATCTAGGACATATTCTTCCAGAAGGGGGGTTGATTGTTGGAAGAATTGCTGGAAGGTTGGGGGTGGTTGAGTCCAACTCCAGCCTAGACCCTTCTTGACGATGCTGTGTGCCCAGGGATTGAAGGTCCAACGATCCTGCAATTGGCGGAGTCTTCCTCCCACCGGAAGTACTTCATTGCTTCTGGTGTCCCGAGGGTTTACTGCCTCGGCCGCTAGCTCCCCTTCCTCCTCTGCCTCTGGAGGGACGGCGAAATGCGTCTCTGCCTGCACCTCTGTTTGAGCCTCTACCTTTGGGACGAAAGGTAGTTGACTGTTGCTCGAAAGCAGGGGTGAAAACCGGCGACTGTGACAAGACCGGTTGGGTGACCAGCTGAAAGGTCTGCTGTGGCTGAGCTGCCACTTGGGGAGTAGCGGATCCCGGAAACTGCCGTCTCTGTTGACGTTGCTGGGGTTTCGGCTCGGAGGATTTCCTCTTAGGCTGAGGACCGTCGTCCTGAGAAGATTTCCTTTTCTTCGACATGCCCCACTTGTGGAGAAGGTTCCTGTTCTCCGTGGCGGCCTTGTCGGTGATCTCTTTCACAAGGGAGGAGGGAAAGAGGTGCTTACCCCAGATGTTGGAGGAAATCAGCCTCCGGGGTTCGTGTCTCACTGTGGCACTGGAGAACACGAATTCACGACAGGCTCTACGAGCCTTCATGAAGCTGTACAGGTCTTTTACTACGGTCGCCAAATGTGTTTTGGCGAGCACCATGTAGTAGTCAGGGACTCTAGTGTCATCGGCCATGACGTCGAGCTGTACCTGGAGGGACATGGATGCGGCGAGCCTTTCCTTCGTGTCATGTTCCCGACGAAGGAGATGGTCATTAAGTTTCGGGAGGTCTTCGTTAAACTGACGGCCAGCTACGTCAGGTTCTAGTTTCCCTACCACGAATGTATGCTGGACATCTTTCCAGTGTCCAACATCGGGGGGAGTAATCAGGGAGAAGGGTCTGCACTCCTCCAGTGCAGGGCAAGGTTGTCCTTCTTCCACTGCCTTGTGTACTGCAGCGAAGGCCTTTTCCATGAAAGGGAGGGTCGCATCGTCTGGTGCGTCGTAGGTAGGGTGCTTCTTGCTAAGCGCCGGAAGTTTTGAGCAGGTAAAACCCCTACTTTTTACAGTATTGGCCAGCATAGCCTGGGCCTTCGGGAGATCGAACACAATCACCTCCTTCGGTTCGGTCTCTTCTTTAGAGGCAGGTTCGGATCGAAGTCAGACGTAACAGTCCGGATAAGCCTCAAAATTCGGGAAGAATTCCACTTCTTCCAGGACAATCGAGCCGATCTTCTCACTGATGAAGATCCTGCCTGTTGTAATTGGCATGTGCTCGGCATACCTCCAGGGGTTGGCGTCCGAGCATGCCGGGAGGTCCTTAACCGAAATCCTTTTCGGCTCCTTGGAACTTCCCATGGTCCTGATGTATTCGTGTGTCTCACGGAGTTTCTTGTCCATGAGAGCTTCGAGCATTCGGAACATCTCCTGGGCGCTGGATGGGATGGGGTCCGGGGTAGCGGAGGTAGACGGGAGTGATACGTCCGTCAGTGTAGGAGTCGGTGTGGGGGTGGAAGGTGGAGCGACCTCCTGCTCCGACTCAGTGTATTCCACTTGGTCTTCCTCATAGTCCAGTTCTTCGGCCATGAGGTTCCTCTCCGTGTTCTCCGAGACTTCCGACATACGTTCCGCGTTGTCGGTATCCAGACGGCACTCGTGCATGGACTGGGCCATGACTACATCAGGTTCCACCGTTATCTGGACGGTGGGGATCTGATCCTTGGGGACCACAGAGTCTGGGGATGCCTTCGGGAAAAGCAAGGCCCTCAAGTCTTCGGTGGCAAGGTATGGTCCGGTGGCGTTCTTTTGGAAGCCACGCACCCACTTGCGTAGCTTTTCTCGAGAAGCGTCCCTAACCTCCGCTGAGGGAGGATTATTGAACGCCTCGACCAGGTGGTCCTTGCAGACTGTACAGTTCTGCGGGTCCCAAAACTTTAGATCTCCTTTCTTGTTGGCGCAAGGGGCGTGGGTCCTACACGCCGTGTGCCCGTAGAAGTGCGAGCGCTTCACTCCAAAGAAGCCGTGGTCGCATTTCACGTACTCCTCCTGTAAGAGAAAGAGAACATGAGTACGGGGAAGTCATAATAATGACTTATATTCTAAAGTTGAATATTAAAAGGTTAATTTTTAACTTAATCTTAAGTGATATAAACATTGTGATGTTTGAGAGTGGAGCAGGAAATGAAGTAGATAGACACATACTCCGTGTAACCCGCCCGGCTGGTTACCATAACCTTATCCATAGGCAATTTGTTTGTGACCGAGGACACAAGGCAGAATTCTTCATAGATTGCCAGGGAGGCAAGGGGAATTCTAGTAGGAATTGCCAAGGATATAAATCTGGGACTGAGACCACTCAGATCATTGAATTGGGGATGTAGAAGACCCCATAGGGTAACGGTTTCCGGCAACCAGCCGTGCTAAGATACACACAGCATGCTGGAAAATTGTGATATGCAAGAAGACAGCACGGCTACTAATAGAACGGTAAGACAATACCTATCTATTTATGTAGTCAAACCATCTGGTTGCAAGGTAGGGCTATCAGCATGTGTTGATAGCTAAGAGAAGGGGAGCAAGTCTCTTGGCGCCTCCGGAATGTGCCGACAGACCGGCGGCACGCCGGAGGCCGCTCCAGCAGAGTTTCTGGCATTAGGGAAGACAAATAGAGAAGTCAAGAGTAATGCCAGGATGGCGGCCGCCAGTACAACGGCGGCACGCCGGCGTGAGGCGGCGGCTCCGGCAGCCGAAGGTTTCCGGCTTGGTGACAGGGACAAGGATGAGCTATACCAGAACCAGACCGCCGGCAATGGATGCCGACACTCCGGGGGCCGGTGCGATGGACGGACAACCGAAGCTAGGAGGTATGAGGGTAGGCCATCGGCTGTACGCTGACGGGAGGCGGCAGCTCTCCGGCACACAGAGGACTGTCGGCCACGGGGGGCAAGGAAGGTGTCACCAAGGGGGGAGGTCGGTATCGCCGACAGTAGAGGCGGCAAGGGACCGGCACCAGGACAGTGAAAGAGACAGAAGGAGGGATGTAGGGGTACGGACACGAACCCCAAGGCATCCCACCTGAATGGGTGTACCCATGATAGGGGCTAGCCCTATCACCCGGTGGCAGGGGGCCGCAGGCGGCCGGGAGCCAGTGTAGCCCAAGGGAGGGCTAGGGAACACCCAAGAGGGGGGAGAACCCCTGCGGACAAAACGCATCCAGTGGCTAACCCCATAGGACACTATGAAGGATATATGTACCAGAGCGGACTGCACACAGGGACTCAAGGTAGCCCTATCACTCCACCCTAAGGAGGAGTTGTAGGACAGGGGACAGATGGGTATAGGCTAACCTAAGTATAGGCTAGGCCATACAAGAGATAGGTGGGGAGGGGAGAAGAAGAAGGGTCTTCCATAGGGGAGGTTCTGTACCAAAGCGGCCACCAAGGAAGGGAGGACGCTCCCTAGCCTAAGGTAGGCAGCCTGGCTGAGAACGGTGCATGGATACCGTTTTAAGCAAGGCACAGAACTAACTCCCCCCAAGCCTAACCTAGAGCAGGGATGTTACACCCTGAACCAGGAAGGTTGGAAGACGTATCGCAATTGCAGGGAAGGTCAGGTAACCTAGCCTCAGCAATAGAGGAAGGGCAGGCCGTTCCTCATTCTCGGACGCAACCCTAAGGGGGGATCATTCCCTTAGGGAGGACAGAGAAGCGATAAGTACTCTGGTATGAGCTTGATCCCCTTACGTGGTAGGGGGAGCAAGGCTACACAGAGGGAATGCCCTAAGGCAGGGGGTGAAGGGAGCATATAGGGGTCCTACGTTTAGGTTAGGTTAGAAAGGCACACTATCAAACCTATCCCCTATATGGTCCCTGAAGGCGAAAACACTTGCATCACAGTAAACAGTATCATAAAATAATGCCACTATCTTCATAACTAAACCTAGGATCACTGTAATATATCATGCATGAACACTGATGATAGGCACTCTGGCCTAGGGGCTAGGCTAGCGATCTGGTATGGGGTCAGGCAATGACCGATAAAAGAGCGTCAAAACACGATATATAAAGTTCCTAGGTATGAAGACTAAATAACTAATAGTATCGATTAGTTAAAAAGGCCGGAGAAGCTGTTGAGGCTAGCTAAATAAGGCATGCAAAACAACAGCGACACCATAAAATGGCGGGTCCGGTAACAGCACAGCTCTGCCAAAAAACATAAAATATCTCGAAAAGTAAAAGTTACTTTACGGTCAGAGCTTATTTAAACAATACTGGAACCTTGTACTCAACTTTCCAGAAGAAGGCGAGGCCGAGGGTAGAGACATGGCTAAGATGCAAGTCGATAAAGTAAGCACAGGGAAAATCCGTCTTAGTAAGGCAAGCTACTATGCGAAGGATGAGGACAGACGTGACGTCATTTAGCAATTGCGCCCGTTTGTTTACGTTTCGAGTACCAAAAGTAGCCACGGACGAGATTAGCTGTGGAACGGCTCCCCAGCTATTCTCCGCTCCTACACATCGAAGTGTTAACTCTATGTGGGGTGCAGATAGCTATGTGGCGCGTTAATATATGCGTCCCCTGTTGATATACGATGTCTTAAAGGGAAACCTTTAGGATACTCGCTCCAGAAGTTAGAATTCTGTGATAACCTGTGGTTAAATTCTCTGGGAATATCTAGTAGTTTATATACCCAAGGAAGCTACCAAAAAGGAACCTTCCATCAGGACGCCATGGCTTGAGCCCAAAAAAGTTCTTAGTCTGAGTCTGTTTCTGTCTAGCTTGTGGTTGAGATTCCCTTGCTAGACTGACAACAGACATTGGAGGCTTAGCCTCCTTAGGTCACTTTCGAAGGTTTCTGTACGAGATGATTCCTTATTTTTGTGATCTAGCAGACTAGTCCAGTGTTGTTGTTCTCGGTGTGGAGGATGAGATCCTCTTTTTTGTGAATAACAACGCCTTCCTTGCTTTGGTTCCGAGGGAGTTGGCAAGTATTGCTGGCCTCCCTCCTCGGATCTCCCCTAGGCTAAGATGAGTTTTCTTGGCTGCGGGTGATTCATTATCAGAGCAAGGTTGGCAGGACTCTCTTCTCCCTTTCCCACTCTTTCCTTTGTGATGGTCTAGCCATTGCATTCCTGTCCGTCATTCTACATCTGTACCTAGCATAGGTTAGGATGTGGGGTTGACTCAGTCCCTTGCCGGCCGGCAGTGCGTGCCGGCCGGCAGTGCGTGCTGGCCGGCAGGGGTCTTCTGCTTTGAGTGCTGCCCGGACCTCCCTTGGTCTGAAAAGCCAGATGGGATTGGTCAGGAAGCCTGAAGTTATATTCTCCCCTTCCTTATGTGCACTCTTTCGGGTTGCTGGGTTATGAGGTAGTACAGTCTCTTATCCCAGCATCCAGTCTGTTTTTCTTCTAGAGTTGTACCCTAGCCCAGCTGCCGGCCTGAGTGGCCGGCAGCCGGGCAGTCTGAGTTCTCTGGTTCTTTTGCTGCCGGCCGGCATTGGTTGTATACCATTGCCGGCCGGCTATATATCACACCATTGTCTGCCGGCCGGCTATATATCACACCATTGTCTGCCGGCCGGCTATATATCACACCATTGTCTGCCGGCCGGCTATATATCACACCATTGTCTGCCGGCCGCTACGATTAGTGGCCGGCAGCCGGGTGCTATCTTGTGTGACTGCCGGCCGGCACACGCATTTGAACCAACGTTCTTCCACCTTATAGTTTATAAGTAGTATACTTTGGAACTAGTTAAGGTGTGTGCCGGCCGGCACATTACCTTCTATACTGTAGCCAGTATTTTTCAGTATAGTATATACTGTAGGGAGAAAACTATAGTATAGTATTTGTTACAACACTAAGTTTTTCTAACACTTTTGTGTTGTCTTGTACAGCCCTTTGGTGTAACCTTACAGATAAAGAAAGTGAGTTCTTTCTTGTCTACTATCCAGCATTTTAAAATCACTTTTTGGGTGTGAGCTACACCTATTTCCTCTGGAAATTATTTATTGGTTGCTCTAGAATAGATTAACCATACGATTTTATTATCTGGAAGGTTGCAGCAATTGACTGTGCGGGAAATACAAGTGTGTGTCTTTCCTTTCTAGTTTAGTTATGCTAAGCTATGTATATCCAGTGATACGTAGTTCACTTGATACTCATGGAATTTTCTTCTCTTTACAAGAGGACCATCAGAAGTGTGGATGCGTTTTCTGCAACGTCCGCAGCAAGAACTTCTGCGGACATGATTTGTGTAGGAGGCACGCAGCATGTGCAGTCTCCAAAGGTGATCTCCGGTATTGGGACCCGCAGGTATGTACCGTGTGCACAAACCTGATTACTGAGGCTTTTGATTCCCCTAAGACGACGGAGTCAAGGGACGCAGCAAGGAAGAAGCTTCGTACCTGGGTAAGGGGCTTTCAGAAGAGCACTTCTGGGCCCTATCTTCCAAGTGAGAAGATGAGGGCTTACCTTTACCCCAGGGCATCAGCTGAGGCAGTGATTCCCCAGCCTCAAGTGGAGATACCAGTGGTTCAGATCCCCGTGGATGCTGAAGTCGCGGACGCCCTGAAGGACATCCAATTGAACGATAGGATGTCGGAGGTGTCCGAGCGTCTGGAAGATGACCTTCTGGCAAAAGACCAGGATGAAGAGCAGGCTCCAGACAATGAAGAGGAAGAGGTCGACGAGGTGTCGGCTACTCCGGTTCAGGCCCCTGAACCTATTCCCTCAACATCGTCTTCTCTCCCAGATGAGCTGGGAAAGACCCTTTCCTCCATCGTTGGAATGATCCAACAGATGCAGAGGGAAAATAATGAGAAGGCTGCTGCAATGAAGCTGGAGATGCGGAGACTTGCAGCATCACGTGGGCCCCAGAAGAAGCTCAGCGTGAAAGACCTTCCCTTGTGCTCAGATGCCAACCCTTGGAAGTATGCTGAGCACATGCCTATGACGACGGGAAAAATCGTCATTTCGGAGAAGTTGGGCTCAGTCCCCCTTGCGGAGGTGGAATTCTGGCCCAGCAAGGAGTTGTATCCGGACTGTTATGTCCGTCTAAGGAAGGAACCAGCCTCAAAGGAAGAAACGGAGCCAAAGGAGGTCATAGTTTTGGACCACACTAAGGCTCAAGCTTTACTATCAAGCTCAATGAAAGAGAGGGGCTTCACAAACTCAAAGGTACCTGCTTTGAGTAAGAAGCACCCTTCCTTTGTGTCCTCTCCTTCTAGAGCCTTCCCCTTTATGCAGAAAGGGTTTACGGCTGTGCTGAAAGCAGTCGAGGCAGGTAAGCCATGCCCCTCCTTGGAGGAGTGTAAACCTCTGTCTTTGGCCCTACCCATGGACCACAAGGACTGGAAGGACGTCCATCTTACCTTCTCAGTCGGGAAGTTGGAGGCTGATATTGCCGGACGTCAGTTCGGTGAGAACCTCCCCAAGCTGTCTGACTTTCTTTTGCGAAGGGAGCTTGAGACAAAAGAAAGACTTGCTGCCTCAATGTCTCATCAAACGACTCTAGAGACAATGGCAAGTGACCCCAAGGTCCACGAAATGTTCATGGTAGTGGCTAAGACACACCTAGTCACAGTGACGAAGGACCTTTATAGCTTTGTCAAAGCTAGGAGGGCTTGTAGGGAGTTCGTGTTCGCCTCGGCTGTGGTGAGGCACGAGCCAAGGAAGCTAATCTCCTCCAACATTTGGGGTAAAGACCTCTTCCCTAGTGAAGCGGTCAAGGAGGTTGTAGATAAGGCCGCCACGGAGAATAGAAACCTTCTCCAGAAGTGGGGCCTATCTCTCAAGAGAAAGTCTTCCCCGGATGAGGGTCCCCAACCAAAGAGGAAGACTAAGAAGACTAGGCTACCCTCTCGGCCAGCCAAGCCATTCAGACAGCAGCAGCAACTTCCTATGCCTACAGTGCCCCAGATGGTGGCACAAACCCCAACCACGTACCAGTGGGTACCCCAAGCCGTGTCGACGCAATCTCCGGCATTTAACCCAGCGTTCGAAGGGCAGTCAACTACCTTTCGAGCGAAGCCTAGAGGAGCAGCCAGAGGTTCGTCTAGACGCCCCTCAAGGGGGAGGGGATTCAGGGGTGGTTGCGGTCAAGGAGGCAAGGCCTCAGGGCAACAGCAGTCAAAGTGAGATGATACCGGTAGGAGGGAGACTTCAGAATTTTCGGGATCGGTGGACCTTAGATCCCTGGGCCCACAGCCTACTCAAGAATGGACTGGGTTGGAGCTGGTACAGCACTCCACCCCCGTGCCCTCGATTTTTCCAACACTCCACCCCCATTCTGGAGGAGTACATTCAAGAACTGTTGGAGAAAAGAGTAATCCGAAGGGTAAAGTCCATCAAATTCCAAGGGAGGCTGTTTTGTGTTCCCAAGAAGGACTCAGAAAAACTCAGAGTCATTCTGAACTTGTCGCCACTCAACAAGTTCATAGTGAACTGCAAGTTCAAGATGCTAACACTGCAACACATAAGGACCTTACTGCCCAAGAGGGCATTTACCGTCTCCATAGATTTGTCAGACGCCTATTGGCACGTTCCAATCAATCGTCAACTCTCCCCCTACCTAGGGTTCAAGCTACATCGAAGACTCTACGCGTTCAAAGCCATGCCATTCGTGCTAAACATAGCTCCAAGGATCTTCACGAAGCTTGCGAGCGTAGCTCTCAAACAATTACGCCTAAAGGGAATCCAGGTGGTAGCCTACCTGGACGACTGGCTGGTGTGGGCAGCATACAAGACAGAATGTTTGCAAGCTTCCCTACAGGTGATCCAGTTCCTAGAGTATCTAGGCTTCAAGATCAACAGAAAAAAGTCTCGACTTTCTCCATCTCAAAAGTTCCAGTGGTTGGGAATCCACTGGGACCTAGTGTCACACCAACTCTCCATCCCGGCGAAGAAGAGGAAGGAGATAGCTGGTTCTGTCAAGAGACTTCTGGATTCCGAAAGGATATCAAGACGCGAACAGGAGAGAGTGCTGGGTTCTCTCCAGTTTGCTTCAGTAACAGACCCGGTGCTAAGAGCACAGCTAAAGGATGCAACCGGAGTTTGGAGAAGTTATGCATCAAACGCGCGAAGAGATCTGTTAAGACCAGTTCCGCTTCGTCTACGTACGCAAGTCAGGCAACTAAAGAAGTCGGTACTTCTTCAGCCACCTCCCCCCTCGTTGACTATTCACACAGATGCCTCGATGGAGGGGTGGGGAGGTCATTCTCATCGGAAGAAGGCCCAAGGGACTTGGTCCAATCTATTCAAGACATTTCACATAAACTTTCTGGAAGCTATGACAGTACTCCTTACCTTGAAGAAAGTCTCCCCTCGTCGCTCGATCCACATAAGGTTGGTGCTGGACAGCGAGGTGATTGTGAGATGCTTGAATCGACAAGGATCGAGGTCACCACCACTCAACCAGGTGATGTTGGCCATCTTTCGACTGGCGGAAAAGAAGAAGTGGTACCTGTCGGCAGTTCACCTTCAAGGAGTCCGCAATGTGACAGCGGACGCTCTATCCAGGTTCACACCGATAGAGTCGGAATGGTCCCTAGACGCAGGATCATTCTCCTTCATCTTGAGTCAAGTCCCAGAACTGCAGATAGACCTCTTTGCAACGAAAGACAACAAGAAGTTATCCCTTTACGTGTCCCTGTACGAGGATCCCTTGGCGGAAGCAGTGGACGCGATGTCTCTCGACTGGAACAGATGGTCCAGGATTTACCTGTTCCCTCCTCACAACCTTCTATTGAGGGTCCTCAACAAACTGAGATCTTTCAAGGGAGTAGCGGCAATAGTGGCTCACAAGTGGCCGAACAGCGTGTGGTTCCCTCTGGTATTGGAACTACGGCTGAAGTGTCTACCGTTACCAGATCCAGTTCTGACCCAGCGAGTTCAGAAGTCGACTGTCTGCGCTTCATCACAGAAAACCCGGAACCTGCAGCTCATGATTTTCTCTCCCTAGCGGTGAGAAAACGTTTCGGGATTTCGAAAGACAGTATAGACTTCCTAGAGGAATATAAGTGCAAATCTACTAGAAGGCAATATGAGTCATCATGGAGGAAATGGGTGGCTTTGTCAAGGCGAAGAATCTGCAAAGCGAAGAATCCGCAAAAGAACTCGACGGACTTCTGCTTATCTTTCTTCATCCACCTCCATGGTCAAGGGTTAGCAGCCAACACAATATCAACGTGTAAATCTGCTTTGACAAGACCCATTTTATATGCCTTCCAGGTCGACCTCTCTAACGATATTTTTAATAAAATTCCGAAAGCCTGTGTTAGGCTCAGACCATCAGCACCTCCAAAGCCCATTTCATGGTCTTTAGATAAAGTTCTTCATTTCGCTTCGCTGTTGAACAATGAGGAGTGTGCTTTAAAGGATTTGACCCAAAAAGTTATTTTCCTGTTTGCACTCGCGTCGGGGGCCAGGGTTAGTGAAATTGTAGCCCTCTCAAGAGAGGAGGGTCGTGTTCAGTTCTTGGATGGGGGAGAACTGAACCTGTTTCCAGATCCTACGTTTCTCGCCAAGAACGAGTTACCCACCAACAGGTGGGGTCCCTGGAGAATCTGCCCTCTGAAAGAAGATGCATCTCTATGTCCAGTGGAATGCCTAAAGGTCTACCTTCGTAGAACTTCAGACTTCAGGGGTGGTCAACTATTCAGGGGAGAAACATCAGGCTCAAATTTATCACTGAAACAACTTAGGGCGAAAATCACCTATTTTATTCGCAGAGCGGATCCAGACAGTACACCCGCAGGTCACGATCCGAGGAAAGTTGCCTCATCCTTAGATTTCTTTAATTGTATGGATTTTGAACATCTTCGTTCATACACTGGCTGGAAGTCTTCCAGAGTGGAGCAACTAAAGAGGTCTGTGGTAGCAGTGGGTAGTGTCGTTAACCCTGCTGTTTAACTCTGCGAGGAACAGTGGATTTAATTGGGACGATTAACTCCGGAGTGAGTGTGTAGCTATGAACTGTTCTACAAACTAAGTGTTAGGGCACTGGGTTGCCCACATTGACTGTTCCACATTCAAAGGTGAACCTAGCATAAGTGCAGACATGTGTGCCGAGCGTTTCCAACGCTAATGTAACTGATTAGTAATACAGACTTTTATGATTTTGATAACTCGGTATGTTAAAAGTGGCGGTAATGTTTTTCTTTCAGATAAACAAGTTTTCTGTTTACTATCATGCTTATGCTTATTTTTGGGCTCAAGCCATGACGTCCTGATGGAAGGTTCCTTCAGTAGCTTCCTTGGGTATATTTAACTACAGGGATATTCCCAGAGAATTAAACTAAAGGTTATCACAGAATTCTAACTTCTGGTGCGAGTACCCTAAAGGTTTCCCTCTAGGATATCGTATATCAACAGGGGACGTATGTATTAACACGCCACATAGTTATCTGCACCCCATATAGAGTTAACACTTCGATTTGGAAAGGTGGAGAATAACTGGGGAGCCGTTCCACAGTTACATTCGTCCGTGGCTGCTTTTGGTACTCGAAACGTAAACAAACGGGCGCCATTGCTAAATGACGTCACGTCCGTCCTCATCCTTCAGCCTGTAGCCCCTTGCTTTGGTCGGATTTCCCTTTGTGCGAATTTCATCGACTTACATCACCGTTATGTCGTTACCTTCAGCCTCGCTTTCTTCCGGAAAGTTGAGTACCAGGTCCCAGTATTGTTTAAATAAGCTCTAGCCGTAAAGTAACTTCTACTTTTCGTAAAATATTGTTTTGTGGCGGAGCTGTGCCGATCCCGGACGCGCCATTTTATGGCGTCGCTGTTCTATTGCATGCCTTATTTAGTTAGCCAGAACAGCCTTATCCGGTCTCTTAACTAATTTATATTATTAGTTATTTAGTCTTCATAGCTAGGAATTACTTATATCGTGTTTTAGCGCTCATCTACTCGGTCGTCGTTCGTCCCCATACTAGATCGCTAGCTTAGCCCCTAGGCTAGATAGCCTAGTGCTTGTGTTCATGCATGATATATACCAGTGATCCTAGGTTAATTTATGAAGATTGTGGCATTATTAAACATACTGTTAACTGTGATGTAAGTGTTTTCGCCTTCGGGGACCATATAGGGGACCGGGTTGATTGCGTATCTTTCCACCCTAACCTAAATGTAGGAACCCCTATATGCTCCCTTATCCCCTGCCTGCGGGCATTCCCTCTGTGTGGCCATGCTTTCCCTTCTATATAGGGGAATCTTGTCTACAAACAGAGTATTTATTGCTTCTCTGTCTACCCTAAGGGAATGATTCCCCCTTAGGGTTGTGACCGAGAAATAAGGAACGGCTCTGCCCTTCCTCAGTTGCACCTGGTTGGGTTACTCCTCCCTCCCTGCAACTTGCGATGTGTCTTTCAGCCTACCTAGCCTAGGAGTTAACCCTCCTTCTCTAGGTTAGGCTCTGGGTGTTGATTCTGTACTTTTATAGTTTGAGACGGTATTCCTGTAGCAATCTCATTCTGGTTACCTAACCTAGGTTGGGGAGCGTTCTCCCTCTCCTTGGTGGCCGTTCTTGTACAGAGCCTCCCCTAGGAAAGACCCCTCATCTTCTCCCTCCCCACCTATCCCTTTGGTGTAGGCTTGCCTATACACATCTGTCCTTAGTCCTACAACTCCTCCCTTGGGTGGAGTGGTAGGGCTAATCTGTTCCCCTGCTGGGCTGGCCGCTCTGGTACACATACCCTTCATAGCGTTCTATGGGGGTAGTCGCCGGCAGCGGTCCGACCGGCGGGGGTTTCCCCCTCTTGAGTGCCCTCTAACCCTCCCTTGGGTTACCCCAGGCACCCGGCCGACTGCCGGCCCCCTGCCGCCGGATGCTATGAGTATCTACTCCTATCTTGAGTGCACTCTCTCCGGAGGGATGCCGGAGGGGTATGTGGTCTTACCCCTCCCATCCCTCCTTACCTTTCTCTCCGTCTATCCTGGTGCCGGTCCCTTGCCGCCTCCACCGCCGGCAATACCGCCTTACCTCTGGTGACATTCTTTCATAAGATGCCCTCCCTCCTCTAAGACGTCAGCCTTCCGTGTGCCGGGGGCTGCCGCCTTCCGTCGGCATACAGCCAACGTCCCATCCCTCCTTTTACCTAGTAACAGCTGGCTGACCCTCCGTGCCGGCCACCTGGGTGCCGGCGGTCTAGGTATACAACCATATGCTTATCTGTCTTATGAATTGATCCAAGCTCACCAGGCCGTCAGCCGTCGGCTGCCGGAGCCCCCGCCTCCTACCGGCGACCTGCCGCTGTGCCGGAGGTCGCCAAGATGGTTTTACAGTTTAGATACTCAATGTGTCTGTCTTGATGCCTTCCACCCTGCAGGATCGGCCTCCGGCGTGCCGTCGGTCTGCCGGAAACTCCTGGAGACGTTAAGGGACATGCACCCCTTCTCATACCTGCCGACAATATGCCGACAGCCAACACACTGTAGCCAGATGGCTTACCACTTCCACATATAGGTATTGTCTTACCTTTGAAATTGTGGCTGTGCTGTCTGATTGCACATTACAATATTCCAGCATACTCTGTGTGTCTTCGCGCAGCCGGTTGCCGGAACCTATATCTAATAAGGGGTGTTCCCTACTCCCCTTCTAACCAGGGATCTGAGTGGTCTTAGTCCCTGCTACACCTCGCAGGCAATTTCTGCTAGAGGCTTAGCTTCTACCCACCATGGCTTATCCATATGGATTTCCGTTTTGTGGCCTTCGGCCACAAAAGAAATTGCCTACTGATAAGGTTACGGTAACCGACTGGGCGGGATTCACAAGTATGTGTCTATCTACTTCCTTTCCCGCTCTCTACACTCAGGCATTATAATACCTTATGAATTGTTTTAATGCTTAAAAACTTAGATTAAGTTATCTTAATTTTAGAGTAATGTAAGTCATTCTTATGCCTTCCATGTACTCATGATCTCTTTCTTTTACAGGAGGAGTATATGAAGTGCGAAAGCAACTTTTGTGGAGTGAAGCGCCCGGACTTCTACGGGCACAAGGCGTGCCGGACCCACGCCCCATGCGCCGCCAAGAGAGGCGACCTGAAATACTGGGACCCGCAGCACTGTACAGTCTGCAAGAGTCGTCTGGTCGAGGCGTTCGACGATCCTCCTTCAGCGGAGGCAAGGGACAACGCTCGAGAGAAGCTACGCAAGTGGGTGCGTGGCTTCCAGAAGAACGCCACCGGACCGTATCTCGCCAGCGAAGATTTGAGAGCCTTGCTGTTTCCAAAGGCATCTAAAGACTCTGTGATCCCCAGTGATCAGATCCGCACCGTCCAGCTCGTGGTGGAACCTGATATCGTCATGGCCCAGTCCATGCATGAGTGCCACTTGGATTCCGATAACGTGGAACGTATGTCAGAAGTTTCGGAAGAGACGGAGAAGAACCTCATGGGCGAGGAGCTCGACTATGAGGAAGATCAGGTGGAATACCCTGATTCGGAGCCTGAGGTTGCTCCCACTCCTACTCCCGCACCGTCCGAGGAACCTGTTCCTTCGACTTCCGCAACCCCGGACCCTCTTCCATCAGGCACTCAGGAGGTCTTCAAGATGCTTGAAGCCCTCATGGAAAGAAAACTTCGTGAGACCCATGAGCAATTCCGGTCTACCCTGGTGAGTTTTAAACAACCGAAACGGATTTCGGTTAAGGACCTCCCCTCTTGCTCGGATACTAACCCATGGAGATATGCCGAGCATATGCCGATCACAACTGGTAAGATCTTCATCAGTGAGAAGGTCGGCTCGATCTTGTTGGAAGAAGTGGAATTCTTCCCGAACTTCGAGGCTTATCCGGACTGTTACGTCCGGCTCAGGTCCGAACTAGCCTCTTAGGAAGAGACCGAACCGAAGGAAGTAATCGTGTTCGATCTCGCGAAGGCTCAGGCTATGCTAGCCAGTGCGGTGAAGAGTAGGGGTTTCACCAACTCCAAAATGCCGGCGCTCAGTAAGAAGCACCCAACCTTCGTTGCGCCGAATGCTGCGACCTTCCCTTTATAGAAAAGGCCTTCACAGCGGTCTTGAAAGCAGTGGAGGAAGGGAAACCTAGCCCTGTACTGGAGGAGTGCAGACCCTTCTCCCTTACCGTCCCTCCCGATGATAGGCACTGGAAAGACGTCCAGTCAACCTTCACGGTGGGGAAGTTAGAGCCTGACGTAGCCGGTCGTCAGTTCAATGAGGACCTCCCAAGGCTAAATGATCACCTCCTTCGTAGGGAACAGGATACGAAGGAGAGGCTTGCCACATCGCTGTCCCTCCAGGTACAGCTCGAACTCATGGCCGGGGACACTAGAGTCCCGGACTTCTACATGGTCCTAGCCAAAACACATTTGGCAACGGTGACTAAGGACCTGTACAGCTTCACTAAGGCTCGCAGAGCCTGTCGTGAATTCGTGTTTGCCAGCACGACGGTAAAACACGAACCCCGGAGACTGATTTCCTCCAATATCTGGGGTAAATATCTCTTTCCCTCCTCCCTGGTCAAAGAGATTGCTGACAAGGCCGCCACGGAGAACAGGAACCTTCTCCACAAGTGGGGCATGTCGAAAAAAAGGAAATCCTCTCAGGACGATGGCCCTCAACCTAAGAGGAAGTCCCAGAAACCGAAACCCCAGCAACGTCAACAGAGACGGCAGTTTCCGGGTTCCGCTACTCCCCAAGTGGCAGCACAGCCACAGCAGACCTTTCAGTTGGTCACCCAGCCGGTGGTGTCGCAGTCACCGGTCTTTACCCCTGCATTTGAGCAACATGCTACTACCTTTCGTCCCAGAGGTAGGGGCTCAAGCAGAGGTTCCGGCAGAGATTCGTCTCGCCGCCCCTCCAGAGGCAGAGGAGGAAGGGGAGCTAGCGGCCGAGGTGGCAAACCCTCGGGACACCAGAAGCAATGAAGTGCTTCCAGTGGGAGGAAGACTCCGCCAATTCCAGGATCGTTGGACCTTCGATCCCTGGGCACACAGCATCGTCAAGAAGGGTCTAGGCTGGAGCTGGACGCAACCACCCCCGGCCTTCCAGCAATTCTTCCAACAGTATACCCTCCTCCTGGAAGAATACGTCCTAGAACTCTTGAACAAGAAGGTGATCAGGAGGGTAAAGTCAACCAGGTTCCAAGGGAGACTATTTTGCGTTCCCAAGAAGGACTCCGACAAACTCAGAGTCATTCTAGACTTATCCCCTCTCAACAAGTTCATTGCGAACAGCAAGTTCAAGATGCTGACTCTCCAACAAATAAGGACACTTCTGCCTCAAGGGGCCTACACGGTCTCCATAGACCTGGCGGATGCCTACTGGCACGTTCCAATGAATCATCACGCTTCCTCCTACCTAGGATTTCGACTCCAAAGGAAAAGTTACGCCTTCAGGGCCATGCCCTTCGGGCTCAACGTGGCTCCACGGATCTTCACCAAGCTGGCAGACGCCATTGTCCAACAGCTCCGCCTTCGCGGCGTCCAAGTGATGGCTTACCTAGACGACTGGCTGGTCTGGGCGACATCGCCCGAAGATTGTGTAAGAGCCTGCAACAAAGTCACCCAGTTCCTAGAACATCTGGGATTCAAGATAAACGCCGAGAAATCTCGCCTCTCTCCAGCTCAGAAGTTCCAATGGTTGGGAATCCATTGGGATCTTCAGTCACACCGCCTTTCCATCCCGCAGAAGAAAAGGAAGGAAATAGCAGGGTCTGTCAGAAGACTGCTGAAATCCAAACGGATCTCAAGACGACAGCAGGAACAAATTCTAGGCTCTCTACAGTTCGCCTCTGTGACAAACCCAGTGCTTCGCGCACAGCTAAAGGATGCCGCGGGAGTCTGGAGACGTTCCGCATCCATAGCTCGAAGAGACCTCAAGAGACGGCTTCCAAACAGACTTCGCTTACTATTAAAGCCGTGATCGGAACCAAAGGCCCTGAAAAGGTCCATTCCTCTTCAACACCCGCCTCCATCGATCAACATCCACACGGATGCTTCACTGGAGGGTTGGGGAGGTCACTCCCACCAACGACAGGTTCAGGGAACATGGTCTCCCCTATTCAAGACGTTTCACATCAACATCTTGGAGGCCATGGCGGTTCTTCTCACCCTGAAGAAACTCTCCCCGCCTACCTCGATCCACATCCGTCTGACTCTGGACAACTCGGTGGTAGTCAGATGTCTCAATCGTCAGGGCTCGAGATCGCCCCATATAAATCAGGTACTTCTTCCAATCTTTCGTCTGGCAGAAAAGAAGAAATGGCACCTGTCTGCAGTTCACCTACAAGGATTCCGCAACGTGACGGCGGACGCTCTATCACGGACAAGCCCAATAGAGTCTGAATGGTCCCAGACGCAAGATCATTCTCCTTCATCTTTCGCCAAGTCCCGGAACTTCAGATCGATCTCTTCGCAACGAGCGACAACACTCAACTTCCTCGATATGTGGCCCCGTACGAGGACCCCAAGGCAGAAGCAGTGGATGCCATGTCACTGGATTGGAACAGATGGTCCAGGATATACCTGTTCCCTCCCCCCAACCTTCTGCTGAAGGTCCTCTCCAAACTGAGAACCTTCAAAGGGACAGCGGCCCTAGTGGCTCCCAAGTGGTCCCGGAGCAATTGGTATCCTCTGGTCCTGGAGCTGCAGCCCACGCTGATCCCCCTCCCGGGCCCAGTTCTCTCTCAACAAGTACAGAAGTCCACTGTCTTCGCTTCATCACTGAAAGTCAGGGACCTTCATCTCATGATTTTCTCTCCTTGGCCGCAAAGAAAAGGTTTGGAATCTCGAAGAAAAGTCTAGACTTCCTCGAGGAATACAAGACCGAATCCACACGACGGCAATACGAATCTTCCTGGAGAAAGTGGGTCTCGTTCGTCAAAGCAAAAAATCCTACGGAAAACACCATTGATTTTTGCATGTCCTTCTTCATTCACCTTCATGGACAAGGCTTAGCAGCCAACACGATTTCCACCTGCAAGTCGGCTTTGACTAGACCACTACTGTACGCTTTCCAGATTGATCTGTCCAGCGATATCTTCAATAAACTACCAAAGGCATGCGCTAGACTACGCCCAGCACCTCCGCCAAAACCTATCTCCTGGTCCCTGGACAAGGTGCTCCATTTTGCCTCTAACCTGGACAACGATTCGTGCCCTCTAAAAGACCTGACTCAAAAAGTTATCTTCCTTTTTGCTCTCGCCTCGGGAGCCCGAGTCAGCGAAATAGTGGCATTGTCAAGAGACGAGGGTCATATCCTGTTCACAGATACAGGAGAACTTACCCTCTTCCCTGATCCGATGTTTCTCACAAAGAATGAATTACCCACCAAGAGATGGGGCCCTTGGAGAATCTGCCCCCTGAAGGAAGATGTCTCTCTATGCCCAGTGGAGAGTCTTAAGGTCTATCTTCAAAGAACTTCAGACTTCGGTGGAGGTCAACTCTTCAAAGGAGAAACATCGGGTAGTGACCTGTCACTGAAACAACTAAGAGCAAAAATCACCTACTTCATTCGCAGAGCGGATCCTGACAGTACACCCGCAGGTCATGATCCTAGAAAAGTCGCGTCTTCTCTGAATTTCTTCCAGAGCAAGGATTTCGAAAGCCTCAAGAGCTTCACAGGGTGGAAATCATCGCACGTTTTCTTCAAGCACTACGCGAAGCAAGTGCATGAAGTTAAACATTTCGTGGCAGCCGCAGGTAGTGTTATGAAACCTGCCGTTTAACTCTGCATAGAACACCGAGTTACTTGGGACTTTAACTCTACGGGTGCCTGTGTTGACCCTCGTGTGATACATAGTGATTTCATGGACACTTGGTGTTTCTAATAGACTGTTCTTATCAAGGTGAAATGTCTTAGACTTCACATGAGTGCCACATACTTTACGGCATGATGTGTTTTTCTTTGAAAAAGACTGACGTTCCTCTGGAACTTGTGTTTCTAAAAGTGAAATTTCTTTCAGATTCAAGATTGAAGTCTTTTATTTTCTATGTACATTATTCTTTATTATTGTAAATTAACTTTACACTTATTGCAATTGTTATTACTATAATCTGCAATCTATGAAATAAAATGTCTATTTTATTACATGTACGTCTCTCTCCGCTCCTATTATTATTATGAAATACATGATTGTCATAGTTTCATTTAACCCCTTCCTTTTGGAATGAGAAGAATAATATAAAATTACTTGTATTATATACTCACTCATGCTGTGTAATATTCCTACTTGAATACTTACCTTCGTCCTGCCTTCGAGACCAGATTGATCTCTCCTCAAAAGGAGCGTAGTGATTAATTATCACTTACCTATGCTTGAGAATATTCCTACCCGAATATTAACCTTCTGTCTTGTCTCCGAGTCCTGCACGAACTCTCCGCAGGGTGAGTAGCCCTTCAATGATCACTTCGGATTTTGGTATGATCCGCCGGGACTTCTCTGCCAGGGGGGCAGGTAGCTGGATCCCCACGGAAACTCTAGCGAGGACACATTACATACCTCTATTCGGAGCCCTTGGCACTTGCTTAAAAGGGGAAATTTTCCACGATACATTAAAAAACGGATTTTGAGCGAAGCGAAAAATCTATTTTTGGGTGAGATAGCCATGACGTCCTAATGGACCCTCCCGTCTATTCTAGTCCTGCCTTTCAGGCCCCGCCCTGTCCTGCTGTATCATGGAGATTAGCAAGAAGCTGGCCTCAGGATGAGGACGGACGTGACGTCATTTAGCAATGGCGCCCGTTTGTTTAAGTTTCGAGTACCAGTAGCAGCCACGGACGAGTGTAACTGTGGAACGGCTCGACAGTTATTCTCCACCTTTCCATATCGAAGTGTTAACTCTATATGGGGTGCAGATAGCTATGTGGCGTGTTAATACATACGTCCCCTGTTGATATACGATATCCTAGAGGGAAAACTTTAGGGTACTCACACCAGAAGTTAGAATTCTGTGATAACCTTTAGTTTAATTCTCTGGGAATATCCCTGTAGTTAAATATACCCAAGGAAGCTACTGAAGGAACCTTCCATCAGGACGTCATGGCTATCTCACCCAAAAATAGACCCAAGGAAGCTACTGAAGGAACCTTCCATCAGGACGTCATGGCTATCTCACCCAAAAATAGATTTTTCGCTTCGCTCAAAATCCGTTTTATTGGTTATCCTCCTCTTATATATATATAATGGTGGTTTAACCTGTTTTATTTATTGTTTGTCAATAAACTAGTTCTTGTGAACCTTGCTTCTCCTTCACCTGTGTCAATTTATTTGAAATAATTTAGCATTACATTTCTATGTGTATTTATCTGGGATAATTCTAATAGATTGTTCCTTTATGCAAGCATTCTTTGCATTGGTTTATGCTTTCCCTTGGCGGGAGGACTCCATGCCCTAAGGGGACGGTGGCGGATATGCAAGTTTTCCTCCTACTCGGATATAAACCTTTGTCCAATCCAGTATTGAACGGGGAACTTGTCGATATTTCATATTGACTCAGTGGTTCTACAAACTATGCTTTACATGATATAGGGTGAAACCACTATATTGGCTTGTCTGTTATTCAATTCATACATAGGTATACGTACTCTTCGAGACTTTTCCAGAGTCTAGTATGACTCTTCCCTGTAGGGGGCAGGAAGCACTAACATGGTCTATGGTTAGTTGAAAAGATGTATGACGGTAACATCTTAGGTCTCTAGGTCTAGTTGGCCGGGAAATACCTTCGGGGAGTACGGCACGTTTTGAGAATCCACAGATACAGTAATGCTCTGGTATACTTCCATCAGGACGACATGGCTTGAGTCCAAAAAACGGATTTTGAGCGAAGCGAAAAATCTATTTTTGGGTGAGATGGCCATGTCGTCCTGATGGACCCGCCCTTCCTTTTCTTCTAAAGGGCTGTAGGTCCCCTCCCTACATACAGTATCTGTAGCACCTCGTGTATCGCTACAAGGAATACAGATGGCGCCGTGAGCGGCGCAATGCACACTTACGAAACGGGAGAGGAGAGATACCTTGCGAGCGGCTCTCCTTTCTTTCTCGTTTTCGTTTTCTTGCCAATTGACCCCTTCGAAGTGTTATCTGTTCGGGGTGCAGATTGCTATGTGGCGTGTCAAGAATACGTCCTCTGATATTTCGCGATATCCCTGGTTCTTTTATTAGGGATATTCGCTCCAGAAGTTAGAATTCTGGGTACCTTAAGGTAAATTCTCTGGGAATATCGCCGTAGTTATATATACCCAAGGAAGCTACCCTTTAGGAACTTCCATCAGGACGACATGGCCATCTCACCCAAAAATAGATTTTTCGCTTCCCTCAAAATCCGTTTTTCCTGCCTATGCATACTTTGTTCCTACACGGATACAAACTTGTATGATGTTGCATACAGCTAAGCCTGTATACCTTGGATGCTATGGTGGTTTATGTAAACCTTTGTTCGTATTGAGAATACAAACTTCGACTGGCTTTGTATACAATGAGACCTGTATGCTTTTGTTGCTATTCATATGTGATATGCAAACCTTGAGACTCTTCCCTGCAGGGGGCAGGAAGCACTAACATAGTTCATGATTAAAAGTAATGACGTATAATGGTAACATGTCTCTTTGGTCTAAGTGACTAAGGAAATATTGTCTCGAGGTTTAGGCACATATGGAAATCCACAGATACAGTAATGCTCTGGTAACCTTCCATCAGGACAACATGGCCCGAGCCCAAAAAACGTATTTTGAGCGAAGCGAAAAATCTATTTTTGGGCGAGATAGCCATGTCGTCCTGATGGACCCACACTCCTTTCTATGAAAAGGCCTTGGCAGGATCCCTCCCTTAACCACTATATCTGTAGCACCTTGCTCAACGCTACAAGGAATAAACATGGCGGCGACGATGGCGCCATCTAGATACTTAAGATAGTAATGGAGGAAGGGTACCTTGATAACAGCTCCCCTTCTATTTTTGCCACTTTCCCCCTCGAAGCGAAAACGCTATTCGGGGTGAAGACAGCTATGTGTCGTATCTAGATATACGTCCCCTGATATTACGAGATATCCCTAAAGAAAACTAAGGATATTTGCGCCAGGAGTTAGAATTCTGGAGACCTCAAGGTAAATTCTCCGGGAACATCACTGTAGTCAAATATAGCCTAGTAAGCTACTTAAAAGGAACTTTCCATCAGGACAACATGGCTATCTTACCCAAAAATATATTTTTTTTCGCGTGCTTCTTCAGACCAACCCTTACACTAGTTTAAAAAAAAAAACATTAACGTCACACTTAAGCCTAATACCCATACAGGGATGACAAAGAGAATGAGTATCCCCCCCCCCAAAAAAAAATAAAAAAAAAATATAAAGAAAAGCATTCTTCTTATCCTAGTTGAACAATTACTGCAGAAGCAGGAGTCAGTATACTGTACTCACAGTACACTAACCTCCATCAAAAGATCTAAAACCACTCGAAGGCGCCAAATCCAAGGTGCAGTCTTTATCAATATCAAAATGGAATTCTAAAAAAATCTATTATATCAGAATGTTGGAGTGACAGCACAAATGTGCTTCTTACAACAGACTAAATTATGGCTCAGTAACTGGTTGGTGGAGAGAGACCTCCCCCTTGGTAAGGGAGGGTATGAGGACCACGTGACCAACTGTCAATTTTCCATTGACAAGTAGTTAAATGTTCCAGTTAAAAGCCGACAATGCCAAAGACTTAACGACAGTTCCAAAAAGTCAAAATGTATTGTGCTTTAATTTCATTCTTAAGAGATATTTCCTTCATTTCATTTAATTAACACAATCATGAAGACTTGAGTGGTCACAATCACCTCGGGTAATATTATAATAAGTTACCCAATTAGTTTTATATCTGTTTGGAGACAACACAGGTGTGATCGGCCGAATCAAGTTACCCTGAACAAGTGCAAGACAAAAATAGTGTACAGATTATTCGACTGAAATGGCCGAGTCCTATTCTGGTGTTGCATCACCATTTCATTTGCAACCCTCTGTGTCCATGTAATGCTTATCTTCACCATTTACCATAAAAAGGAAAAAAATCCCTTTACAGATTAAAAGATATACACGATATTGTTGTACATACAAAAGAAAAGCTAAATGCCAAGCAAATGCACCCACCCCATTCAACGTAGTACCTTACCGTAAAATATTCTGAACAGGCTATAGCGCTTATAAAATATCCTTTTAGTAACTACGGTATATTGTGTAATTATTATTAAAAAAAATTAGCGCTTATGAAACTTCTTTTAGTAACTGTAAGGTATATTTTGTAATGATGAAAAAGCCCATTGGTCTACTTTTAGTCAGGCAAAATAGTCTATTCTTGAGAACCAATCATTCAATATAAAAGACTCCTTCAAACTACTTCCAATATGTAAATCCACTTATGAATGCCGACATTGGCCCATTCAAGCCTTCTAAGCTTTCACAGATTAATACCAAGAAAATCCAGGTTACTGAAACTAGTACTACAAAATTAATTTAATTAAATTAGCATCCTTATAATTAAGTGTAGAATTTATATAGAAAATCTGCGTGTAATCTACACACTTAATCTAAATTTTAAGCAAAAATAAAGATATTGACTTAGAAGCATTTCCTGTGTACAATGGATGGTCCAGACTCATCATATTCTTGTTTGCTAATCCACATCTGCTGGAATGTAGATAGAGAGGCCAAGATAGATCCGCCGATCCAGACGGAGTATTTGCGCTCGGGAGGTGCGATGATCTTAATCTTCATGGTGGAAGGTGCCAGGGCAGTGATTTCCTTCTGCATTCTGTCAGCAATTCCTGGGTACATTGTGGTGCCTCCAGACAGGACAGTGTTGGCATACAAATCCTTACGGATGTCTACGTCGCATTTCATGATTGAGTTATAAGTAGTCTCGTGGATACCGCAAGATTCCATACCCAGGAAGGATGGTTGGAAGAGAGCTTCGGGGCACCTGAACCTCTCGTTACCGATTGTGATGACCTGACCGTCGGGAAGCTCGTAGGACTTCTCAAGGGAGGAGGAGGAGGCGGCAGTAGTCATTTCCTGCTCAAAGTCCAGGGCAACATAGCAGAGCTTCTCCTTGATGTCTCTGACGATTTCTCGCTCAGCAGTGGTAGTGAATGTGTAGCCACGTTCGGTAAGGATCTTCATGAGGTAATCTGTCAAGTCACGTCCTGCCAAGTCCAGACGGAGGATGGCGTGAGGAAGCGCATATCCCTCATAGATGGGAACAGTGTGGGAGACGCCATCTCCAGAGTCCAGCACGATACCGGTGGTACGACCAGAGGCATACAGGGACAGCACGGCCTGGATGGCGACGTACATGGCGGGAGTGTTGAATGTTTCAAACATGATCTGTGTCATCTTTTCCCTGTTAGCCTTAGGGTTCAAGGGAGCCTCTGTCAGGAGTACGGGGTGCTCCTCGGGGGCAACACGAAGTTCATTGTAGAAGGTATGATGCCAAATCTTCTCCATATCATCCCAGTTAGTTACGATACCGTGCTCAATTGGGTACTTTAGGGTGAGGATACCCCTCTTGCTCTGGGCTTCATCACCGACATAAGAGTCCTTCTGACCCATACCAACCATCACACCCTGAAAAATAAATAACCATTTAGGACAATTCTTGAACACTAACTAAAGTCATATTTCTTTAATTTTCAACCTCCTATTTAACAACTAATTTACAAATGCTACGACATTACCAGGAACAAGGTAATACCATCCCTTTATTATCACATATGATATTCATCCATTCACGGCATTTTGGCATATAGGTATACAGTACTGCTTATCAATAACATCTGAAACATGCCATAGTATTATTAATATTGATATTACAAGCTAGACTAAGCCTTTATGGAAAAGCATTAAACAATATGCAATAAGCTTATGGGCTCCGACAAGAAAACAGATTGCGCAGTGAGGAGGAAATTAAACCAAATAAAAATTTGGTAAAAAAATGAATCTAAAGAATAACAGCATCAAATAAGATCCCTCATATTATATATATATATATATATATATATATATATATATATATATATATATATATATATATATATATATATATATATAAAATGTACACATTATACATATAATATATATATATATATATATATATATATTTGTGTATAATATATATGTATATATATATATAAAATGTACACATTATACATATATATATATATATATTATATATAACATATTATATATAACATATATATTATATATAACATATATATATTATAAATAACATATATATCATATATATTATATATATTACATATATATATATATATTAATTATACATAAGATATATATAAATCATATATATATATATATTATATGATATATATAAATCAATATATATATATATATATATATATATATATAAACTAAAAAATATAAACTAAAAAAAAAATAAAGCCAAGAAAAAGTAGAACATGCCAGTGTGTAGACCCCCAAAGGAATTGAACTAATCCAAGTTATTGGAGGGGCATGGTATAGAAGCTGACCAGAGTACATATACATTCTAGACAAAGACAATTGAACAAATAACCCATCTTACCTGGTGACGAGGTCTGCCGACGATAGAAGGGAATACAGCACGGGGAGCGTCATCTCCAGCAAAGCCAGATTTGCACATTCCTGAACCATTGTCAACAACCAAGGCAGCTACTTCGTCGTCACACATTTTGGTTTATCTGTGGGGAAAAAAATACAAGTTAACCGATAGCTTTGTACCAAGCAGGCTATAATGCAAAGGAAAAAAAATTCTAAGATTTAAGTCGAAACCTCGGGATCGTTATCGATCAAGAATTTACCAGACTTACAGAATTCAAAAGTGGCATATTTAAAAAGAAATAAGATACAATTTGGCACAATTTTATTCAACAAGAATAAACTCAAACTTCTTGTTACACTAGACCAAGATTTAACGCCTCATTGGATAAAGTGGAACACTGTGCGGTCCACTACCCAACCCACTGTGATAATTACAGTAAATAATCTGCCACAAAAAAAAAAAAAAAAAAAAAAAAAAAAAAAAAAAAAAAAAAAAAACCGTTTGGTCGTGACATCTCTCCCACCAAGTTCAAAGGGTTTAAGAGACACTGACCATTTAAATCCAGTAAAAAAAGATATGTCCCATCTATAGTTTACCCAGCATACCTCAATGACTCAAATTCTCTAACCAATTGAATTTATAAAGCCTAATACATAACCTTTAAGAATACAGTATTCTATGTTTTAACCCCCCCCCCCTTGGTCACAGACTTATTTAAAAATGACCCACCAAATTTATCAATTCAAAAAAGAATCAAAACCACGTCGAAACAGTTACTTTCCAAAAATGGGTAAAGTTGAAAATCTCCTATAGGCCTATTCGAAACTAAGCAGCACTAATTTTGCCTTGCACCGAAGCAACTAGCAAAACCAAACGTTGGTTATTATAACAAAGTCAAAACAACCCTGCGAAGGCAAGGGCAACGCCCAAAGCTTGACGAAAATTTACTATTTAAACTAACAAGATTCCCGAAAATTGTACCTTCTGCATTGCTGGTCATCTATCATAGCAGACCTAGGATTTATATATTTTAAAAGTATAATACCAGTAATTTCCAAGAGGTAACTAAATCTTAACCCTTAATGTCAAACTTTCCGCCTAAGATATTCTTCAAAAGATTATTTAATTTTAAAATTGTGCAGAACTTTCAACTATAAAAATCATAAATACCGCCAAAATAACACAACACTATCAAGCAGTTTTTCATGCCGGTAGACGGCCCATAGCACCGATTTCGCAGTCACTTAAATGTTTAACAATCACAACACGAGAGACACTTCCTCCATATATTTACCGTTTGATAAAGTCAACGAAAAAGACTAGATAGGAGTTCTCTTCCACGCTGTAGTTTGCCAGGAACTGAATTCACTTGGCGACGTGCTTATATTTATACGCGCCTTCCAGAGTGACGTCATATGGACTCTGTTAGAAGGGGGAGGGGTCGCTTCTTG
>NC_090728.1:75873241-75900741 GCF_036898095.1 Palaemon carinicauda
AAGGATTATGATTGGAATATATTGTAATCTCTTCATTTTGTGGTCGATTCACATAACCCTCGAAATTGTTTATCACTATGACTAACTCTAGTAGTTCTTTTTCTACTGTCGAGTAGGCTCACTGATGTTTCTTTAGCGTTGACGACAAGAAACAAACAGGATGAAGAATTCCTTCCTCGTCTTCTTGCAATAAGACAGCTCCAATTCCGTTATCCGACGCATCCAATTGGATAAGTAATTTTTTGTTGAAATCAGGAGCTCTTAGTATCAGTTTCGAAGTTAATATGGCCTTTATCATGTCGAAGGATTCCTGGCACTCGCTGGTCCATATAAATTTTCTCTTGGGGCTAATCAGGTCCGTCAAGGGAGCGACTACACCCGAAAAGTTTGGGCAAAGACGTCGGTAAAATCCTGCCATCCCTGAAAAGCGTTGTAATTGCTTCCTCGTTGTGGGGGGTGATGCTTTCCTTATTCCCTCGACGTTAGCGGCTATCGGGTTGATTTCCTACTTCAAATCCCAAGTACCAAACTGTTGCCTTTCCAAATTCGCTCTTTTCCCGGTTCATCGTTAGGTATGCTCCTCACAGCTTTTGAAATACCTTCTTCAGAATTTGGAGATGTTCTTCCCAGGTCGATGAATATACTACAATATCGTCGAGATATACGCCTACACCTTCTATCGATCCAAGAAAGCTATCCATCACTCATTGAAAGGTAGCGGGGGCGTTCATGAGTCCAAAGGGCATGACGGTATATTGATACAACCCAAATGGGTCTATAAAAGCTGATAACAATTTTGCATTGTCGTCCAAATGAATTTGATAGTAGCCCTTTAACAAGTCTATCTTGGAGACGAACCTCGTTGGTCTGATATTGTCGAATAGTAGGTCGATGAGCGACGACAATGGATAGTTATCGGCCACACTGATCGAGTTTAACTTTCGATAGTTCGTACACATCCTAAAAGTTCCGTCTGGTTTTTTCACGAGTAGGCTAAGCATGGAGAACTGTAATGGCTAGAACTTTGTTCAAGTAATCCGTTTTGTAACAAATAGTCCACTTCTTTTCTCATTACTTCTCGGTGATGCGGCGACAGTCGATAGGCACGTTGTTTAAATGGTCTTTCCGTTCTTTTGAGGTGTATCTCATGCTTCGTCAGGTTGGTTCGTTTCGGGACTTCCGAGACAATTTCAGGAAAACTTCTAATTAATCGGCCTAATTCCTCTTGTTGCTCTTGGTCCAAATAAGTTAATTTTTCTCCCAAATTCTGAATGATAGACGAATTATTCACTTTGCTTACTGCCTCTACCTCGTATCCGTCGTCATCTTCCGTGGATGGTATGGTTCGCGCCATACATACTTGTGAAGTTTTGGTCTCATTTTCGCTCAAGTAGGGTTTCAGTAGGTTGACGTGTACTTTCCTTTGATTTTTCCTTCGTCCGGGGTTTCGATAACGTAGGTCAGGTCACTGATCTTCTCCAAAATCTTGAATGGTTCTTGAAACTTGTTGGTGAGTGGGGATCTCCTTATCGGCAGGAAAACTAATACCTGTTGTCCTATCGAAAACTGACTGTCCTTACTTTTTATATTGAACCTTTTCTTCATTTTTCCTTGACTCGTCTTGAGGTTTTCTAGAAAAAATTTCCTTATCTCACCGATCTTTTTCCTCAAATTCTTACCATACTCTCCAACCATCTCCTCTTGATCCTTCTATTTTTCTGGTGACATTTTAATCGGTCCTTGTACTTCTCGTCCAAACACCATTTCATTCGGGCTATATCCCATGCTTTCTTGATAAGCATTACGTATCTCGAATAACATCAGTGGTAGTCCGGTGTCCCATTCATTCCCTGTTTCGTTGCAGAACATCGTTAACATAATTTTCATTGTTTGATGAAACCTCTCTGATGCACCTTGGGTCTCCGGATGATAAGCAGTTGATAGTTGTTGTTTTACATCTAACAGTTTCATTACGTCCTGAAATAATTTTGACGTGAAATTTGTTCCTCGGTCACTTTGAATTATTTCCGGTATACCGAACTTAGTGATAAAGTCTAGTAACTTCTCGGCAATTATCTTGGCGCTGATGTTCTGGGTATCTCCTTACTGGACACATCAAGGTTAACATATATTCGTGACATTTTTTCGTCCTTGGTATAGGTCCTACAATGTCGATCATTATCTTACTGAAGGGTTTTCATTGCAACCCTACCGGGTGTAAGAGAGAGTTCTTAATGCATTCGTTTGGCTTTCCATTCATTTGACATACATGACATACACGGCAAAACTGGCTCACATCCTTATACATGCCAGGCCAGAAAAAAAGTGTTTCGTTATCTTCTCTGTCATCATCCTGATCCCCATATGTCCCATCTCGTGCGTGACGGCAAACACCTGCCTTCTCAACGGTGCGGGAATGAATATCTGTCGATATTTCCCCCATCTGGCATTTCCAGGGATATCGGCGGGTCTATGCATCCTCATAAGCAACCCATCCTTAAGATAATAACAGGTTGGAGACTGCTGTGCCTCCGTCTCGTCCGCCATATGGTACAATAACTCTGTTAACGTTGCATCCTTCTGTTGCAATCCTATCAGCCTTTTCCTACTCACTTGTTCTACTTCTACCGTGGAATTTTCTATGTCCTCCAAGTCCATTTCTTTGTTTTCCTCTTGTCCCCTCGTTTGTCATTCCTCTTCACTCGGGCCTACTCGAGAGTTCTCTTCTTGCGTATCATCAAGGGAATCTTCTTCTTCAGAAAACAAATCCTGCAGATTCATTGCTCCTTCGATTTCTTTTTCTTTTTCAGCAGCCACTTTCTTCTTCATACTCCTAGTAGTCACACAACTTGGAAACAAATACGGGTAGTCTTTCTCGAGTTCAGTTGTTACAATGGGACAAGGCACGAACGGTTCTCCACCAACCTCATTACCCAGCAGGATGTCTACTCCTTCGACAGCCAATGAATCCTTTACCGCAAAGTCAAAATTACCTGTTACCAATTTGCATGAGAATTTCAAGCGGCAAATAGGGGTGACCTCCTCACCTCCTATTCCTTTCAAAATAACTGAGTTCCCTGTGAGAGACTTCTCCATCAACGGATGTACTCCTCGTACTACCACACTATGGTTACAACCTGTGTCACGCAATATCCTGACCGGGGTTTGCTCACTCCCGTCTATTGCTGCTAACATACCTTCATAAATATATGGTTTAAAGGCATCCAAGCTGTTTGAGTTCGTCCTGTTCGTTGTGTAAATGTTAGTTGGTTTTTTTCCCCTCCATCCTTTCCCGATTGCTTCTTAGTCTTTGCATTCTGTGAAGTCGAATTATCCTTAATAACTTGGGCGACTGCATTCGGTTGGTTTGACCAACATTCCCTACTGATATGGGCTCTCTTGCTGCACTTAAAACAGACAATATCACCTTCTGTGCGGGTTTCATGATACTTGAAGGAGGACGATTCAACGTTTGTTGCTGTGGTACTATCGCAATCTGTTTGGGGACAGTACCAGTGCTACCTCTGTTGTAACAGTTGAACTTGTTCCCGTAGTTATTTCCGAACTGGTTTCCATGATTCGGCGAATACTTAACAATTGGTCGCAACGACGGTTGAAACTTCGTGCCCGAGGAGGGTTTACAGCTGATAATATTGTAATCTTCACTAAGCGAAGCGGCTTTATCGAGTTTTTTCGCCTCTCTCTTTCAAGTATGTTCAAATGTGTTCAGGAATTCCTTGTAGATACTGCTCTAGTATTATCAATTCTTCCAAATCAGCCATCTTCTTTACATTAGCAGCCTCTGTCCATCTCTTAAAACATCGTCGTATCTTATAAGCGTAATCCAGGAAAGTGATTTTCTCGTTCTTTTTCAAATTTCGGAATCTTTCATTATAATATTCAGGGGTCATCTGATACACTTGTAGCACGCTCCTCTTCACTTCTTGATACTCCATCCTCTGGTCCTGAGATAAGGATAAGTAAGCACTGCGGCCCTTCCCAAAGAGCACACTCTGCATTAACACAGACCATTTATCTTCTGGCCATTTCATTGTCGCTGCAACCATTTCAAAATGATTAAAGAACTCATCTGGAGACTCTTCTGTGAACCTTGGAATTAACCTCTGGGCTTCCGACATACTAAACACGGGTTCCTGCCTAGTAGGAGTCGTTTCTGTCTGCGCTGTCGACTGTGTACGGGCGTGCTACAACTCCAGCTCCCGTGCATGTTGTGCAATCTCTCAGGCTTCTTCTCGTTCTTTTCCTTCCATTAACCTTGCATGTGTTGCAATCTCTTGGGCTTCCTCTTCTCGCTTTTCTTCCATTTCCTTCGCACAACGTCTTTCTCCTCTCTCATCTTCTTTTCGTCTGGCTTCCATTTCCTTCTCTCTTTCTTCCCTTCTTGCTTCCATTTCTTCCTGTGTTCTCTCTTTTTCTTCCGTTTTGCCATCATCTTCAATCTAATCAAATTCTCTTCAGCTGCAATACGTTGAATCTCAGTTTCTACATCCTTATCTGCTTTCATGCCTTCAGTTTGAGGGTCAACCGGTCCTTGCTTCGTAAAATTTCTTCCTCAGCTTCCTCCAACAGTTTACGAGCGGCCACAATATTCTCTTCCAAGAACTTTCCCGAGTTTATTAACGCTTCTAAGGCTAGACACTTGATTTGGGCCTTATTCATCCCACTCATGCCATTAAGATCGAGAGCCACTGAGCTTTAGTTACAGTAGCTTCTGACAATTCCTAAACACTTGGGTTACTTTAAAATTATTGAATATTAAACTGTGCCATCTCTTAATTTAACAATAATTAATGCCTCTCCCAAAAATAATAATCTGACAATACTCAAAACCCCATCAACACTGTACTAATCAAAATCCTTTAATAAAAAACACGGCACTGTTATCACCAATGTTTAAAACAGACTCGCTCGATTCCCAAGGGACTGGGCACCAAAATATATTGTACTGTCTTGATCCCGGGTCAGAGAACCCAAAATATATTATACGATTATGATTACCGAAGTCTGGGTATTAACAAAATATACTATACTATGGCTCGTGACTGGGAACCAAACATATAATTTGATATATACTACGACTGGCAAGCTAATTAACCTCTCAAATTCTAAATTACCTTGTTTGCTTTTACATTAAAACTGTTACACTTCAAAGCATTAATACACGAATTCTGAGACCGATAAATAACTCTTAGACTGCAATATATAAAACACTGAATATCCAAAGGTCTCTTAAGCACACTCAAAACCAAACTGGGTAATTACTCTAAATTAATATTAACACTTATTTAACTCTCACTGCGGTTCTTAACAGGAATCGAGCGGAACCTGGTCTTAAATAGTGACGATTGGAATAATACACTTGTTACAAAAATAGATATATTCTATGTATATTACAACATATTGAAAAGAATTTACATAAGAAATTTAAGTCACTGGAAAAAAATATTATGTTTGAATGAATCTTAGAATAAGAAAAAAATGTTACGATCTGAAATTTATAATAACTTGACTTGAAGTATTATATCTGAATAAACCTTAAGCTAAGAAAAGAAATAATGCAATGAAACTAATACAAATGCTTGTAATAATTCTGAAATAATACAATGTTTAAGTTTGACTATTAATGAATAATAGTTAACCAGATCGCTTTATAAACTTATCTTGCTTATAGGGCCATATACAAAAAACGTTATACAATGCCAACACTCACCCTAATACAATAAATCAAAAAATCACCTTTTAGTCTTGCATGACACACGATTTGCTTTGGGGCACAGAGTCCTTTAGGAGAGGACACACTAGAATGCACTGAACACTTCCGACAATAGACTGAATTTCGTGTGGCTGAGAGAGAGATATGATATGAGCGAATACCACTTTAAACACTGGTGATTGGAAAAATGCACTCTTTGTGAAAATAAATATATTCTAAATAAATTACAACACTTTGAAAAGAATTTACATAAAAATAAAATAAATCACTCAAAATATCAAGTGTGAACAAAACTTAGATTAAGAAAAAAATGTTACGATCTGAAAATTATATAACTACTTGACTTGAGATATTAAATCTGAATAAACATTAAATGAAATAATTACACTCTGAAAATACATTTACTGACTTGAATAAAGAATACAATGCAATTAACGACGAAAGTGATACGTAACTTACATAATAAACTTGAATGTATACGAGAAGAACTCATCTTGAGAGCTGGCTAACCTCTCCTCAATGCACAAATGAAATATATAAATAAATTATGCATAAACTACTGTATTTACTCTACACTAGACCAGCTTCGTAGGAATACGCAATTGTTATTTTGCCATGTGCTTTGTAAGGATCTCAAAAATCCTAGTTTTAGATTGTATCTCTTTTTTTATTTCAGAGAATGGTGGGTGGGTGGAACTGGCTGAGAGAGTTGCCATCAACGGGGTTGGTTCTCCTATTTGATACGTTATAGTTAGAAACTCTGGCGTTGCTGTTAGGCCAACCCCCCACACTATTAGAAATTTCTGTAAGTAGCTAAGTTTCATATATATAGCAACCCCAGGGATGCATAGAGATAGAGAATTTTATCCTTAAGTCATAGCCATCTCCCCCTCGCTCACACGCTTCTCAGTGTATTGTTTTGAAAGTGTCCAGTGAAATCTCAAAGTTTTGGTGTGACAGGTTTTTGCAAACATAATGAGTATTTATAAAATTTCTCTTAGAGTTTTTGTAACAGGCCCTGTAGTAATGTGAAAGTTATTTATTTGGTTATCTGGTTAAATATAGTGATTGTATAATTTTCATAAGTACCATTTCTTTTATTTAGATTTAATATTTTGAGTCAGGTGATTATATAATTTTCAGAGTAACATTTTTGTCTTAATCTAAGTTTTGCTCAGACTTGATATTTCGAGTGATTTATTTTTGTTTTTGTGTAAATTCTTTCAAAGTGTTGTAATTTATGTAGAATATATTTATTTTTGTAAAGAATGTATTATATCAATGATCATTGTTTATTTCATACTTGCTCGTATCCTGTTATGAATCGAAGTATGAGGTGGTTTTGAATAAGTCTTAAGAATAATTACCCAGTTTTGTTTTGAGTGTACTTAACTTTGGATATTCAGTGTTTTATATATTGCGGTCTGGAGTTGTATAAGTGTCTTAGAGCTCAGGTATTAATATTTTCAAGTGTAACAGATTTAATGTAAAAACAAACAGGTGGGTTTGGAACTCGAGAGGTTGTATAGCTTGCCAGTCGTGATATATATAATATCATATTTTGGTTCCCAGACATGTGACCATCGTATAATAATGTGTGTATATATATATATATATATATATATATATATATATGTATATATACTTTTATATATATATATACATATATATATATATATATATATATATATATATGTATATATATATATATATATATATATATATATATATATATATATATGTATATATATATATATATATATGTATGCATATATATATATATATATATATATATATATATATATATGCAGGTATGTATTATAGCCACGGAAGGAAAAATGAAAAGACTTGATTGGAGTTAGTACTTTTGTCCATTAGGGACATCAACAGACTCAACAATGAGAATACATATACAAAGACATCGTATTTATACAGGAGAAGGGGATCCAACAGCTGTCAATTTCTTATTAATTCCTGAAAAGTCAGATTTTAGATAAAAGGATAATACCGGATTAACTGAAAAAAGAACAGGGCTTAGATTCAAATTTCTACCTTTGGTACAGGAGATTAAAAAAGCTTCAACAATATTCCTTTGGATATAGATTATATCCAAAGGAATAACTACATGAACAAGTTCAATAGGTACAGTGGAAGTAGCACTGGTACTGTTCCCAAGTTGAATGTGCTAGTCCCACAGCAACAATTGTTGAATCATCCTCCTTCAAGTATTATGAAAGACGTGCAGAAGGTTAATATTGTCTGTTTTAAGTGTGGAATGTTGGTTGAATCAACCAAAAGCAGTCGCCCAAGTGATTAAGGACAATTTGACTTCACAGAGTGCGAAGACGAGGAAGCAATTGGGAAGAGTCGAAAAGGAAAATAAACCAACTAACGTTTACACGACGAGCAGGACAAACCCAAACAGCGTGGACACCTTTAAACCATATATTTAAGAAGGTATGTTAGTAGCAATAGACGGGAGTGAGTGAACCCTGATCATGATGTTGCGCAGCACAGGTTGTAACCATAGTGTGGTGATATGAAGAGTACACCCATTGGTGGAACAGTCTCTCACGCGAGACTCGGTTATTTTGAAGGGATTAAGAGGTGCAGAGGTCACTAGTATTTGCCGTTTGAAACTGTCATGCGAGTTGGTGACAGGTAATTTTGACTTCGCGGTAAAGGCTGCATTGGCTGTCGAAGGAGTAGACATCCTGCTGGGAAACGAGGTTGGTGGAGCGTGGTTTGTGCCTTGTCCTATTGTAATGGAGAAACCATTGAAGTATAGTCCTACTACTGAACTCAAGAAAGACTACCCGTATTTGTTTCCTGGTTGTGAGACGAATAGGAGTATGATGAAGAAAATGGCTGAAAAGAAGTAAAAGAAATTGAGGGAGCGATAAATTTGAAGGATTTGTTTTCCAAAGAAGAGGATTCTCTTGATGGTACGCAAGAAGAGAACTCTCGAGTAAGCCTGAGCAAAGAGGAACGACAGACAAGTGGACAAGAGGACAGAGAAAAAGGGACCTGATCACAATAGGAAACTCAGCGTTAGAAGTAGGGCAAGTGAGTAGGAAAAAGCTGATAGGATTACAACGAAAGGATGCAATGTTATCAGAGTTATTGTACCGTGTGGTGGACGAGATGGAGGCATAGCAGTCTTCGACCTGTTATTATCTTAAGGATGGGTTGCTATGAGGAAGCATAGACCTGTCGATATCCCTGGGTATACCAAATGGGGGATATATCATCAGATATTAATTCCCGCAACATTGAGAAGACAGGTGAACGCTGTAGTGCACATGACGGGACATATGTGGATAAGGAAGAAGATTATGAAACAAATTTTCTGGCGTGGTATGCATAAGGACGTGAGCCAGTTTTGCCGTGCATGTCACTCTTGTCAGATGGACGGGAAGCCGAACGAGTACATTAAGAAAGCTACCTTACAACCGATAGATGTGCGAGTAGAACCCTTCAGCAAGGTAATGTTCGACATTGTGGGACCTTTACTAAGGACGAAAAAACGTCACAAATATATGTTAACCTTGATGTTTCCAGTGACTAGATACCCGGAAGCCTTACCCGTCAGGAACATCAGCGCTAAAATAATTGCCGAGAAGTTACTAGACTTTTTTTAATAAGTTTGCTATTCCGGAAATCGTTCAAAGTGACCGAGGAACGAATTTCATGTCAAAATTATTTCAGGACGTAATGAAACTGTTGGATTGAAATAACAACTATCAATTATCATCCAGAGACCCAAGGTGCATTACTAAAGGTTTCATTAAACTTTGAAAAGTATGTTGACGAAGTTCTGCAATGAAACGGGGAATGAATGGGACACTGGACTACCGTTGATGTTATTCGACGTACGTAATGCTTACCAAAAAAACATGGTATGTAGCCCAAATGAAATGGTATTTGGACGAGAAATATGAAGATTGATTAAAATGTTAGCAGAAAGATGGAAGGACCGAGAGAAAACTGATGGAGAGTATGTCAAGAATTTGAGGAAAACAATTGCTGAGATAAAGAAATTTTCCCTAGAAAACTTTAAGACCAATCAAGAAAAATTGAAGAAAAGGCTGTTATGAAAAGTAAGGACAGACAGTTTTCGGTAGGACAACAGGTGTTAGTTTTCCTGCCAATAAGGAGATTCTCACTCACCAACAAGTTCCAAAGATCATTCAAGATTTAGAAGATCAGTGACCTGACCTGTGTTACAGAAACCCCAGGAGGAAGGAAAAGTCAGAGGAAATTACTCGTTAACCTGATGAAACCCTACTTAAGCGAAAACGAGACTGAAGCTTCACAGGTGTGTATGGCGCAAACTATACCATCCATGGAAGACGACGACAGATATGAGGTAGGGGCGGTGAGCAAAGTGAATAATTCATCTATCATTCGGATCTTGGAAGAGAAATTACTTCACTTGAACTAGGAGCAACAAGAGGAATTAAGCCAATTAATTAGAAGTTTCCTTGAAATTGTCTTAGACGTCCCCAAACGAACCAGCTGGACGAAGCGTGAGATACACCTCAAAACAATGGAAAGACCAATTAAACAACTCGCTTATCGACTGTCACCGTATCACCGAGAAGTCATGAAATAGGAAGTGGACTATTAATTACAAAATGGATCAGCCGAACAAAATTCTAGCTCTTACAGTTGTCTATGCTTGCTCGTGAAAAAACAGGACGGATCTTTCAGGATGTGTACAGATTACTGAAAGTTAAATTTGATCAGTATGACCGATAATTTTCCATTGCCGCTCATTGACCAACTACTCGACAATTTCGGACAAGCGAGGTTCGTTCGAAGATCGACTTGTTAAAAGGCTATTATCAAATTCCTTTGGACGACAATGCAAAATTTTTATCAGCTTTCATAACCCCGTTTGGGTTATGTCAATACACCGTCATGCCATTTGGTCTAGTGAATGCCCCCGGTGCTTTTCAATGTGTGATGGATAACCTTCTAGGATCGATAGGAGGAGTAGGTGTATATCTCGATGATATTGTGGTATATTCATTGACCTGGGAAGAACATCTCCGAATCCTGAAGAAGACATTTCAAAAGCTGCAAGGTCTATGTGAATCGACCACAAAATGAAGAGATTACAGTGTATTCAGATCATAATCCTTTAATTTTTGTTAATAAGATAAAAAATAATAATCAAAGGTTAACTAGGTGGTTATTATGTTTACAACCATATTGTATTCATGTAAACAAATATCAGGTAAAGAAACGTGGTTGCAGATTATCTATCTCAGGCTGAATTGATGGATCCAGGCCCCGAATAAATAATCTTTTTTTCGGGGAAGCTATCTCAAGAAGCTGGTGTAGCGTAGTGTAAATTATTTATTAATGTATTCTATCTAGGTTTTCACATGTGCATTGAAGAGGTGAATAGCAAGCTATTAACATGAGTTCCTCTCATGTAGGTATAAGTTTGATATGTAAATTACATAAGACTTTCGTCGTTAATTTCATTATATTTTTCATTCAAGTCGGTATATGTAAATTTACGTTATTTTTAAAAATTAACTTTTTTTTTCATGTATTTTGTTAGGAAGTCATACGAAATCTGTGAGGAGTATGTGATCCATACGAGATATGAAAAACGGTGTATGTAAATGTTTTTTTTATATTTTTATGAGGTATTGCGTCATATTTGTAAGAAAATACACAATACTTTTATGTGCCACGTGTTTTTGAAGTTTCTCAAGAACCCTTGTGTTAGATTTGGTCTTTTTTTTTTTTCATTTCAAGGACAAAGGTGGGCGAAGCTAGCTGAGAGAGAGAGCCATCTTGCATTGCGTTGGTACGCGTCCGAGGGAGCAAGCCTTGGCAATCCTTATGCCCTTAGGCCATCTCACAAGCTTCCAGATCTCGGTCGTAGAATCTTCTGGAAGTAGCTAATTCATATATATAGGCACCCCAGGGCTACATAGCAGCAGAAGAGAAGCAGCCATCTTGTGAAAGAGCGAAAGTGCCCTCTCTCCTCTCTCTCTCTCTCTCTCTCTCTCTCTCTCTCTCTCTCTCTCTCTAGTGTGTCCTCTCCAAAGTGATTTTGTGCCCCAGCATATATCATGTGTAGTGAGATAAAACGTGTCAGTAAGTTTGGCAGGTGATTTTACATTTTACATGTTGTGGTGAGTGTTGGCATTGTGTAAAATTTTGTAAATGGCCCTATACAAGTAAATACATGAAGTTAGTAAGTTTATCACATACTTTATGTAATTTCTTTAAGAGTTTAATCATTAGAGTGTAATTATTCCTTTTGTCTTAGTCTATGATTTTATGCAGATTTGATATTTCAAGTCCAGTGATTATATAATTTTCAGAGCGTAGCATTTTCTGGCTTAATCTTAGTTTTGTTCAGACTTAATACTTAGAGTGATTTATTTTTGTTTTTTTATGAAAATTCTTTTCAAAGTGTTGTAATTTATATAGAATATATTTATTTTTGGAGAGAGTGTATTATTTCAATCCCCAGTGCTTATTTCATATTCGATTGTATCCTGTTTATGAATCGTAGTGTTGTTTTGAGTGTACTTAAGAGACCTTTGGATATTCATTGTTTTATATATTGCTGTCTGGGAGTTATATAACGGTCTCAGAGCTTGGGTATTAATATTTTCAAGTGTAACAGATTTAATGTAGAAACAAAATGGCGAGTTTGGAACTCGAGAGGGTTGTGTAGCTTGCCAGCCGTAGTCTATATAATATCTTATTTTGGTTCCCAGACCACGGGACTATAGTATAATAGTATATATATATACTGTATATATATATATATATATATATATATAGATATAGATATATATATATATATATATATATATATATATATATATATATATATATATCTATATATATATATATATATATATATATATATATATATATATATATATATATATATATATATATATATATATATATATATCTATTCTTACGAAGGTGGTCTAGTGTAAAATAAATATTTTATTCATGTATTTTATTTGTGTATTTAAGAGGTGTATAGCCAACTTGTAAGGTGAGCTCCTCTCATATAGGTATAAGTAATTGTATGTAGATTGCATAAGACTTCCGTCGTTCATTTAATTGTATTTTTCATTCAAATCAGTGTATGTAAATTTACGTTATTTTTAATAATTAACTTTTTTATCACATATTTTGTTACAAAGTCTTATGCAATCTCGAATAAGTATGCTATACGAACCATATGAGGTATGAACGAGGGCTTATTAAATTTTGTTTATGTTTATATGAGGTATTGTGCCATGTTTGTGAGAGATTACGCAATTCTTATATTTTCCAAATGTTTAGAATGTTCGTGGAAAACTCAAAGTTAGTTTTATCATTTTTTTATTGCTCCGAGGATGGAGGGGGCGGAGTTAGCTGAGAGTCACCTCGCTTTTGTGTTGGTATTTATCGGATATCTGATTGTTGGCAACGTTACGGCACTAGGTATTGCCCCTAAGTTTCTAGACTCACTGACCTAGAAGGATCTATAATAATTAAATCAATATATATACAGCTCCAGGGATGCATATTAGCAGAAGAGATCCAGCCTATCCCGTTGTAAGAGCCAACATCATCTCTCCTCAAGTGCTTCGAGTGTGTGTCCTCTCCAAAGTGAATAAGTTTTTTACCCAACATATATTGTGTGGTGTGTTCAAAAGTTAATGAAACTTTGAAGGTGATAACTATTTTCATTCATTATCAAGATTAAATATTTGTGTAAAATTTAATTTCCAGTGAAACAAGTGATTATATAATTTTCAGAGTGTGATAATTTCTTGTCTTAGTCTAAGGTTTTGTTCAGATTTAATATTTCAAGTCAGGTGATTATATAATTTTCAGTGTAATATTTTCTTGACTTAGTCTAAGGTTTTGTTCAGATTTAATATTTCGAGTCAAGTGATTGTGTAATTTTCGGAGTGTAATATTTTCTTGTCCTAGTCTAAGGTTTTGTTCAGATTTAATATTTCGAGTGATTAATTTTGGTAATAATTTTGATACTAATGTTGTAAATTTCTATAGAATATATTCATTTTTGAAAAGTGTGTATTATTGTGATCACTAGTATTTCTTACAGAGCTCTCCCGTACCCCTGTTCATGAATTGAAGTAAGAGGTTGTTTTGAATAGTTCTTATCAACAATTACCCAGTTTGTTTTGAGTGTACGTAAGAGATCTTTGAATATTCAGTGTTTTTATATATTGCCGTCTGGAAGATATATAATTTTCTCAGAGCTCGGATATTATTCAATTGTAACAGATTTTTGACAAACAAGTGAGTTTGTAATTTGGGAGGTTATGTAGCTTGCCAGCCATAATATATATATATATATATATATATATATATATATATATATATATATATATATATATATATATATATATATATATATATATATATAGGGTGTTTCAAATTTTTTTATATCATTTGAGATATAAATGTCACAGAAACTACATGATCAAGGCAAATGAAACTAAAGAGGCTTAATGCTGAACATCATAAGATTTATTCCTCCAAATCTGAATAAGATATTCAAAGGCATGTGGATTCCACGAATGATTTCACAAATGTTCAATATGCGCACTGCTTGAGACACAGCACACATCAAGTCAGTAGTCCAGCTCCTCCCAAAGATGCTCTAGCATGTATTGGGTAACAGTCTCCAGTGCGGCAGTGACTCTCTGTTTGAGTTCTTCTAGGTTTGCAGGAATAGGGGGAATGTACACTATTCCTTTCACATAGCCCCAGAGAAAAAAATCGCCAGGTGTTAGGTCAGCAGCACACTGTCTTCAACACCAGCATGCCCGATCCATCTTCCTCGCATATTGTCATTGAGATAAGCCCGCAGAGTGAGCTTCCAGTGTGGTGGAACTCCGTCCTGTTGAAAAATGAAGTCTTCATGTTCATTTGCAATGAGCTCATCCATTAGCCAGTTCTCAAGCATTTCCACATAACCATCACCTGTCACATTTCCATCAAAGAAAATTGGGCCATGAACCTGATTCTTGGAGATGGCGCAGAACACATTCACCTTTGGTGAGTCCCTCTCATGTTCAACTGTGGCATGGCGATTTTCTTCGCCCCAAATGCGAACATTATGCTTATTGACTTTGCCATTCGTATGAAATGTGGCCTCATCACTGAAAACAAGACGGCCCCTGAACTCGTCTTCTTCAAGTTTCTCTTGCATATCAATACAGAATTGCTTGCATAGGCCTGAACAAGCTGCAATTTGTAGGGTTTCATTAGCAAACGTTTCCTCAGAATGCGCCAAACTGTCATTGGAGGAATCTGGATATCCAGACTTGTTCTTTTTATGGACTTCTTGGGGCTTCGCACGAGCTTTTGACGAACCTGCTGGACAATTTCTTCCGATATTTGTGGTTGTCCGGATCTTTTTGAACCTGCACAGAGAGCCTTCCTCTTTGAACATTTTGTGCCATGTCCAAATCTGCATTCCTGTTGGTCACTTTTTGGAGAATTCTCTCACAAATGCACGCTGCACAGTCTTGTTTGACTGTGTTCGGGCATACTCCAACACACAGAATGCCTTTTATTTTGCAGTAAATGGCATTTCTATACCTGTAAAGATAAAGTCATCAAACATTAAACATGAAATTTCGCACTGTTTTTACACATGCTATTAACATTTATAGTCATTTGAACTGGATTTAGCAAAGTTATTGTATTGCGAAATGATATCAAATTTTTTGAAACACCCTGTATATATATATATATATATATATATATATATATATATATATATATATATATATATATATATATATATATATATATATATATATAGGTCGTGACTAGGAACCAAACATATATGATATATACTACGACTGGCAAGCTAATCAACCTCTTGAATTCCAAATTACCTTGTTTGCTTTTACATTAAAACTGTTACACATTAAAACATTAATTCACGAATTCTGAGACCTTTAAATAACTCCCAGACAGCAATATATAAAACACTGAATATCCAAAGGTCTCAAAACCAAACTGGGTAATTATTCTTAAGTATTATTAACACATATCTAAATCTCACTGTGGTTCTTAACAGGAATCGAGCGAAAATCGGTTCCTCAACCTTGATGATTGGAATAATACACTTGTTACAAAAATAAATATATTCTATATAAATTACAACACTTTGAAAGAATTTACACAATAATAGATTAATTCATAGGAAAAAATCAAATCTGAACAAAATGTAGAATAAGACAAAAATTTTACGATCTGAAATTATATAACTTGACTTCAAGTATTATATTTGAATAAACCTTAAACTTTAGAAAAGAAATAATGCAATGAAAATAATACAAATGCTTGAAATAACTGAAATAATACAATGTTTAAGTTTTACTCGAAAGGAATAATAGTTAACCAGATCATTTCAAAAAACTATCCTGCTTATAGGGCTGTTTGCAAAAATGTTATACAATGCCAACACTCACCCTAATACAATGAATTAAAAAATCCCCTTTAAGTCTTGATTGACACACGATTTGCTTTGGGGCAAAGAGTCACTGAGGAGAGGACACACTAGAACGCATTGAACACTTCCGATAATGCACTGGGTTTCGTGTGGGAGAGAGAGGGAGGGGAAGGAGGTTAACTTCTGGCTGCAGTTTTAACTCGATCTCTATGTATGTCTGTCTCTGACCCACCCTTAGGTCCTTATATATCAAATTTGGCAAATTCCCAAAGATTCCAACTTGTTTGAGAAGCGTGGGGGCTTTGCCTAAGGGCAAAGTTGCCAAATATTACTCTCCCAATTGCTGTATGTACGCTACGCCAGACGGATCTCTCATTCAGCTAGCTACGCCCACCCATTGTCCCCAAAATAAAAAAAAAAAGATAATATCCTCTCTCCGGGAATTCTCGAATATTCGAAGACACGTGGAAAAGAATATTCCAAAGCACATGTCTCTGAACATTCTCTCTCTAACATGACGCAATACATCATAAAACATAAAAGAACATTACCCAAGCCCTTGTTCCTATCTCGCATGAATCTTACAACCCTTTCAACTAGACAACGTAAGACTTCATAGCAAACATACATGAAATAAAAGTTAATTCTTTACAAAAAATACGTAAATTACATCTTTTAACTTAAATAAAGAATATAATGAAATTCACGACAAAAGTCTCACGTAGTTTACATAAAATACTTATATCTACATGAGAGGGGCTCATTTTATCGGCTGGGTATCATCTCTTCAATGCACAAATGAAAAAATTATAAATGAATATAAATAGAATTATCAATAAAATACGATATTTACTCTACACTAGACCAGCTTCGTAAGAATATATATATATATATATATATATATATATATATATATATATATATATATATATATATATATATATATCTTGAAAAACTGGTTTTCATGCAAGTAGAATATTTTATTAACATATTTTATATGTGCATTTAAGAGATGTATAGCTAGCTCATAAGGTAAGTTTCACTCACGTAGGATTAAGTAATGTATGTAGATTACTTAAGACTTTCGTGATTCCTTTAATTGTATTTTCATTCAGTTTCGTATTCGTTATTTTAACGAATTAAATTTTAATTTCACGTAAGGTTTGTTACGAAATCTTATGTAACCTTATAAGTATGCTCTATGACACACACGAGGTATGAGCACGAGGGATTTCGTAATTTTTCCCACGTGGTTAGAAAATACAGGAAGATTCCAGAGTTAGACTTGGCCCCATGCTTCCAGATGACAAACTGGAAGGTTCTGGAATGATTTAAGTTAATATATATAGAGCCTCACAATGCATAAGCAGCAGAAGAGATCCAGCCTACCCCTTTGAAAGAGCCAACATCCGCCAACCCCTCTAAAGCACGCATAGTGTATCCTCTCAAACGTGAATAGTGATTTCTATCTAACATATATCGCATATAGTTTTGTTCAAACATTGGTGATATTATTGGATGATTAATTAAAAGTGAAGTGTGTTAATGCAAGTACCTTTTATAGTATAAATTTTTGTAACTGGCCCTGTTAGATTTTGGTTAAACAGTGAAGTGTATTTATTTTTGCTTAACCGTATCAGTTAAGTATATGTAAGTGTAATTCTGATTTATTTTCTATAAGAGTTAGAGCATCATTTATTCATTAATCGTTGAATTGTATATGTTCATAAATCAATTTTAAGTGAAAAAAGTGATTGTATAATTTTTATAATGTCTTTCTTTTTTAATCAGTATAATTTTTAGATTAGATTTAATGTTTCGAGTGATTTAGTTTTGGTGTTAAATTTGAATTGTTAATTTCTTTTTCAATAGAATATAGTTATTTTTGTTAAAGTGTGTATTATTTCGATCACCAATACTTGATAAAGTACTTTGCTTTCTTTCCCTGACTAAGAACTGAAGTAAGAGGTTTTAGAATGATATCACGTAAAGTAATCACCCAGTTTTGTTTTGAGAGTAACACAAAGAAACCTTTGTTATATTTGTGAAGAATTTTCTTCAATACTCTTCTACTTCACAGTTTATACGTAGACTTTATTATTGTTCGTGAGGTCACGGCAGAGAAAAATGTGAGTGATAGGTCCTCCATAAGCGAGGGTCTCAAGATTAATACTTTTGTGTTCAATTTGTATTCATTATTTTCCATTAAGTATTTAGGTATTTTAAATCTCTCAATTACAACTCAAGTCTGCTAGTCTAGGAGGTATGATTGTCCACACACGTAAGCCCGACTTGCTAAATTACATTTTAGTTTTGTATTCCAGATGTTTAGAGTTAGGATTATCTTTGTCCCCTGGAGTTGCAAGATTTCTTCTTGTATTCTAAATAATTGTATTGCTTAAAACTAACAAGTCACAAGTGTTTCAAGCCTGTCCTAAATGAGAGTTGGTACCTCACGACCACTAGCCTACGCATTGAGATGCGCTTTTCTGGGGGGAAGGAAGACGTGGCTGACATGAACTCGACCTCACAAAGTTACAGGCCACGGTACTAAGCGGAACTGCCAAGCCAGGGTCAATAGGGCTCCGACCTCGTACTCCCACTCTCCCCCACTAGCCTGTCCCCTTGCACAATAACGGACACAGATTCCACAAAGGACGAGGACAAGCAGATACATTGTGTTAGAGAGAAAGCACCTAGTTCCACAGAAACCTCTGTTCCAGTCTGGGGGCGAGTTGGAAGGGGCCATTGACTCTGCTAAACAAGTGCTGTAGGCCTAGTGAAGCAAAACTGAAGACCGCCACTCTCAGAAACTGGGTGCCCACGTTAGACAAAATCTTGTGAGTTTAATTAATGGCCATTCCCCCTTTAGATAAGCTTCTACTTATCTCATAAGTTAAGTAGGTATATAACTGGCATAGCATCTTTCGGGCTGCGTGCATGGAAATGAACGTACTTTTAATTTTTGGTCTTGGTAATTGCTTGAGGTCACTGACCACATGTTGGGACCTCACAGCAGCCTACTGCACAAGTTGTTTATCAGAAGATTTTGATTTTATTTATTCCCTTTGAGGGTTAATCCCACGAGTTAATTCCGTTTAATATTTTCAATATTTTGTGTTGTAAACTCTAATTCTCTTTTTACTTATTAATTTCTTCTTCTTCTTGGGGTATTAAAGCCAACACTTGTTGTTGGCACGGGCCTTTATTCATTTTGCCATGTGAATAAATCATAATAGAATTACTGATTCTCTTTTCACTTATTGATTTTGCTATGTGAATAAATCATTACTGAGTTACTCCGATTCTCTTTTTTGCTGTAATAAATTATTTGGAATAGATTACAAACTTTGGTATCTTTAACCCCATTATATGAATTTTAGCAATTTATACTATAGGAAGGTTCAGAAGCACCCGAGATGTTGAGAGTAACCCACTGTAGATTAAGTAAGTTGGTATCAGCGAGTGCACCCTCTTTAGCTTAGTGCTTTGAAGGTGAAGATCCCCATTTAACTTTACTTTATACTTTAATACTCCACTGCTCCCATTTTTGTTATTGTCTCTAATTACTTAACGTAAGATTCCTGTCCAGTATCTCACTAGGATCTCTGGGACGGAGCCGAAACAGAGCCTAAGAGTGATGATGATTATAGACCTGACAAAGCTAGAGTAGGCCATTAAATTACTTTTATTTTCACGTGTGGAGTTCTCCGGCCTCTGGACAGAGTAAAATTTCCCCCTTTAGTATTTAAGAGTGACGGTTAGTAAACTAGGGCAGTAAAGTTATTAGCAGTGTGTTTGTGCCCCGAGTGTAAGTGCTCATTATCCTCCCCTGTTGATCTTAGAGTAACTGCTGTAGGGAGACTTTCCTGGACTAAGTTCCCACTCAAACTATAAAAATAATTCTCCACAATACTGCCGTCTGGGGGTTGCGTAATATTCTCAGAGCTCGGTGTAATTTCTCGTGCGTATCAGACTTAAGTAAAATACAGCAGATGCGTTTGGGAGCTCGGGAGTTTACATAATTCGTTAGCTGTAATACACACACACACACACACACACACATATATATATATATATATATATATATATATATATACGGCTAGCAAATTATATATATATATATATATATATATATATATATATATATATATATATATAAATTATATATATATATATATATATATATATATATATTACAGCTAGCAAATTATATATATATATATATATATATATATATATATATATATATATATAAATATATATATATATATATATATTTATATATATATATATATATATATATATATATATATATATATATATATATATATATATATATACATAAAATGTGTGTGTTGCATTTGTGTATGTATGTTTGTGTGTGTGTTGCATTTGTGTATGTATGTTTGTGTGCGTGTTTAGTTTCTGAGAAAGACCTAACAATATATTGATAATATTACCATATCATTTTGCTCCCATTGATAAAAAGTATCGTTCAGTGCACAAAACGCCCGCTGTTGCGGTTTTTGGTTTCTCTATAAATATTATTTTTCATCAGAAATATTCGGATTCAGTCAAAGGGGAATTCAAGGATTAGGAAAATAATGTAGTTGAGTTACATATATTTAATTAAATTAAATATATTTCTTTTTATCTTTAAAAAAAAATATAACATGTTGACAGAAAACATTATCTGATGTTTCTTTCTGTATAGTTAAGAATTAAAACCATCAAGGTTTGGCAAGATGTCAAAGGAAACGAAAAAGAAACAATTAAAATGTAATGAAAATAAAATTCCTCCTTTCTTTAGAGAAAATGTTACACCCAACTGGAATTTCACGCAAAAAATTATTCTCTCCACAGTGACATTTCCTTCCAAACTGCTGGTCTACTATCTTTCCCCCACCCCCACACTTCACGAGGCACCTTGAAATTTCTTGATAATGCCTATAGTGGTTGTAAAGAACCCAAAGCCCCAATCCGAAGAGTGATCCCCAAAGAGAGAGGTTGACAAATCCCGGCAGTTTCAAACCTCAAACAACCATATACGTATGATAGTTCTCCCAGGTCATTGGCCCTGATGTTCACTCTCCCCCTGTAATGGCCCCTCCCTCTCTTCGTCTCCTTATTCTCGACATATTCCTTTCTCCTACCGACTTAATTGTTTGGAGGGGAGGGGGAGAGTGGCGTTGTTGGTATCGGGGTATTCAGCTGTTAGTCTACTGCATGTTAGCAGATGATGTGTATTGTATTACCGACTGACAGCTGATGTCTGCACGGTCTTCTAGGATGCCAAGAAAGAAATTTGTTTTTTTAATTATGAAAACACTTTGCAAATTTCAAACATTTTCATATTTTACATTTGAAAAGAGACGTATAAAGGATAGATCCACTTACTTTACTTTACTTTACTTTACTTTAAGGGCCGCTTTTCTGGTCATGTGCACAGTCTTTTTATCATGTTCGTTTGAAAGCTTTCAACACTTCACATGACATATTGCTCTTTTATGGTCAAATCCACACTAAAGAAACACTCTGAGAACAAGAAAGTCTTCAGTTTCCCCTTAAAAGCATTAATATCTTCAGTCTTTCAAATGCCTCGTGGGAGCTTATTGTATAGTCTCGGGGGCCATATATGTAAAGGCTCTAAAGTCTATAGCCTACAGTAGACATATATCTAGGTTCAAATAATTTTAAACCATCTGTAACTACTGTAGTCCCGTGTCAACACGATTTCTTGGCTGCACAATATGCAACAATTCTCTTAGATATTTTGGACTTCCGGTTCTGATAACTTGATGGAGTTATTGTGCATATTTTAAACTCAATTCTCGCGTTAATAGGCAGCCAGTTTAAATCAATTAGTAAAGGAGTGGGACACCTTTTATCAGTCTTGCTCCTCTGTTTATTATGTTTTGTAATTTCTTAAGTTTTACTTTGGTAAATTGTATTAGATGGAGTTACAGTAGTCAATCCTGGTAATAACACACTTTATCACAAGTTTTTTTTACAGAATGTTAATCCAGGTACTTCTTTATAAAAATCAATGTTTCTCTGATAATAAAACAGCAGTTTTTAATACAATGTTTATTTGGGCATTGAAAAAAAAGTCACAGCCAAGAGAGACGCCCAGATCAGGAACTTTACTCGATATCGGGACAGAGTTGTTATTTGTTTGTTTGAATATCACCCAAGTTTCTTACGCTGATTATCTTTCCAACCACCATAAACTCGGTTTTATTTGCAGTTAATTTTAGTTGTTTGATTGTCATCCATTCCCTAACACTGGCAGAAATTCGGTTTAGAATGTCAGTAGTGTCGTCTATATCATTTATAAAGAAGTAAAATTGTATATCACCTCAGAATAGTTTGAACGTCACTCCATGCCTTTGTAGTATTTTCGACAGACCAATAGTACAGATACAGAATAAGATTGGGCCCAGTACCCTCCCCTGGGGTACCCCTCTGTTTAAAGGTTCATATGATGAATAAGTTTCCAATTTGCACACAGTAATTTCTGCCAACCAAGTAGTCTTTCAGGTATTCAAAAGCTTGATCTTCAAGGCCGATGGACCGTAGATAATCTAGTAACCATTCATGTCCAACTGTATCAAAAACAGCACTAAGATCAAGTGATATTAAAATGCCACATTCATTTCATCCATCATTTCCAGCTAATCATTTACAATAGAACAGATGGCTGTCCGTAGAGTATAGTTTTCTGTGAGCAGATTGGTTGCCTGGCAAAGCTTCTATTACTTCTAAGTGACTAATTAGTTGTTTAAAAATTACGCATTCTAGCACCTTTGAAACAAAGGATAGATTCGAAATAGGTCTATACGAGCTTAATTTTCAGAACCGGTGTGAGAATTGCAATTTTCTCAGATTTAGGAAACTTACACTCATCGATGCTTGTGTTGGCTGTTCTCGTAATTATATCAGCTAGACTCGAAAAGTTTCTTTTTCCAGTTACTTCAGATATTGACATTGGATCGATCACAGTTTTTTTTTTTTTTGCTCTCTTGATAATCCTGGTGACACTGTCTTGTGTTGTATTATTAAATCTCATTAATTTTATCTGTGTATTCTGTGTAGCATTACTCTGAAGTTTTTTTTTCTCTCATTCTCAGTAGTGAATTCTGTAGTACAAAAACGCCCATTCTAATGTTGTCTTATTTAGTCCTAACTCACCTACATTACCATGGGTGATGATGAGAGGGTTAATGTCCAATTTATAACACTTATTTAGTTTATTTAGAATCTTTAATAAATTAACCCCATCCAGATAGGGTAGTCACTCCAACTACCATATAAAAGTAATCTGCTTTTCCTATTTATCATGACTTTCAATGACTGCGTGCATGCTAAGGTCCAGGATGACCAGGTTTCGCAATGCCTTGTCATCTTGTCTTCACTCAGCAAGAACTCGAAATCATTGTTTTACGACTCTTTTTTTTTAGGGTAATTCTTATTCACAAGATGACAATTGGACTCCAAATATTAAATTAGGTGATTATTCTAATGAGAAACCTATCTTGAAATCGTCCCACTATCAACATATTGTGAATAGGAAAGTAATTGAACTATTTTACACAATATATACTGTATATGATAGTTATAGGTAAATTAGTTTCGCTTATAATGCTTGAACAAAAAAGTAACACGTCCCATATCCCCAAGCGGAGTTCTCAGAAAATAACTTAATCAAGTTGATTTTACAATAAGATAAACTGAGACGGCCTGCTAGCGAGATGGCATAATTTTTCATGATTGAAAAAATTATGATTTCTCTTCACTTTCTGCTACTAGAGCGTTTTTCTCCATTAATCTTACGTCTGCTAAACTATCGTCCAGAATTTTTCGTTGATTGACCGGATATGGCGGCTTCCTCTGATGTCTCGTCTTGCGCAGACTTTAAAGAAACCCAATGTTACCCTCATTATTGCAGGACATTTTGAAATACGGAGGAAATGACGTTGCTTTGGGACTTTCGCGAATTTCAACACGGATGATTCGATTTGCTACTTGATAACCACATCCACATCCACATCCACTCCCACACGCAAGGCTCTTCCCTCTGGCATTTATTGATCAGTCGGTGGGCCGCATCCTGAACAGAAAGGTCATACATTATGCCCTTTTAAAGGTTTAAAGGTCCCTCGTGAATGGTAGAGGTAAGGGGCAGGACAATACCTAGAGATTGGCCATGTATAGGCCTACATATGATCAGCGCCCATGCTAGGACCAGGGAGAGACAGGCAATAGTTGCTGATGACTCAGCAGGTAGACCTAAAGACTCCGACAAAAACTCAATCCCTAGCTTACAAGGATGGTGAGGTTGCAGATGCTTCTAGAAACTAACGAGCATAAGCGGGTCTCGGACTCCTATCCAACAGACTGCCATGCAGGGATGTTTGCAATAGGCTACCACAACCCCTGAAGGAAATATCGACTCTATTGATGCTTTAATATTTTTATACCTAACATTGTAATTTCTTGCCGAACGAAATGATAAAACTACCAGATTTTGTGTCGGGTTGTACGAAACCTAAAGTTAGATATATCTTCTAAAAAAAAGTTCGCTTTTGAGATTCCACCGAAGAGGTCAAAGATGACAAAAATAAGAGAGAGAGAGAGAGAGAGAGAGAGAGAGAGAGAGAGAGAGAGAGAGAGAGAGAGAGAGAGAGAGAGAGAGAGTGCATCGCCTTTAAGTATATAAGCAGAGCTTCAGAAATTCGAACTTAGTTGATGATACTCTTATCTGGACATGTTTGTTGATAATAAGAAGCCAATGATTATTTAGAAAAAAAAAAAACTGTTTTGTGTAAAGTATTGTTTTTTACGGAATAAATTTTCATTCCAATAGAATCACCACATATCAATCCAATTATATATGAGGGCAAACCCCGTTTACATATAACTCCGATGAGTTACAATTAAAGTAGGACATCATCCTACAGAAAATATTATAGGTTGAATATGGCACCAATTGGAATAGTCGCTAAGCTTTATCTAGAATAAACGTCAGTTTATTGGAAGAGACTCAAAATAAAGTTTTGTCTAGATTTCCCCAACTTTATTCCTGTTTTTAAATGTGTGAGGAAATTAGACAGTGACATTTCTCAATGACAAAGATTAAATTTAAAGGCCAACCACAGCTACAACAAGGCAGTTCCACAATAAAACCTAAGACGAAAGTTTGTCGTTTATATGCAGACGTTTCTGGATCGAAGGCAGAGTAAGCACGTACGAATGGGGAGTGGGACAGTCCCTCATCTGTAGAAATGTCATAAATCAATTATAAGTTATGCATTTCTAAAATTCAATGTTTTATTCAATTTCTTTGGTTTCTTATTATAGTTTATCCAAATAGCTACCATAGAAAATTATAAAGATCGTTTGAAATCATGTATTTTACTGATGCAGAAGTATAGCTAATGTAAATTTTGTGTGTTTTCAGGTCATATTTACCGAAGTATTTTTTATTAAAAGAACCGTTCAGTTTAGAGAATTTTTTTTCTTCAAATATTTAGTTTTATACAACAAACTTGAAGATTAACTCTTCATTTTCACAACATTCTCAATAACATCGAATCTGTCTCCGAGTGATTATACTCACATTTCCATCATGCATGTCAACAGCCCCTGTCAATATACGATCAAATCAGCAGTACAACGGAATGTCAGGTATCTTCACTTTGTTTTCCCTTACAAGGTGAGATGCTGCCGCTTTCCCTCTTTAGATATGGAAATGATGGAAGTTGTCATCTTATCGCGCCAACATGGTATCCACAGCGTAGAGGACTAATTACATTAGTATAGGTCCAAATTTATACAGATTGATCCCTGTTCACACCCACGAAGTATGTGGTTCATTGTCTGGACGGGATGACCACATAGGCACTCAGCAGACGGGGCAAGACACCACTTACGAAGATTGTCACCAGTCCTTCCAACTTGCTCAAAAAGTAGAAGCGGGGCCCAAATAATTCACAAGGAAAGATACTGTATTTCTTCACCAGAACTATTGCAGTTATTTCCAAAGGGATTCTTGATATACTTGGAAGTATTTCGTTTTTTCATTCTAATGCGACAGTTAGGAGTTCTTTCACCACACGCTGATCTAGTTCATGAAGTTAACATGAAAGCAATTTCTAGTGAATTGTATAAAATGGAAAGCTAATACAAATGAATAACAACATAAGAGAGAGAGAGAGAGAGAGAGAGAGAGAGAGAGAGAGAGAGAGAGAGAGAGAGAGAGAGAGAGAGAGAGAGAGAGAGAGAGGTTTTAATACCAAGGTTTTTAGAAAAAAAAACTTTTACTGGATCAGGTTCGAATTTCTATAGCTTTTGTTTGTATAATGTTGAATTAATCTCTATTTTTACTCTTCTCCACAGAGCATTCCTTCTTACTTCTAGTTGGGAATATTTTCATACAGAAGTACTTTATTTATGTGATTATTTTAAGAAAAAAAATTTTCCGACTAAATTATTTTTTAAGCATCTTATCAAATCATTAAATCATAAATTGGCTCAGACTAAAAAAATAACAACAGCACTGAAATTCAAATTTTATGCGAGTTTTCTTTTTATTCACGAAGATTCCTTTAAGCTGAAGTATACAAAAATCATAAAACAACATTTTCCAGCTGTTGTAGTAAACTTAATTCCTAAGATTCCTCTCACAGTTGGCTCGTTTTTTTCACGTTAAGGATCGGTTGAGTCCTTTGATATCCTCTGGTGTAGTGTATCGATATATTTGTCCAAAGTGTAACTCTGGGACCTACTGTACGTAGGATCTACCAAGAGGTTGTTGAAGGTCAGAATTGACTCTCATAGAGGTGTTAGTTTTCGAACAGGTTGCAGAATATCCAGCCCAGAACATTCAAATATTCGCAATCATACTTAAATGTGTAAAATAAATGTTGACAATAAAGATTTTAGCATTATAGGGCAAGTATCTAATTACCACGACTTGCCTATTCGAGAGTCAATTCTAATTAATAGACTGTTTCCATCATTGTTTTTTTTTTCTGTAGTTGTTGATGCCATTCATTTTTTATTTGCGCTTCTGCGAGGTTGATTCCACTTCTGTTTTATGCATATTTTTAGTTGATTTTTTTTTTTTTACTAATTTTTACTTTTTATATTAATTTGTATATTTTTTATTACTGTTTCTTAATATTATATATGTACTTCTTATTTGTAGCCCCGGAAGATGTGATAATAACGATCACGAAACGTCGGGATTTATAATAAATGGATTTTTAGAACTGCATATTTCCC
>NC_090728.1:75903241-75910741 GCF_036898095.1 Palaemon carinicauda
CGGATATGCTTTCTAAGCTTGCATATATATATATATATATATATATATATATATATATATATATATATATATATATATATATTCTTTTTTCTTCAAAAGTATCTTTACTTTTGTTTGTGTTTCGCTACTTATTTAAACGATGAATGCACAGAAAAGTCATTATGTCAGTTTCTGATAATTTCAGTAAAGTTGATTAATTCATTTGTTTTCTGTTCAGTCTTTCCGTTCTGATTATTTATTGAAACAACTTTCAAGGCCTACAAGCTTTGCTGATTCACGAATATATACAAATACGTTTCAAAAGGTGATCATCTCCTTCATGTATAACCTGAATCACCCATTAATTCGAATAGTCCACCGACCGATACGTTACGTTAACTGACAGGAACTCATAAAGAAAAAAAAAAATATGTTGCAAGATTGTGAGGGCGGCTTTTAAACGATTTCGGTGAGCCTTGACCTGCACGTAATGGGTCTCGTTAAGCCGTATCATAGCGTTTGTATCACGCAAATCCCTCTCTGTTCTTCTACATTAACTTCTCTTACGATGGTATTAAAATTTTACAAGGAATAACCTCGTTTTGGTTTTTCAAAATAACAACTTAAAAGCATAAATGATTAGAAATCATCATTATTTCTTATGCTTACGTGCATTGTAAGTATTGCATACGTTTTAAATAGTTTTGCAATTAATGATCAAAATGACAATTGGAAAGCCAATGAAGTTTGTGAAAGTTAACAAACAGGAATGTATTCTAAATTTCATTGTCGGCATCAGATAACAAATGAGTGTGTAGATCATCGTACCTCCGACACCTGCCTCATGAATGAACGTTTCTTTACCATATTTGGATGTTTCCGCGCTCGCTAATGCAATGAATCGCTAGGCAACCCCACCCCCTATGATTCAACTGAAAATGAAGCTCCCACTCTAGTCTTTAGTAACTTATGCACAACTATTTTCCCCATTTCTCATTCTCCCGGAAATGCTGACACTATTGCTGTATAGAATGGAAGATGAACTAGTAGGGTGGAACGATTTCTCTCTCTCTTTTTTTTTTAATACATTACATTTGATTTCTATCACATCGCAGCAAGCACACATAAATACGTGCCCATGATAAATGTTTATCATGACAAAATCTCAGCGAGTTGTCAGTTATAGTGAATAAGTGGTCTACAGTAAAATGTGCAGCACCAAAGCGGCGGACCAAAGTATTTATTGTGCACTTACATACTGTAGCGCTCAAAGGTCAAAATATTTGCTTTTCTGAAATTGTTTCTGCTTTCTTGTCCTTGCTTTCAAATTGCACTAAGGAATCAGTGCTTGTAGTGTTAATCGTAACCAAAAAGGGATAAGAAATCGACGACGTAAGACCATGCCATGGTAATTGATATAACATATATATATATATATATATATATATATATATATATATATATATATATATATATATATATATATATATATATATATATCGGGTACTTATGAAAAAGAATATAATTAAACAGCCAAGTATTACAAACCCGCCAACAGGCAACAGTGGTGAAGATGGGTTGATTTCAATTCTAATTACAAAACCTCAATTCAACAGGAATGTATATATACATATATATATATATATATATATATATATATATATATATATATATATATATATATATTATATGATGATGGCTCCCGGGCTTGGACACCAAAAATGTATTATACGATGGCTCGTGACAGGGAACCAAACATATAATATATACTACGCCTGACAAGTTAATCAACCTATCGAATTCCAAACTCACTTGTTTGCTTTTACTTTAAAACTGTTACACTTTAGATTATTAATACACGAACTCTAAGACAGCTAAACAACTCCCAGACAGCAATCCAAACTGGGTAATTACTCTTAAGAATTATTTATGACTTACTATGGCTCTTCAATAGGATATGAGCAGATATGATTCTAAACACTCTTTACAAAAATAAATATATTCTTTATAAATTACAACACTTTGCAAGAATTTACACACATCAAGTAAATCACTCGAAATTTTAAGTCTGAACAAAACTTAGGTTAAGATAAAAATGTTACGATATGAAAATTATATATTAACTTGACATGAACGATTGTATCTGAAGAAGCCCTAGGCTAAGAAAAGAAAAAACGCTTATGAATATTATACACTCACTTGTTTCACGTGAAATTAAATCTGAATACAATATTTAAGTTTGACACTTAATGAAAATAGATAACCAGATCACAATACAAATACCTAACCTTCCTACAGGGCCAGTTACAAAAGCTTTACATAATGCCAACACTCACCGTAATACAATGAATTCAAAATCACTGTTTCTTCTTACATATCTTTTCAACATATGATTTGCTTTGGGTTACAGAGTCACCTAGGAGAGAACACACTACTGTATAGGTACTGAACACTTGTAAAACGATACTCTGAGCTGCATGCATGGTGCGTGCGCGCGAGCGAGAGAGAGAGAGAGAGAGAGAGAGAGAGAGAGAGAGGTGGGGGTCGCCTTATATATAAAACCTAAATGCTTCCAGAAACTTCCCAACGAAGTGGGAAGTGTGGGGGGGGGGGGGCGTAGGCAAAAAGCATTAGAGTTACCAAATATTTCTCTCTCGAACGCTACTCACGCCACGCCAAACGGCTCTCCCAGTAAGCTACCTCCGCCCACCCTTTGTCCCTGAAATAAAAAAAAGATAACATCGGTATCACCAGGTCCTTCATGATAATTGCAAGCACGTGGTACACTGCGTATACTCTCCCATATACTAACTTGAATAAAGAATACAATGAAATTAACAACAAAGGTCTTACGTAATTTACATAATGTACTTGAATTTACACGAGGAGAGCTCATCTTAAGAGCTGGCTAACTTCTCTTCAATGCACAAATAAAATATAAAGAAAATCATTAATAAACTACTGTATTTACTGTACACTAGACCAGCTTTGTAAGAATATATATGTAAATATGTGTATATATATGTATATATATATATATATATATATATATATGTATATATATATATATATATATATATATATATATATACATACATATATATATATATATATATATATATATATATATATATATATATTATGACCAGCGAATTACGTAAACTCCCGAGCTCCAACCCACCTGCATTATTTTACACAAATCTGATACACACAAGAATACCACCGAGCACTGAGAATAATACGCAACTCCCAAACGCTAATATGTATGAACACTGAATATCTAAAGGTCTCTTTATATTACACTCAAAGCAAAACAGGGCGATTACTTTACTTTTAACTAGAACTATTCTAAAACCAACCTCTTACTTCGGTTCTTAGTCAGGGATACGAGCAAGGCACTGAAATAATTATTTGTGATCGAACTACTACACACTTTACAAATATATATATATATATATATATATATATATATATATATATTCAATAAAAGAAATAACAATACAACTGTAATACCAAAAAAAAATCACTCAGAATTTAAATATGAACTAGACCTTAGACTTACGATAAAATGACACTTCAAGAATGATGGAATCACTTGTTTCACTAGAAATTTATCTATGAAAATATTTAATTTAGACAATTAAGGAAAAAAGTCTACACTTTAACATTAAAAAATAAACCAGAATTACACTTACATATACATATCTGTTACTCTTATGACTTTTGGGCTCACACAAGGTTACCGAACAGTTAAGCAAAAAATAAATGCACTTCACTGTTTAACAAAATTACACAGGGCCATTCACGAAAAAAAAATATTTTACAATATAAACTGTACTTACGAATACACTTCACTTCTTTCAAAGTAAACACACACTATAACCAATGTTTGATCAAGCACTATACACGTTTGACAGAGAACACTTAGTGGTTGGATAGATGCTGGTGAGAGGATTATCGGACGTTGGTTCTTTCGGAATGTCTGGCTGGATCTCTCTTTCCAAAGCAATGGGGACCCCTTATATATCATCCTAATACATTCTGGAATTTTCCAGGTAAATCTAGCAAGCACATTCTTGGTGTGTGTGCACAAGGTCTGGGCGGGTTCTCGCGGACTCAATGTTGCGAACTTGGCAGTTTGAAATAGGGTTCTATCGTTACCTGATGATGGCAATGCTCTTAGCTTACTCCGCCCACCTCCTCTTGTAACATAAAAAAAAAAGAGTCAGAGTTGAGTCGAGAACCTTCATGCCTCTTGATGCCACGTGGAAACATGATGCAATCCCTCGTGTGTGTGTCATACAGCATACCTTTTAACAAGTTTACATAAGACTTCGTAACAAAACTACGCCAAATAAAGATTTAATTTTTTAAGATAACATATATTTACAAGTACGGAACTGAATGAAAATATAACTAAATGAATGACGACAGTCATATGTAATTTACATACATTTACTCAATTCTACTTGATTGGGACCCACCTTACAAGCTGGCTATACATCTCTTAAATACCAAATGCAATATGTGAATAAAATAATCTACTTGCGTTAGACCAGCTTCATAAGTTAGACCAGCTTCATAAGTTATTTATTTTGGGATTGAATTCACCAATTCAGCCTGAAATAAATAATCTGCAACTACGTTCTTTTTACCTGATTTATGTTTTACAGTAATACAATATGGTTGCGAACATAACGACCATATAGTTAACCTTTGATTGTTATTCTTCATTTTATCAACAAAAGTTAAAGGATTGTGATCTGAGTAAACAGTAACTTTACTCTGTGGTCTATTTACATAAAATTTTGGAAGGTCAGGGTCAAAGGTCAAGGTCACGGTCACGGTCAAGCAAAATGTCAAATTCACGTAATCAGCCATAAGTTTAGACATCCTGGTCACACAGACTTCAAACTTGGTTCATTGTGAGTGTATGAAAATCTACACCAATTAATACATGATAAGGTCAAAGGTCAAGGTCAAGGTCAAGCAAGAGGTCGAGAAATAAGTTGCCGCGGGGGAAGTCTACGCTCTACTGAGTGCCCCTCTAGTTTAATTAGTGATGGAGGAGATTCTGTCAAAATGTCTCGTCTCATAATTGTGGAAATGACTGGCGTCACACTTTCCATGGGGGCATTTTTACGGCAGGAAATACGCTTGCTCCACCGAAATTAGTTTGAGTTATATTTTCCCCCAGAGACTGCATCTATATTCTGTTGAAATGTCGCAGGACCACTACCAAGTGCCACATCTCATTAGTTTTAAGCTGACGTTCGCACGTCTAAGAGAAACTGTATTTACGTTTACGTAGACAATTATTTTTTTTCGTTTTATTTTCACATGTTTATCAATTATCAATTAGTCTTGTTGCTCTCTTAGTATCTAGTAAGGTGAAGATTTCCTATCAAGGTGCGTATTTTTAGACTTGCCCAATATGATTGCTTGGGAAATGTGGACAACAGCAACAATAATAAGGATAATAATAATAATGAAACAAAGACGGATATAAGTCAACGTTCCACTTATAATATAACCTGATTTACGGGTCAATTGGTAAAATTTCCTCCACTCCTTTGATTTTAGGTGATATTCTATAATTTGAATTTGTTTATTTAGTCAGTGGGTCATCTTTTTTAATACTTTAATAGAGGAAAAAGCCGTACTGGTTTCTAAAGAATTTGAGAGTTCTGAAATCAATGGATGTCAGTGTAATTTTACAATCGAAAAATTGCTTTCTTGCAAAGCAAGTAAAAAAAACGTGACCTCATTGTTCAACCTCTTTATGCATTATAGAGATGGTGATAATTTTACGGAAGGTATCATTTCCATAAGCAATGAAAAAAAAAAAAAAAAAAAAAAAAAAAAACGAATCGGTGAAGCTCTTCACGGAAGAATACACCTAATAACGCTGCATCTTGAAATTTCTCTATTTTTTTTTTTTTTGACAAATACCAGTTTGAAATATTAAGGTTTCCTCCATAGTAGGTACTAACCTACTAATCATTCTATTTTTGTCTACACTTTCAATCCTAGAAATTGAACATTTAACCTCATTAGTACATCTGGTGAACACTTTATTACAAGTTCTTAAATGAACTACTCTCGAAGTCACTCCAAATATCAATATGAATAGAAAATGAATTGAAAGTTAAGAAGACGCATAAAAAGTTCAGCATATCATATATCCAACATTTATAGCTACATTAGAACAGTAACAAAAGATAATTTTCGAAAAAAAAATCTGCAACGTTTCATGGTATGACATAAGACACGGAATGCGAAGTAGTCAGTATTGTGCTCTCGACTTATGCAGCCAGACTTAATTGATTTAATTCACATCTCAATATTTATGCCTACTATTGTTGCCTATATCATAACAAGGTCTCCTTTTATAATTCACGATTTTTGGAATCTTTTTACGTTAAAACTATTATGGAAGTTATTTATCAGTTCAATATAATGTATTTCAGAAGAGGTCTGCCAAGAAACAAAATATTCAATCACAATAACTGAAGAAACTATGATAAACAAATGTAAAGAAAATGTGGAAGAGATGCAAATTAACAAAATCAAACTAGAATTTCGCTTCCTTGAAATACCTGTAGATGTTCAGAGAGAGAGAGAGAGAGAGAGAGAGAGAGAGAGAGAGAGAGAGAGAGAGAGAGAGAGAGAGAGAGATGATAAAAACCACAGTGATTGTCTGCTATGCATGTACACAAGAACTAATTCAGGAATCTTTTGATAAAAAGTAATTTCTAACTGTTGAGAGACTGATCTTCTTTGCTGCCGGCGAAGATGGGTGAAAGAAGAATAAGGGCAGTTACCTATAGCAAACCATGGTTGGGAATAGTTTGGAAAATCAAGTATTAGTAAGAGTAATGTAATGTGCTTTAGCGGCAATCTTATTTATATAAAGGTACAATTTTCTTTCTATGGTCTAAAAGTTACCATAGTTCATTAATGAGTTGAGAACATATTAACATAGTGAATTGTATGAATTAAACATTTTAATTATCCCTTCGTGGTTTAATTCTATTAAAATGAAGTTGCATTTTTTCTTATTTTAATCTTGATATTGTTTCTTGTACTACAATCATGATTTTACATTTTATATATATACAGTATATATATATATATATATATATATATATATATATATACAGTATATATATATATATATATATACAGTATATATATATATATATATATATATATATATATATATATATATATACACATATATATATATATGTATATATATATATATATATATATATATATATATATATATATATATATATATATATATATATATATGTATACAGTATATATGTATATATATATATATATATATATATATATATATATATATTTATATATATATATATATATATATATATATATATATATATATATATATATATATATATATTCTTATGAAGCTGGTCTAATGTAGAGTTAATACAATAGTTTATTCATGATTTTATTTATATTTCATATGTGCATTGAAGAGATGAATAA